>NC_142471.1:76766666-77083333 GCF_049115385.1 Moschus berezovskii
TGGGAGCCCCTGGGTGGGAGGCGGCTTCCTCTGGGTGCGTGCGTGGGCACTGGCACGCCCTCTGGGGCAAGGGAGGAGGGGACTTCCTCCCGCAGCAGGTGCGGAGCCCCGGCCTGGTGCGGCATCCCCCGTCTCGACAAAGCCAGCTGCAGGATCCCTCTCAGCCCACCGCAGGGCGTGCACTCCTGTCCGTCTTCAGCACCAGCCGCCGAAGACCCCCCGAGAATGAGCTTAGCGGGCGGGGGCGCGGCGGTGACGGTGACGGCAGCTGGCAGTGCCTGGGACGCTTTGGTCCTCCGCCTCCAGCGCTGTTCCCAGGCCGGACGGGCTCTGCCTTCCGTCCCGCGCACGGGCAGGAGGAGGAGCGGGCTCCGGGGTCTGTAACCGGATCGGAGGCCCGCGATGGGGACAGCTGCGCCAGGGGCGTGGGCAGGTGGCCAAGGCTGGGCCTGGGGTTTGTGCTCCTTCGTCAGCCTGGAGGCCGCTTTCCTGGGGCCCCGGGACCCCCGCTCCAGCAGCGCCCACCCACCGCCCCTCGTGTCACCAACACGGCGTGTCAGGTGTGTCCTCTCAGACGTGGGGAGGGCCCCTGGGAAGCAGCCTCCGTGGAGAGAGGCTCTTTGAATCCCAGCCCTGGCATTTGCGAGCTGTGTGGTCTCAGGCAAGCTCCTTAACGTCTGTTTCCATGTCCTCTCTGGTAAAACGGCGATACTGCATGAAACTACCCTAAAAGGTGGTTCTTGAATTAAATGAGAACAGAGGGCTGTGCACACAGTCATTGCACCAGAAGAATTAGATTTAATTTTTTTATGCCAGTTGGTATCCAAGTTACATTTATAATATTTGGGGCCCAAATCAGCTTTATGAAATCTCGAAAGACATCTGAGCTTCAGTGGTGTATACAATTCAGGGGTGTGTGTACTTGCTTTAGAAAGGAGTCCGCAGCCAGCTGCTCTGTTTGCTGGTATGTTCAAGATGGAAAGTTACCGTATAGTTATCTATTGCTGTGTTAAGAGACGACACCAAAACTCAGAAGATTAAGCCACCATTTTATTATATCTCGTAGTTTTGTGGGTTAAGAATTTGGGCAGGTCCGTCTTTGGGGTCACACAGAGTTGGACACGACTGAAGTGACTTAGCAGCAGCAGCAGCAAGGTGATTCTTTGCTCCATGTGGCATCAGTGACAGTCACCTGAGTGGGATTCAGCTGGAAGATGGGCTCACCTGGGTTACTTCAAGGCGGCTTCATTCCTGTATCCGATAGGAAGTTAAGGGAAACTAGCCATGGATGTCCCAGAGAGTCATTCTCACATCATTCATTTGTCAAGCAAATCATGAATCCACGAAGTCCGGCCCAGTTCCAAGGTGAGGGGAATTGGGCCCCACCTCTCCATGGAGGGATTGCCAAGATTTTGTGGCCATCTCTAATCTGCTGCAGTTACCCTTTTGTAAGTAGGCACTTCCAGAATGTTTCTTTATGTGGAACTCTAGCAGTAGCAATGGCACCCCACTCCAGTACTATTGCCTAGAAAATCCCATGGATGGAGGAGCCTGGTAGGCTGCAGTCCGTGGGGTCGCTAAGGGTCAGACACAACTGAGCGACTTCACTTTCACTTTTCACTTTCACACATTGGAGAAGGAAATGGCAACCCACTCCAGTGTTCTTGCCTAGAGAATCCCAGGGACGGGGGAGCCTGGTGGGCTTCCGTGTACGGGGTCACACAGAGTCGGACACGACTGAGGTGACTCAGCAGCAGCAGCAGCAGTAGCCTCTTGGGGGAGCAGGCAGTCTTGCCACCGGGAGCCCTGGGCTGGAGTCCAGCCCACCATCACTTTGAACCCCTGTTACCCTGGGGCCTCAGATCTGGCACTGGGAACACAGAAGTTGATGGGAGAGTACTCCTGGGTTCTAGCGCTCAGCTAGCACCTGCTTGTACTGTGGGTGACCTCAGGCCAGTCCTGTCCCCGACCTTCCTGGCCAGGGGAATGCGAAGGAGGTGGGAATGCCCACTGAACCCTTCTCCAGGACCCCTACTCCCAGCAACACTCCCAGGGCTAACTGGAATGACTCGGGGAGACAGGCCTGCTGGCTTCACACTGACCTTCCAGAGCCATCTGTGTGCCTCTCAACCTTCTGCAAAATCACAGAAAAACAGCTTTATGGAGCTCGACAGGGAGGAGGCAGCCTTTGGTTTAGAAAGAGTCCCAGCAGGAGTCCTTCCATGACCAGCTCCCCCTAAGCTCCAGAACAGGAAAGAGATTCCTGGTTCCTCCTCAGAGACATGAAGGCCAGTGTGCCCACCTGCTTGGCCGGCTCCCAGGCAGGAGGGACTGAGGACTCACACCCCTGGCAGAGTCACACTGTAAGGGGGAGAAGTCCAGGCTGTGCATGGCTCCCCTCCCTGCTTCTAGATGGATCTCCTCACCTGAAGAGGTCCCTGGAGAGTCCAGGGTCTCCAAAAAGCCCAGCAGACCCCCACCCCGGACCCTTCAGGACCACCCTGGATGGCGCCTCTGATGCTCCGTGACTTCCCGGGGCTTTGGGCACGCATGGACCAGGCCATCTGGGGAGAGAGGAAGGCAGAGGGGCTCTGGCCACCAGCGGAGGAGGTGGGGGAGGGTGGGCTAGCACTGTTCTGGCCTGGGGCCAGGGCTGTGGGATTTACAATCATCCTGGGGCCTATAAATGCTTGGAGCAGCTTTTTTATTTTGAGGCCATGAGTAATTGAGCCAACTGTGTGCTGTATCCCCCGGCCGGCCCTGCCTCCTCCCACTCACACGCACACACATGTATTTAACACCTGTTACACACACACCTGCACACACATCATTTGGAGAGAGAGCAGAAGTACCTTGAATGGAGGGTTTGTCCTCTGTGCTAGGCAGGTGCCAGGCGCCTTGCATGCTGCTAAGTCGCTTCAGTCGTGTCCAACTCTGTGTGACCCCATAGATGGCAGCCCACCAGGCTCCCCCGTCCCTGGGATCCTCCAGGCAAGAACACTGGAGTGGGTTGCCATTTCCTTCTCCAAGGCATGAAAGTGAAAAGTGAAAGTGAAGTCGCTCAGTCGTGTCCGACTCTTAGCAACCCCATGGACTGCAGCCCACCAGGCTCCTCCGTCCATGGGATTTTCCAGGCAAGAGTACTTGAGTGGGGTGCCATTGCCTTCTCTGGCGCTTTGCATATGCTCTCTTAATTCTGACAATTCTTTAAGCTGGACCTCATGCATTCCCATTTTGCATAGAAGTGAACTGGCTGAGCCAAGGCCAGGGAAGGTAGCTTGCCTGAGAATCCACAGCTAAGCAGCAGAGTAAGGATTCGAGTCCCTGTCTGTGCCCCACCAGCTCAAGCCCTTCCCAGGCTCAGTTCAAGGCTGCTTTATTTATTCATCTATTGACAGGAACTTAGGCCGCTTCCATATCTTGGCTATTGTAAATAATGCTGCAGTGAACACAGGGATGTATATGTCTTTTCTAATTAGTGTTTTTGTTTTCTTTGGATAAGTACCCAAGAGTGGAAGTGCTGGGTCATGTGGTAGCTTGTTTCAATTTTTTGAGGAATCCTCATACTGTCTTCTTTAGTGGGTGTACCAATTTACATTCCCACCAACCCTGCACAATAGTTCCCTCTTCTTCACATCCACTGTACAGTAGAGAAGCCTGGAAAATCAAGTGGCCAAAGTGAACATCATTGTTAATAAAGCAAAATGAAACCATGCACCACTTGTTAAGATGCAGTGAGAAAAATGCAACCTAAACGTGTCATTTGAAATTTTATGTCAGAAAATCCTATTATTTTCATTTAATCTGTATGAAAATTTCATTTCTATTATTTGGTGTGTTAGCTTTCTTTCTGAGTGTTAGATGTCTTGATGTGCTTACAATTTTTGGTTTTCAGGCTCATTTTGAGTAGTCCACAGAGATGTTCATAGTGCTTTCGAGCAGGATTAATGTTTTTCATACATTATTCCTGCGTGCTTGGAGTAGGAGTACCTTAAAGTACGAACTTACAGAGCAAATTGTAGAAATCAAACATTTTGTCTATACCCTGTGTGTGTCCTAAATCACCTCAGTCATGTCCGACTCTTGGTGACCCCATGGACTGTAGCCTGCTAGGCTCCGCTGTCCATGGGGTTCTCCAGGCAAGAATACTGGAGTGGGATCCTATGCCTTCAATGCAGGGATCGAACCCACATCTCTTATGTCTCCTGCATTGACAGGTGGGTTATCTTAGGAAGCTCTGTCTGTACCCTGGTATAGTACGATAGAAAGAGCCAGGCCTCAGCAGGCCAGAGCCCTACTTTCGACTCCCAGCTCTGCTGTGTGATCTTGTTCATGCTCCTGAACCCTGAGACCCAGTTCTCTCGTCCACAAATGGGCATAATAACACCTAACTTGCAGAGATTTTTGTGAGGATTAAATGAAAAATGCCTGGCTCGTCTTTCCAAATATTGACTTTATAGTTGAAATTATGATTAACTCTTCCATACAGTATGAGTGAAACAGCAAATTGATATTCTGCCAACAGGTGCAAAGGAGGCTACTGGATTTTTAAAAACAAAAGGGCTCCAAATACATGCGAACTGTTTACACTGACACTGAGTGGTCCCTTAATTTACTCTGTGTGCGTGTGTGTGCTCAATCATGTCTGACTCTTTGCAGCTCCATGGACTGTAGCTCGCCAGGCTCCTCTGTCCTTGGGATTCTCCAGGAAAAAATCCTGGAGTGGGTTGGCATTTCTTTCTCTAGGAGATCTTCCCAACCCAGGGATCAAACTTGCTTGTCTTGAGTCTCCTGCATTGGCAGGCAGGTTCTTAACCAGCCCAGCCACCAGGGAAGCCCAATTTATATTGAGTGGTCCCTTAATCCAGTTTGTCAGGGGAGTTCTCAGAGGGAGTAAGGAGAACACAAAGAAGCCAGAATGTGTGATATTTCTGGAGCCTGATAATGAAAAACCCTGTAGCAGAATAACCTTCCTGGTGCTAACCAGTTTCTGGAGCTCTGGTAACTTGCAAAAATTAATGAGGCAAGACCTCTGTCTTTCTCCGGGACAGAGTCAAAGAGTCCTGTCATTCAGATCCAAACAGCCAGTAGTAATAAAAGGCTGGAGGATATTAGATGTTTAGGTATGGGAGGTGGGAACTAGAGTTAAGTTGTTTTTTTTTTTTAATTGAAATATAGTTGATTTCCAATGTTGTGTTACCTGCTGGGGTTCAGAAAAGTGATTCAGTTATACATATACGTGTAAATACATGGGAACTAGTTTTGAGTGAAACATACCACAGATGAGCACTGGTGTGGACCTGAGGCTGCCTTCCTTTGGCATTTTTAAAATTAAATTCCTGAGTCTTGACAGCATTTCTCTGGAGCCCTTTCAAACCCAGGATCCAGCCTGGGGGATCCAGTCCACTTCCCAGATAGTCTAGAGTTCTTTTTGTGGGTCCTCTGTCCCCTGGAGGTACTCACCAGACCCCCTCCAGCCGACATAATGGCCAGCCCCACATGGATTTTCACTTGAATTACTGACTCTCCCTTCTTGTTCAGGGTGTGTGTCATAGCCAGTACATTCTTCACCAGGACACCAGAGAGGGAGATTCAGGCAAGAGAGAAAGAACTGGGAAAGGTATGTGACTACATCCAAAGCACTTTCACATTTGGAAATTAACTTAATTCACTGGAACCTTATGAAGCCAGGAGGACATAATACTTATTTTTACTTTGTTTATGAGTTTCAGTGCACTGGTAATAAACCCTGATTCAGTTCAGTTCAGTTCAGTCGCTCAGTCGTGTCCGACTCTCCGCGACCCCATGAATCACAGCACGCCAGGCCTCCCTGTCCATCACCAACTCCCGGAGTTCACTCAAACTCATGTCCACAGAGTCGGTGATGCCATCCAGCCATCTCATTCTCCGTCGTCCCCTTCTCCTCCCGCCCCCAACCTTTCCCAGCATCAGAGTCTCTTCCAGTGAGTCAACTCGTTGCGTGAGGTGGCCAAAGTATTGGAGTTTCAGCTTTAGCATTACCTTTATTTTAATAACAAAATTTTTGAAATTATAGAAAAGAATTACATGATTTTGGTACATGAAAAGAAATGATTAAAATTTGTTGTTTTATTAGTCAACATCAGCCTAAAAGAGTTATTTTTCTTCTTTGTTTCTTTCACCATTACTGTAAATGATAACGACAACAAAATAGCTATCATTTATCAAACACAGGTTCATAATAAGTAGAAGTGAAAATGAAAGTGTTAATTGCTCAGTTGTGTCCTGCTGTTTGTGAACCCTCTATAAGGCTCCTTTGTCCATGGAATTCTCCAGGCAAGAATACTAGAGTGGGTAGCCATGGCCTTCTCCAGGGGATCTTCCCCACCAAGAGATCAAACCTGGTCTTCCTCATTGCGGGCAGATTCTTTACTGTCTGAGCAACCAGGAAGCCCCTCATAATAAGGGGATAGTATGATAAACCTATTTTCTCTCACTTAATCATCACAGTAAACCAATATAGTAGATGTTAGTAGCCCATTTTCCAGGTGAGGCCAAAAGGATTTAAGTTATCCATCGCTTAACATTCTTCAGTTCAGTTCAGTCGCTCAGTCATGTCCGACTCTTTGCGACCCCATGAATCACAGCACACCAGGCCTCCCTGTCCATCACCAACTCCCAGAGTTCCCTCAAACTCATGTCCATCGAGTCGGTGATGCCATTCAGCCATCTCATTCTCTGTCGTCCCCGTCTCCTCCCACCCCCAATCCTTCCCAGCATCAGAGTCTTTTCCAGTGAGTCAACTCGTTGCATGAGGTGGCCAAAGTATTGGAGTTTCAGCTTTAGCATCAGTACTTCCAATGAACACCCAGGACTGATCTCCTTTAGGATGGATTCATTTGATCTCCTTGCAGTCCAAGGGACTCTCAAGAGTCTTCTCCAACACCACAGTTCAAAAGCATCAATTCTTCGGTGCTCAGCTGTTAGTTGCTACATGCTAATAAAGTTTCCTTGTTCACCCAGTTCCATTTCTCTTGTTAGCAATGATGATTAAAAGAGCTGATTACTCACCAGCTCACTCACTCATGGTTGCCCATGAGTCTATACATATTCTTATCTTGGGATACTTCTGTGTCTATGGAAAGTGAATGACCAAGTGTATCATTTGAAGTTCTCCCCACTGGGAGGACTTCCTCTCTCCACTCTCACAGAATTACGCCAGAGTAGGGCTGCAGGGGCAACAGTTCATTTTTGGCCCTATGTATCAAATGGCTCACCTATGAGGCCTTTTCCTCCTCTATCAGCTGTCATAAAGGACTTGCCCTTGTGAGCATAGATCCGGGCTGAGGGAGAGACACTGCTGCAACAGTGATGGATGACAAGCAGTCTCAGCCACCTGTTGGTTCAGCTCACTTGTGAGTACTTGTGTTGCTTGTGCCCAGACCTGCCACACTACTTTCATCTTTCAGCGGACTGCTGGTGGACCAACCTCAGCTTTTGACTTAGCGTGTCTCGGATAATCCAGTTCATGATAGACAGCTGTGGTAGAGACCATTTCTAGAATGGCCCTCCAAATGTCGTATCCTAATCCTTGTAACTTGTGAATATGATAAGCTATCCCTCCTGTGATGAGAACTGCATGTGCACGCTCAGTCGTGTCCTGCTCTTTGTGACTCCGTGGACTGTAGCCCACCTCTGTCCCTGGGATTTCTCAGGCACGAATACTACAGTGGGTTGCCGTTTCCTCCTCCAGGGGATCTTCCTTGCTCAGGGATAGAACCCCTGTCTCCTGTGTCTCCTGCATTACAGACGGATTCTTTACCACTGAGCCATTGGGGAAGCCCTCCTGCTGCGGTTCTGTTATGCTCTCCAACACATTTAACCTTAAGATAAGAAGATTATCCAGGTGGGCCCAATCTAATCACATGAACCTTTCGAAGTGAGAGCTTTCTCTGGCTGGTAGCAAAAGAGGAAGCCAGAGATTTGGAGTGACAGGGGAACTAGGTGCACTGTTGCAGGCTTGAGTTGCAGATGAGGGACACATTAGAAGGAATGCAGAGGCCTTAGGAGCTGAGAAAGGCCCTCCGCTGGCAGCCAACAAGAACAGTCCCACAACCACAAGGAACTGAATTTGGCCAACAACCTGAATGAGGTGGAAAGCAGATTCTTACCTAGAGCTTCCAGATAAGCACTTAGCCTGGTCAACAATTTGGTCTTGGCCTTGTGATTTGCTCTGATGCTGGGAGGGATTGGGGGCAGGAGGAGAAGGGGACGACAGAGAATGAGATGGTTGGTTGGCATCACCGACTCGATGGACATGGGTTTGAGTGGACTCCGGGGGTTGGTGATGGACAGGGAGGCCTGGCGTGCTGTGATTCATGGGGTCGCAAAGAGTCGGACACGACTGAATGACTGAACTGAACTTGTGATTTGCTAAGCAGAGAACCAATTTGAGCCATTCTGGACTTCTGACCTATATAACTAAGTTAATAAATGTGTGTTCTCTTACACCATTGTATTTGTGGTGATTTATTACACATCAGTAAAAATATAATGCTGTGTCTCTGCCCACACGTGCTATGCTTAGTCATTCAGTCATGTCCAAATCTTTGGGACCACTATGGACTGTAGCCTGTCAGGCTTCTCTGTCCATGGGGATTCTCCAGGCAAGAATACTAGAGTGGATTGCCATGCCCTCCTCCAGGGGATCTTCCCAACCCAGGGATCGAACCCATGTCTCCCACATTGCAGGTGGATTATTTACCATCTGAGCCACCAGGGAAGCCCAAGAATACTGGAGTGGCTAGCCTATCCCTTCTCCAGGGTATCTTCCTGACCCAGGAATCAAACCAGGATCTCTTGCATTGCAGGAGGATTCTCTACCAGCTGAGCTACCAGGGAAGCCCCCTCTGGGCACATCAGTTCAGTTCAGTTCAGTTCAGTCGCTCAGTTGTGTCTGACTCTTTGCGACCCCATGAATCACAGCACGCCAGGCCTCCCTGTCTATCACCAACTCCCGGAGTTCCCTCAACCTCATGTCCATCGAGTAGGTGATGCCATCTAGCCATCTCATTCTCTGTTGTCCCCTTCTCCTCCAGCCCCCAATCCCTCCAAGCATCAGAGTCTTTTCCAGTGAGTCAACTCATCGCATGAGGTGGCCAAAGTATTGGAGTTTCAGCTTTAGCATCAGTCCTTCCAATGAACACCCAGGACTGATCTCCTTTAGCCACTTGTTATTCCATGGTCAGCAAGGTCAGAGATACTGTCTCTACCAGGGCCCAGCTATTTTTCGTATGTATATAATTCTCTGCTGCACTTGTCATGGCTTATTCCAGAACTCAGGTGTGCACATTGTGATTATCCTGCTAGGGCTTGTAATGAATTCTACACAGCATCTTCTCCTTACAGAAACCCCCAGAGGGCTTCAAAGACACCATAAAGTCTTCAGTATCATGTGGCCCAGGTAGCAGCCTGGACTTGACTGCAGAATCTGTTCCTAGTTGGAGCCTTGGTCAAAGCTGGCAGCCTTCTGTGTCACTTGACAGATGGGTCAGGACAGTATCACAAGTGTGAAATAAATATGCTGCCTCCAGAACAGAAAGAGATCAAGCAAGTGTTGTGTTTCCTTTTTGGTGGTGTATGATGCAAGATGTAGTAATTTGTCTGTTACTTTGAGAGGATGTCCTGGCAGGCTTCAGACCACCGGATCCTTATCAATTCACTACTGGGGCAGGTCCCTGAGTCTTTATAAGGTTTACTTATTCACCATTTGGCCTTCAATACATTTCTCACTCATCTACCATTATTAATATGATATTATCAAAATAGAGGACTATTGCAATATCCTGCAGAATTTCCAGCTTGTCAAAGTTCCTTTGGACTATTTTATAACAGATGACAGGAGAGTTAACTGAGTTCTGGGCTTGACCATTGATGTTTACTGCTGATGGCCCCATGTGAATGAAAACTACTTTTAAGAGTCTACATAGGCTATAGTGGGCTTAGCCCACCACGCTAAAAGTGGAACAATTAAAGCAGAACTTAATGAGTTTAAAAAGTAGAAAGACAGCAGAAATAGCAACCATATTCAAATGCTTATTCTTTGAAAAATCCACAAAATATGTAATATTTAAGCTAATAAATATTGTTTATTATTTAAGCTTATTTAAGTTAATAAAGAAAAAGAAGCAAGGCCAAATTCACAAAAGAAATGACAGGAACAAAATAACCATGGAAAAGAGGAAATTTTCTAAAAATAAGGCTATTTTGCACAACTCTTTATGAATAGACCTGAAAATAGAGATGAAACACATAATTTCTTATAAAATAGAATTTATCAAAATTGTCCATAATAAAGATAAAAAGTTAAACAGTACAATTCCCATAAAATAACAGTTCTCATTATTGCTGGTCTCAGGACACTTTAATATTCTTAAAAAATTTTAATGACATCCCAAGAGCTTTTGTTTATGTGGGCCGTTTATCACTATCTACTATATTAGACATTAAAAGTGAGACCATTGAAATAATATTTAAGAAACAAGCCTATGACACGTTAACATAAATAGCACTATTTTATGAAAAACAACTATATTTTCCACACAAAAACATTTAGTGACAATAATGGTATTGTTTTACATTTTTGCAATTTTTTTTTTGTTTGGCTTAATCTAAGACAGCTGGATCCTTGTGTTGGCTTCTTTTTAAAACATATTTTATGTATTTACTTGTTCATTTGTTCTTGGCTGTGCTGGTCTTTGTTGCCGTGTGTGGACTTTCTCTAGTTGTGGCATGTAGGCTCTTCATTGCAGCGGCTTCTCTCGTGGCGACACACGCACTCGAGGTGTGGGGGCTTCAGTAGTTGCGAGTCCTGGGCTCTAGGACGCAGGCTCACGAGTTGTGGTGCACAAGCTTAGTTGCTCCGTGGCATGTGGGGTCTTTTCAGACTGGGATCGAACCCACGTCTCCTCCGTTGGCAGGCCAGTTCTTTCCCACGGCCACCAGGGAAACCCCTCACGTTTGCTTCTTCGTTCAGCGTCTTCTTATGTGTTTGGACTGAAGAATATAAAGACAGTTTAGCTTCACGCAGATATTATTTAGTTGAAAGGAGAACTTTGCTGTCACCTTGAAAGGGTTATAGGGACCCTTGAGTGTCCTTCGGTCACTTATTTGAGAATCAGTTCCATAGAAGAAACAGAAAAAGTTATCCAAAATTCTGTCTCCCTTTCTCTTTCTCACACGCACAGCATTAAGGTCACATGACTTACAGGAGAATTCTTCCAGTCCTTCAGAAACCAGATAATCCTAATATTAGAGCCTAGAAAAAGAAAGAAAATTCCCCAACTCTTCCTCTGAAGTAAACACTGATACCTAAATACAATAAACAAACAAGAAAATGTATAAATAATTTTTACTTATAAAGATTCATGCAAACATCTCAAAAAGCCAGCAAATATTCTAAGAGTACATTCAAAACAATATACCATGAATCAGTTCAGTTCTGTTCAGTTCAGTCGCTCAGTCGTGACCGACTCTTTGCGACCCCATGAATCATAGCATGTCAGGCCTCCCTGTCCATCACCAACTCCTGGAGTTCACTCAAACTCATGTCCATCGAGTCGGTGATGCCATCCAGCCATCTCATTCTCTGTCGTCCCCTTCTCCTCCTGCCCCTAATCCTTCCCAGCATCAGAGTCTTTTCCAGTGAGTCAACTCTTCGCATGAGGTGGCCAGAGTATTGGAGTTTCAGCTTTAGCACCAGACCTTTCAATGAATAAGTTGGATTTATTCTGGGAACACAAAAATAGTTTGATATTATTCATTAATGTAATATGTAAACAGGTGGCTCAGTGGTAAAGAATCCACCTGCCAAGGCAGGAGGTGCAAGAGACATGGGTTTGATCCCCCAGTGGGGAAGATCCTCTGGAGAAAGTAATGGCCACCCACTCCAATATTCTTGCATGGGAAATCTCATGGACAGAGAAGCCTGGTAGGCTACAGTCCTTGGGGTTGCAAACTGTCGTATACAACTTAGTGACTGGGCATGGCTTCCCTGGTAGCTCAGTTGGTAAAGAATCCTCTTGCAATGCAGGGGACCCCAGTTTGATTCCTGGGTCAGGAAGACCCACTGGAGAAGAGATAACCAACCCACTGCAGTATTATTATGCTTCCCTTGTGGCTCAGCTGGTAAAGAATCCACCTGCAACGTGGGAGACCTGGGTTCAATCCCTGGGTTGGGGAGATACCCTGGAAAAAGGAAAGGCTACCCACTCCAGTATTCTGGCCTGGAGAATTCCATGGACTATATAGTCCATGGGGTCCCAAAGAGTTGGACATGACTGAGTGACTTTCACTTTCATGCACGCAGAATGAAATTCAGCATTAAATTTAAATTTAATAAATTTACCATTTATTAAAAAATTAAATGAGTATTTCTATAGATACTGCAAATCTTTTGATAAAAGTAATTATTCATTCATGATCAAAACATTAAACACAGGAATTAGTGAATTCATTTTGACATAATAGATATGTATATTATACAAGTATATATTAGAAATGAATAATTCATTCCTAAAGTCAGAATCTTATTTAATAAATAAATACACAAGGTCAGGAACAAGGCAAGGATACCTAGCAAGTCCACTACCATTTAACATGATATTGGAGATAATATACTTAGGGTGTAGTTGATTGACATTATATATGTTTCAGATATACAGCGTAGTGATTTAATTTTTAAAGGTTATAGTCCATTTATGGTTATTATAAAATATTGGCTATATTCCCTGTGCTTTGCAATATATCCTTGTAGCTTATTTATTTTAATATGTAGCAGTTTGTACCTCTTAATCTCCTTCCCCATCTTGTCCCTTCCCCCTTTCCTTCTCCATTAGTAACCATTCGTTTGTTCTCCATACCTGTGAGTCTGTTTCTTTTTTGTTATGTTCACTAGTCTGTTTTATTTTTATTTTTTAGATTCTACATATCAGTGGTAATATACAGTATTGGTCTCTTTGTCTGGCTTACTTCACCAAGCATAATACTCTCACAGTCCATCCATGTTGTTGCTGATACTGGAGATTTTAATCAATGCAACCAGATAAGAGAAAACTATTAGAGGGATAAGAATTGAAAAATGAGAAAATTAAAATATCTCTATTCATAGATAATATAATAGTATAGTTTGAAAATTCAAAAGTTTTAATGACAAATCTAATGCAAGCAAAACAATTCTGTAAGAAGTACACATAAATGCACAATTTTAGATAAATAATATATAAATATTACAATATGTTTATACAAGCAAAACCAGTTACAGGAGATAATAAAAGAGAAAAACCCTATTTTTTTAATACAGTATATACAATTCTTATCTTTTTTAATACATATTTTTATTGAAGTATAGTTGATTTATAATATTGTGTTAATTTCTGCTGTGATTCAGATTGTACATATATATACATTCTCTTTTTTAATATTTTCCATCATGATTAAGCATAGGATTTTGAATATAGTTCCCTGTGCTATACAGTAGAACCTTGCTGTTTACCCATCCTATTTATAAAAGCCTGTATCTACTAACCCTCACCTCCCACTCCATCCCTTCCCCAGCCCTCTCCCTCTTGGCAACCATCAGTTTGTTCTGTGTCCAGATCCTGTTTCTGTTTCATAGATAGATTAATGTGTGCTATATTTTAGATTCACATACAGGTGATATCATGTGGTACAGAAACAAAAAACAACCTGAAATATTTAGGAATAAACAAACACATATGTGTGAACTATGTGGAAATTCTAACACAATCTGTTATATAAAGTTTTTACCTAATATTTCGCATTAGACATCTAGAAAATGAGTTACATGGTCATAAATAAGAAAACAGGCAGGCTTATAATAGGCAAAAGTTTTAATGGCAAAACTAACACAAGCAAAGCAATTCTATAAGAAGTACATATAAACGCACAATTTTAGATAGATAAGCAACATATGAATATGCAAAAATGTTTGTGTTTAAATAAACAATAACCAGTTACAGGAGATAATGGAAGAAAATAACCGTATTTTCTTAAATGAGGTATATACAATTCTTTATTTCATTATTTTTAATCAATATTTTTTATTGAAGTATAGTTGATTTACAATGTTGTAGTAATTTCTGCTGCGATTCAGATTATACATATATACACGTTCTTTTTTTTAATATTTTCCATATTTTATAAGCAGGCTTGGCTCTGAAAGTAGCCCCCTATGTGAGTCATTTTGAATCCCTAGGTTGTAACAAGTCCATGTATCAGGAGGTGGTGTCTAGCCTCCAGAGAGGGGCTATGGCTACACTTTCTGCCTTCGCTGGTTATCTGTCTGGCTCCAGGTCTCTTGTGCCTCTGGGCTATAAGACTGGCATCTGGTGTCAATGTGGTGATTTTGTTTGGCTCTGTCCTCTCTTCTGGTATCACTTTTTGTTTGATAAATAAAACTTTTGTTTGATCTTCTGGAATGTTGTTTTATTTGCTACAGCTAAAATCATCAAAGGGTTTCCCTGTGGCTCAGCTGATAAAGAATCCACCTGCAAGGTGGGAGACCTGGGTTCAGTCCCTGGGTTGGGAAGATCCCTGGAGATGGGAATGGCAACCCACTCCAGTATTCTGGCCTGGAGAATTTAATGAACTGTATAGTCCATGGGGTTGCAAAGAGTCAGACACGACAACGACTTGCACTTCACTTCAAAATCATCAGAACCTGAGGAAAACTTTAAAATACTCCCAAAAGGCTTGAAAGGAGATTTGAACAAAGCAAGAGACTTCCCTTGTTCTCTGACAGGACCACTCAACATCATAAAGTTCCAATTCTCCTGAAGTTAATATATAATCTTAACACAATCATAATAAAAATACCACATTCTTTTCTAAAGGAGTCAACTCTGAAAGTCATGTAGAAAAATAAGCATGTAAGAATAGTCATAAACTCCCCCAGAGAAGAGCTATGCGAAGAGACTAGGCTTGTCAAATAGTAAATGATATTATAAAGGATCTATAATTAAAACTGGTAAATGAATAGACAGACTATTAGAATAAAATAGCAAGTCCAGGAATAGATCTAAGGCACATGGGAATTTAGCATCTGATAAAGATAATATCTCAAATCACTAAGAAAAGCTGGTTCTTTTAATAAGTGGTGTGGGAGCAACTGGATGGCCATTTGGAGGTGGATAAAATTGGATCAACGCCTTACACTGTACACCAGAATAAACTCCAAGTGGATCAGAGGTCTAAGTGTAAAAAATAAAATCATACAGGTACTAGAAAAAAACATAATTTAAAAGATTATTTTAGCGTGGAGAAATTTGTCTAACTCTGTCTCAAAATCCAGACATAGCAACAGCAGGCTGATGAATTTTTCTACGTGAAAATAAAGCAATGTTAGCATGATAAAACTAGAAACAAAAATCAAAAGACAAATAATCTAGGTGGAAATGTGTCACATATCAAAGATAAAGATATAATTTTCCTAATACATGAAGATGACCTAAAATTCTAGAGTGGGAGGGGGAGATGAAAAACCCAATATAAAAATGAACAAAAGAGGCAGTTTATCAAAAGAAGTATACACTGTTTCTGAAATAGCTTTGTGAGAGAGAGGGAAATAAGAATATGTGTATGTAATAAACACACATGTGCTAGAAAGAGAGGAGAGGAAGGGAGGAGAGAAAAGAGGCGAGAGAGGAGACAACGGGATGTGTTCTTTCTTTATAAAAGACGTCAGTCAACAAATGTAGAAGGAATGATTCGATTAGAAAACCTTCATTTGTAACAGCTTCCGGCAAGGATCATCAGTGGATGCTAAAACTATTGGGTGAATGACTATTGGTGACCAGGGCACTTACATAGTCTCAAATTGTCAGCCCAAAGATGATTTCTAAGCACAAAGGGAAAGAGACCACAAGACCTGCTTTAACCAAGCTAAACACTTAGTATCACTAATAATGGAACAATCTGACAAAATGGGCCTCTTGTGTGAGGAATGGAAAATATACGCCACATGCAGTCTTCTTGCTAAAAAATCTTAACCTGAACCTAATAATGAGAAAGTGATAAGACAAATTCAGAATATAGAAAATGCATTCTACAAATAGGTTCACCTGGATTCTAAATATATCAGTGCCGTGAATGACCAAAAAAAAAAAGAGGTGTGGAAACTGTTCTAGGGTAAAGCAGGATAAAGAGAATGACAAATAAATACAATGCAAAATGTTTTAGTTGAACCTTAGATTTAAACAAAAAAAACAAGTATAAGGGACATTATTTAGATGACTGGGGAAATTTGCATATGAACCGAAAATTATATGTTATTGTAACGACATTATATTTCTTGGGTGTCTTAATGATACTGTGGTTATAGAGAAGAATGTCTTGTTCTTTGGCAATACTTGATATTTAGAAGTGAACTCTCATACCCTACCACTTATTTTTAACTAGCTCAGCAACAACAAAAATTCTAGATAATTATCTGAATCCTTGAAGCTTAATATGAACCATCCATTTTAAAAAGTCTTGCTTGGGATTTCCCTGGTTGCCTAGGGGTTAGGATTCCAAGCTTTCACTGCCATGGCCCAAGTTCAATCCCTGGTCTAGGAACTGATATACTACGAAATACGTGGTACAGCCGAAAAAAAACAACAACCCCAAAACAAAAAAATCTGTTGCTTTAATAATGATTTTCAAGACACACCCTTAAAAACCTAAATCCCAGTTTGTTGGGGGTCTGTATTGAAGGTTTTAGGGACACTCGATTATAAAAATCATCCTAGATGAAATAGTTCTTCAGGCAGTGAACACTCAGCAACGGAGTGGTTGTAACTTGTCAAAGGTTATGGACAGTAAAAAAAGACTACAACATGGAGAAAGAATGCAGCCTTATAATGTAGTCTTAGACTATGTGAAATTTTTTTCTTTTACTTTTAAGGAACATTTTTATTATAGGTATAACATATATAGAGAAAGAGACATAAATCATAAATGTTTAGTTTATTGAATTTCTCCAAAGTGAATACATCCATGCAAATGTTAATCGCTCAGTTGTGTCCGACTCTTTGTGACCCCATGGACTGTCGCCCGCCAGGCTCCTCTGTCCATGGAATTCTCTAGGCAAGAATACTGGAGTGGATTGCCATTCCCTTCTCCAGGGGATCTTCCCGACTCAGGGATTGAAGCCCAATCTTCGGCATCGTAGGCAGATTCTTTACCATCTGAGCCAGCAGGGAAGCCCAAACCACCACCCAGATCAAAACACAGAACATCCAACAGCTCAGAAGCCTCTCCAGGGCTAAGATTTAAAACGCAACTTGAGGATCACACAGCGGATGCTTTTTTCCACCATTTATTAGGAATACATATTTATTTCATTTTTAAAAGCAAACATTCCTCTGAGTCAGACACCCTGCAATCAATGCATGTTGCACTTCCCATCAGCATATCCCTCATTCTCAGTAGGCACTTGCCCTACCATAGGCTGTTCCTATGCTAACATTCTTTTCAGTTAAAGACTAGACGTTTGTCAGGCTTTCACAGTACAGCGTCCATCTGTTCCTGGCACTCTCAGATTTTCCGCTAGGGGAACTACAGGCTCTGCAATTTTCAGTCTGCCTCCTTCAGGTGGAGTGCATGGGGCATCTGGCACCAGGGGTCAGCATGAGGCTCTGGCTCAGCCAGTGAGATTATCACATTTTCTGGCTGTAGATTGATTCACAAATAGGCACAGGACTCAATCAGAGCCAAAGAAATGTAATAAGGATTTTGTTGGGACGATTGGGAGGGGCACACTCACTCTTCTATTAGACTTTTGCCTAGAGGGAGTGTTGATGTGGAAATGCTGAGAGCCATTTGCCACTTCTGGTGGATGACCCCAGTCTCAGAATCTCCGTGGAGTTGGTTGAGGTCTCCACTGAGACTTTTTCGCAGCCTGGTATCTCTTTCTGCCCAATCCTGCTTTCTTCTATTCTCTTCCACTTTATTGATCAGACATGAGCAGCCCCAAATAAACCTGCTATAGCCTGTCTCAGAGTCTGCTTCCCAGGGAACTTTGGCAGGCATGGGGCCAAGCACTTACATAAGTTATTCATGGCACAGATGAATTCTGAAGGCACCCTATGCGTTACACACAGTGCTGTCCCTCTCACAATCTATGAACTTAATTTTAGAGGTGAGGAAACTGGAGCATACACAGGTTAGGTAACTGACCCAGGGTCACACAGCTATTAATTGACAGCGTCAGGATCCAGGATCTGGTCTGTCTGATTTTAATGGCCATGCCCCTAATGATACAAACAAGCCAAAGGCAGAACTGAAAAAAAAAAAAAAAACTACTCTAGATTTCCAGATCTTCATAGCCAAAATTCTTGTGCTGGGCTTCCCTGGTGTTCAGTGGTTAAGAAGATGCCTTGCAATGCAGAAGACACCGGTTCCATCCTTGTCCGGAAAGACTCCACATGCCGTGGAGCAGCTAAGCCGATAAGTCACAACTACAGAGCCAGTGCTCTGCAGCCTGTGCGCTGCAATGACTGAGCCCATGCGCAGCGGCTACTGAAGTCCGCATGGCCTAGAGCCTGTACTCCACCAGAAAAGTCACCACGGTGAAACCCCACGTATTGCAACTAGAAAGCAGCCCCCGCTCTCCACAACTAGAGGAAGCCCTTGTGCAGCAATGAAGACCCAGCACAGACAAAAGAGAAATTTTGTGTGTGTGCTGAATCAAGGAAACAACTATACATTCTACTTTGGCAGATCTCCATGTTTGAGGAGGAAAGGGCTGCTTCGAGAGGCATGTCCAGTCCCTGCATACCAAGATACTTGATATAGTCAAGAAAACCTAAACCACAAACCAGTAAAAAGGGATAACTTTATCAAATAAAAAGTACAATTTACTGGGGAGTACATGACCAGCTGCTAAGTGAGATGTGCAGATCAGCAGTGCAATACGTGCTGCAAGAAAGGAGGCATTCCAGGGCTGAAGGTGCTCCCAGGATGGAGGTGGGCTCCGGCAGGCAGGGCACGGAGGGAGAAAGGCAGACAAGAAGAGACTCAGGGGGACAAAACACACATAAGATGCTTTTCCAGGGAAAGAATTAGACTAGCCTGGCCAGACTTAAGTGTGAAAGGAGTTGAGCCTGGAGGCTGGACCACAGGGAGGCTCTGAAGGCTTTTGGGTGGGAGAGTCCTTCCTTCTTGGACCATAGAACTTGTCTCTGGCTCTTCTCCGCTTGGTTCAAATATTGTTTCTCACTTGGTTCAAATATCTTGCCTTCCTTGGTGGCCCTGGCAGTGGAATTGAGCTCAAGCCCTCTCGGGCTGGTGGATAAGGTGGGGAGCCCCAAGGACCCTCTAGCTGGGCATCTCTTCACCTGGCTTTCTGGGCCCGCAGTTCCTCCCTCTCCCCCAGTCCCTTTCCTCCCCGCATTGCTTTCCTCCAGGCTGCTGTAACAAAGCACCGCAAACTAGATGGCTTAAAACAACAGAAATGGATCCTCTCAGAATGCTGGAGGCAAGAAGTCAGAAATCCAGGTGTCAGCAGGGCCATCTGAGCCTCTGGGGAATCCTTACTCGCGTCTTCCTGGCTCCTGGTGGAGTTCCCAGCCTTGCAACTGCATCATGCCAGTCTCTGCTTCTGTCGTCACAGGGCGTTCTCCCTGCGGAATCTATGTCTCAATTTCCCTGTTCTTTTAAGACACCAGTCACACTGGATCAGAGCCACTCTAATGACTGCATTTTAACTTGAGGACATCTGCAAAAACCCTCTTTCCAAATAAGGTCACATTCATAAGTGTCAGGGGCTAGGACTTCAACAGATCTTTTTAGAGGACACATTTCAACCCACAACATGACCTTAGACCTTTTAGACATGCTGCTTTACTCCTTGCTGGGGAGAGGGGAGGAGAGTGAAGCAGACATATGCTAACAGCCTTCCTCCTCCCGAACGAACCCTAACTGGCTTTCTTTAGGATTCTTTAAATCATCAGAGTAAAGTTCCTGGGGGAAATATACCAAGGAACAGGCAGTCCTCCAGCAAGTTCCATCTGCCACGAATCCCCACCTCCCCAAACCAAACCCAAACATACCTTTCACTACTGCCCCCCCGCCTCTTGTGGGCATCCTGCCCTCACTGGATTTGTGTTACCTGTTACAGAGAGCAGGTCATCATTCCAGCCACTGGGACTGAGAGGCAACTCTGGGCCAGCCTTGGGTTCAGCCTCACAAGAACAGAAAGGAAATGTTTGTTATCCCATCTCATGGGTGAGGAAACTGAGGGCAGAGAGCTCACAAAGCAAGCCCAAGGTCATGAGGCTGGCAAGGGCAACCCAGGTCTGTGAGTCTCTTTTCCAATGTGTTCTTCTGACAATACCCCCTTTGTCCCAGTTTACCTTCCAGATGGTTCTTATGATTACATCCTTTTTCCCTGGGACTTTTACATGCAGGAGGTGACAGACATCCTGGACTCAGAGCACCCCTCTCTCTTTCAAGAGCAGTCTATGTATTATGATTGTTGATTGTCCATTGGGAAGCCTGGTATCATAATATTAAAAGCAGCTAACAACAGCTTGCTGACCTCAATCATATGCCTATCTGAAGTGCTTTACTTTAAGAAAAGTAAATTTATAAGGTAAATTATACCTTATAGAGGTATAATTGTCACATAAAATGGTAAGATATTTAAAGTACATATTGCGGTGGTTTGATATACATATTCATTGTGAGAGAGCTCCTGCCATCTAGTTAATGAACACGTCCATCACTTCACATATTTATATTGTGGGTGAGTACACAGAAGTTCTACTCTCAGCAAATTTCAATTATACAACACATCGTTATCAACTACAGTCATCATGTTTACATTAGATCCGTAGACCTATTTATCTCCGAGCTGAAAGTTTGTACTCTTTTACCAACCTCCCAAGTGCCTTACACTTAATCCTAACAATTACTTTATGATGGGGGCACTATTGTCCCCATTTTTCAGATGGAAACACTGAGGCTCCCATCTAAAGGGAGCACAGAGAGATAAAGTAGCCTAAAGTCATGCAACTAACTGATCATGGGGCTGGGTTTCTCATCCAGCTCTTCTGACTCCAGAGTCTACACTGAGAGGGGGCTGGGCAGGACATCTGGCATCGGATGACCCTGGGATGATCAAAGGTACCACATCAGGGAGTGGCACCAGTTTCCTCACTCAAGCCAGCTGCATGGGTGCCCACTCAGTGAGGTCAGCACATCACAGGCTCTCACTGTTCCTGGCGTCACGCTGGCATGCAGAGGCCTCCGGTGTTGCCTTCCATAATGGTCACCTGATCTCCACGCTGGTGGGCAAACAGCCTGAGATGTTTATTCCCTGCAGACCAACTGGCCTGACAGCTCCGGTGATAAGGGAAGACAGAGCAGGCAATGGGGGAAGGGCTTGATAAAGGAATCCCCTGCCTCTAAGAAGTGCTGTTTGACTTGGCTGGGGCTCCGAGTCACACTAGCAGCCTCTGAATGACAGTGACATTCCCCAGGGATTAAGCTTGCAGTGTGGAAGCTGGGTCTCCACGGGGGGTGCCGAGCCCCATGGAACTTAAATCATGCAATTAGCCACCAGCTAACGTTTCTTCCACATTCGCTTCATACCGCCGTCACTTCCCATCCCCCCTCCAAGAAAATTCAGCTGCAACTTGCTTTATGGCACCCTTTATCGTACGCTGCTGCTTTGCTTTCTCTTGGTAATAGCAAGAGATGAAGCCATTCTCTCCTTCAAAACACAGCTCAAAAATTTTCTTTTCCTGGAAGCCAGACCCAGGTAACTCTGCCCTATAATACTGTGAGCCCCCTAGGATTCTAACTCAATCCTCTGTTGGTTTGTGGCCAGGTCCTGAGCAAATGCTGGAACGGCAGAGCTCAAGCCACCTGGGCTTGGAGTAGTGATGCTTTTAGAGGAGGCAAAGATGTTGATTTCACCCCTGGTTTGGGATGACTGCTTTTCTGTTCAGGAACATTGGATACACCTAGAGGTCCAGAACTCAGATTTTCTGACTCCCAGTCAACTGTTCCTTTGATTATAATACAAGACTTGCGCGGCTCATCAGAGGACAAGGGGCCTGGCTGGTAAATCCACCACCAGAGAGATGGTGGCTAAGCCTTTCCCGGCAGCCAATGAGGGACATTCTGCATGAGTTGTTAGGCAGAAAAGAACCGTATGGGTCATGTCCTCACTTTTCCTCAGCTAGAGTTCCCTGACTGTCGCCTTCACATTCAAATGTGCATCCAGTTCCATGAGTAACCATATTATTTTTAAACAGCATCCTTCAGCCGCTGCCTCTCTGGCATTTTCAGAGAGGTGATCCTTTTCAAAGCTAGCACAGGATTTTATTTTATGATTGTTTTAAGACACATCCAGGGATTCCATGAAGTTTAAGTAAAAGATTAGGATGTAGCTCTGAGAGAGGAGCCAGCAAACAGATAAAGCTGACCTCAGGGGGATGGAAAAGAGAATCCAGGTTTGGTGGATAGGAAGCCAAAGGACAAAGTACTGGAGACAGCAAAGAGGGTCAAACCAGTCATCATTTAGCAGAGGAATGTCTGGTCTTAAAAGCCCCATTATACCAAGAAACATCATTGCCACCATGTTGGAATAGTTAAAATCCCTATACTAGGAGGAACGGAGACTGGCATTAGATTTGCAGTTCTTCCACAAAGTAGCTGTCAAGGGGCTGAACTTCTTTGAGTCTTGGTTTTCTTATCTGTAAAACGGGCATAAACACAGCCAACTAATAAGGAAGTTGTGAGTATTAAATGAGAAATATTATGTGCTCAAGACAGCTTGACATAGAGTAATACTAAAGAAATGATAACTATTTATTAATACCCAGATAACAGTTAATATGTTATGGCTAATGTTGATAGGTTGCTTATACGATTATAAAACTAATAGTCTATAACTGTATCAAAATGACTGCTGGGAATTAATGAATTAATTATTCAGTTGTCTCTATTGGGGTTGTTAGGATAACAAAAGACTACTCTGGACAATACATTGTCCAGTGCATTTCTCCTTCAATCTTCCAGATGATGTTTTGCTTTAAAAAAACAAAATCCTATTCATGTGCTAAGTGCTGTTAAGAAAGACTAGTTGAAGAGGGAAAGAACTGCTTTGTTGTTAGTGATCAGTAATAAAAAAATATACATGTTTATAGCAAAAAATTTCAAACAGTACATATACTTCAATAAACTTTTATTTAAAATATTCAAATATAAAAGAGAGTTCCTGCCCTATCCCAACTTCCAGAATTACTGTTAGTAATTAGTTACTTGTATACTTTTCTAGAAATGTTTTATACTCTTTGGTTTTATACAAATTTAATTATACTGCAATACTGCTGAGGAACTTGCATTTTCTCCTTAGTGATATGTCTTGGAAATTTTTTCCTAGTAGTGCATACAGACCTAGCCCTGCTTTTTCAGAGATAGATTGTATTCCTTTCCATGCAGGGACCATCCTTTATGTAACCAGGCCCCCTTTGCTTAGCATTGTGATTGTTTCTGGTTTTTGCTGTTACAAACAACGCCATAGTAAACTTCCTTGCACATGGAACTTTGGTTGTTGCTACAAATAAACATACCTATAGGATAAATTCCTAGAAGGATGACTATTGACTCAGTTTCCTTTGTTGTAATTGTAACAGACAGTGCCAACTCATTTCCAAAGAGGTTGTAGCAACTGACACTTTTATCCACAGTATATGAGAATATTTGCAGCCCTGTATTTTTACCTGCTCTGTTTATTATCAAACTTTACAACCTACTAAGTAAGCTGTTGTTTTTTTTTTTAAGTAGTAATTACACATAGGGAAAAACAATACATATTAAACGATCTCATTTGTGGAGCTGAATGCTCACAATCACCTTGAACAGAGGACAGCCAGTTGCAGGGAGTCAGACCAGGGTATGAACTTCAATTCTACTATGTATTATCCTCGTGACCTTGGAGAAATTTATCAAGCTTCTCTGTCTGCAAACTGGTGATAATTGGAGAAATTTATCAAGCTTCTCTGTCTGCAAACTGGTGATAATTAGAGAAATAAGGCATGAGAAAGCTCCTAGAACCACTGTCTGGAACCCAGTAAACATTTATTAACATTACAGAACAAACCAATGTGCCAGAATCCCTGGCAAGTTTGAGAATAGAACCAGAGACCTGGTTTCTATTTCCTGTTCATTTCTACTACCCCCCCGCTAGGCTGCTTAATTTCTTTAAATTTTCTTGCTTATGTCAATTTGGACCTTGCCTGATAATTCACTGATTAGATAAATATGAGTGGCAGAGTTGAATCACAGTGCGGGGGTATTTTACATTCACTGGAAGATGCAGGCAGTTATCACAGCAAAAGAAGACCAGGTGGCTTCTCGGATCTCTGTTCCACTGGGGCAGTGGGTGAGGTTTGGGGTCAGATTGATCTAACTGCAGTTCTGCTTCTGCAGCTTAAAAGTCAGGTGACCTGAGGCAAATTCTTTTAGCCCTCTAGCCTCACTTTCAATTCTAAAACATGGGTAAGTAACATGGAAACTTACATTACTATATGTAAAATAGATAGCCAACGGGAATTTGCTGTAAGGCTCAGAAAACTCAAACAGGGGCTCCTATCAACCTAGAGGTGTGGGATGGGGAGGGAGATGGGAGGGAAGTGCAAAAGGGAGGGGATATATGTACACCTATGGCTGATTCATGTTGAGATTTGACAGAAAACAACAAAGTTCTGTAAAGCAGTTATCCTTCAATTAAAAAACAAATAAAAACATGGGCAGCTACCTCATGGGATTATTGTGAATATGAAGTAAGTAATAATCTATGAAAACATTTAACAGCTGACTCCCATGTAGTCATTTATGGATGTGAGAGCTGGACCATAAAGAAGGCTGAGGGCGAAAGAATTGATGCTCTTGAACTGTGGTGTTGGAGAAGACTTTTGAGAGTCCCTTGGACTGCAAGGAAATCAAACCAGTCAATCCGAAAGGAAATCAACCCTGAACATTCACTGATGCTGAAGCTCCAGTACTTTGGGCACCTGATGGAAAGAGCCAACTCACTGGAAAGTTGACAGAGGATTGGATGGTTGGATAGCACCACCGACTCAACAGACATGAGTTTGAGGAAGCTCCTGGAGATGGTGAAGGACAAGGAAGCCTGGTATGCTGCAGTCCACGGGGTCACAAAGAGTCAGACACGACTGAGCAACTGAACAACAAGAATAACCTATGAAATGATCAATATATTCAGAGACAGCAAAAGCCTCACTGATCTCAGGTTCCGGGCATGTCAGCAGGGGCCGAGCGCTTCTGCAGAGTGGAGCAGAGATGCCACCAACCCCTCCCCGTTTCCAATTTGTCAAGTCAGGTGACCCCTACAGCCTTTCCCTCAGGCCAGTAACCGCCAGCACATCCTGGTGTGGTGAGGGTGGTGAGGGCACAGGGCAGACCAAAGCAAACCTACTGAAGGATTCTTGAATGGCTGCAACCCCATCCCGGGAGCATTCTCATTGTTTCCTGGAAAGGAGTGAAATGACATTACGTTAATAAATATTTTTTATTGGACTTGCTTAATATGCTGAACGTCTGACTTGCAAAATGGAAAGTCTTGTTCACTGTTATCCCGGACAATATTTTGAGGGGATCTGAGGTAGGACCAGAACTAGCTTTAGGTTTTTGCTGCACTGTGTCCCTCTCCCTTCACATCTGCTTCAAGTTTCAGTTCTTACATAACACATATGTTGCAAATATTCAGCTATAGTCACAGAAATGGGGCTTCTTACAAACACCTTGGGTATTATTAATTTTCTCCATTTGGGGGGAAATTTTCAACCTACAGAAAGGATGGAAGAAAAGTCTAAGAAATACCCCAGATGTATCCACTGTTATTTTGTCACAAAAGCTAATACATTATTTTTGAGATACAGAGAGCTGCATTTGTATAATATGAATTTCCTCCCTCCCTTTTATCCTTCCTCCCTACTTCCCTCCCTCCTTTCTTTCCTTCCTTTATGTTTCTGCCAGGGAAAACGTTATGAGGATGGATTAAGTTATATCAATATTATGATTTCCAGGCACTCGGCTTCCTAGAGTTTGAGATCTATTGTTCTACTCGGTTGTAAGGTTGGAAGATAAGGAATCACTTTTGTGATAACTGCCAGACTGAATATCTCTTGTACCAATTATGCATCAATTATGCAGGATACATTATCTCTAATCCTAACAGTGACTCTGCAAGTCAGGTCTCATCACTGCCAGTTTACATATCTGGTAACTGACGTTCAGAGAGACTGAGTCACTCAACCTCTCTGGTAAAAAGTGATCTGTCTTTTTTTGACTACAAAGCTTTCTTTCACAAAGGTTTTGGGGGATTCTCAGAGGGTTATTTTAATACAAGCATATAGAAAGTTATCCTTTCTGGGAGAGTTGCAATGTTAATTTCAGATCATTTCCCTCAACCAAGGAGGTGGGGGGTGGGCAGTGGAAGGTGGAGTTTTATGAAAACCATAGTCAGTACTTTAGTGATAGAAACTGAAAATGATGAACTAACCACTTCTAGGGCCCAAGAGGACTCTGGGACAGCCTTTTACTAGCCATATATAGTTGAACAAATAAATCACCCTGACTCACCTCATTGGCGAAATGAATAAACAATTGGTTCGTCTTTACCTGGGTTTTCTGGTGAGATTCAAATTTGAGAATTATGATTACTCTTATGAATACAAGGCATTGGATGTATCATTTTATCTGTAAGGGGAAGGAGGGAGAGAGAGAGAGAGAGAGAGAAGAAGGAAGCCAGAGAGTAGACAGGACACTCTATGTGCAGGAGAGAGGCAGATGGGGGAGGATCTAGGTAGGATGACAGCAAAAGGGAGGCTAAACTTCTTGAAACTGGCAGGAAAGTTGACAGAAACTCACAGTCTAAGGAGAGAAGAAATCATCTTTCAGGGGATTCAATAGTTGCTGGTCCCCGGAGAATTAATCTTCAGAATTCTCCACGTAACTGCTGGAGGAGATTGGGTTGGCTTGAGACCCTCAGGAAGCTTCCTTCCAGGCCCGGGGGCACCCTGGCGTGCGCTCTGGCTTCCAAGGCACCCGAGGGACGCCTTTCCTCGTTTCTCGGGGCTACCTGTGTCAGGATTTAGAAAGTTATGTGTCCGCCAGACGGTAAGGATCTCCAGGGTAACCACTCTCCTAGATCTTTGCCCAGCTTCTGGACGTTTCCGCGGCACCAGGTGCCTCCCCAGATCTCTGCCGGTGCTCTGGGACATTACACTGTACCTCGTGGGGTGACTCCTCAGCGCAGGGCGCCCGCATCCACCGCCGTGAACCACTGTGTGCAGGTGAACTGGCGCACGGTGGCTCCCGGGCAGCCAACAGAGCTTCCGAGGCGGTAATCCTGGGGAGTGCGATGGTAGCGAACTCCTCTTCATCCTTTACTGAGATTTGGCCAATAAAAAACAAGGATAAAACATACACGTTATTTTGTCTTTGCGCTAGCGGGACAGCGGCAGGTCTTTTAGAAAAGCGGGGAAATAAAGAGAAATCACGGCGGCCTCGCAGGCTGCCTCTGGGGATTGCCAATTTGGAGAGCCCTCGGGTCCGGTCATCTTAGACCTAGGGTTACCAGTCGCACCGACCTGAGGGAGTTCTGGGCTTTCCCCCCCGCGGGTTCGGGCCCCTCAGCCACGAGTGGCGCTGGCTGGGCACCAGTCACGGGAAGGTGCCAAGGCCCGCGCACTTCGCGCTAGCGATGCGCGCAGACGCCCGGGGCGCACTCGGTCCGCCCCGCTTGGCAGGAGCGCGCGATTCCGCGCGCGTCGTCCCAGGGGACAGTCCGGAGGCCGCCGGCTAGGGAGAGAGGCAAGAGCTCGGCGTCCGGCGGCGGGCTGCCGTGTGTCTCGCCGCCTTACGCGGTGGAGCTGCGCTGCCGAGCGCCGACCCGGGGACCCTGAAGGCGCGCGGGTGGCGGGTGGAGAACGCAGCGCCCAGGAGCTGCGGGCAGAGTTCCCCTGACCACCGGGCGCCGAGCGTCTCCCGCCGGCTGGGAGACGCCCCCTGGCCCCCACCTCTGAGTGGCCCGGCCGGGCGAGCGGGACCCGCGGGAGGAGGCGGAGGCGGCGCCGCCGGGACTGCCTCCTCCCCGCCCATCGCGTCTCCTCCCCGCGCTACCGGGAAGGACAAGGGGACTGGGCACGGGGACCCCGGGCAGTGAGCGCCCGTGCCCCGGGGCCGCCCCTCGCGTGCGCTCTCCCGCCGCGAGCCCGGGCCGGTTTCTCCTCCCATGGTGCTGGCCGCAGCCATGAGCCAGGACGCCGAGCCCAGCGGCCCCGAGCAACCGGACAGAGATGCCCGCAGCGTGCCCGGCGCCCCGGCGCCCCCGGCGCCCCCAGGCCCGCGAGGGATGCAGCCGCCGCCGCCGCCTCCGCCCCAAGCCAGCCTGCCCCAGATCATCCAAAAGTAAGAGGAGGGAAGGGGGAGCGGGGACCTGGGTGCGCTTGGGGGACACGCCCCGGGCGCCCCCTTCTGTGGCTTCCTCTCTCCCGACCCGGCTAAACTTCGCTCGGCCGCCTCGCGTTTGAAGTTTTCTTGCCCTGGGTTGGTGTCATTCCGGCTGTTCGTCAGCTTGGGGAGAGGAAAACCAAGCTATCTGGGGAAAATAATTTTGTTCTTTCTCATCCCCTTTCTTTTCTCTACTGGATATTTTGAACTCAATTAGCTCAATTCAGGGGGAAGTGGCCCAGAGACGATATTTCATCTTTCCAGCCCCAGGAGGCCGCTGGAGTGTATGGAGAGTCGCGCGCGAGTGTGTGCGTGCGCGTGCGGGAGGGCGCGTCAGTAAGACGCCCGCCCGGAGAAACCGCCTTAAATGGTGACCCTGAAGTCCATCAGTGATACTGGGTGCAAAGGGTACCGAGGGTTTGTGGACAACATAGTTTGCTTTGCCCCGCAAGAAGTGTTTACACTTTCCAAGAAGGCCCTTGCGAAGAGTTCTTAGCAGCGGAACCGTTTTCCATTAATGTTACCATCTCGTGGTTCGGGTGAACCGTGCGGCTTGGGTCGCGAATATTCCGGGCCGGACGTCCCAATGCGTGAGTAGGTTGGGGATGACCAGTGTGCTCTCAGCTCTATTCAACCCATCTGGGGGAGATAAAAGTAAAATGGTGAGGTTCCGTTCATTCTTTCGAGACTTTGTTGGACAGTGTAAGGCCTAGAATGCTGGTTTGTTGAAAGGATTTTATTCTCCTAAAAGCTTCCCTCAGCCTGTAGTCAAGTCCTCAAAACTAGGGTAAGAAGTGTTGGAAAGCCTGGACGATGAGTGCTTTGGCGAAACTGGAGAAAGTGAGAGAAATAAACCCAAGTACAGCAAAATCAGTCCTATGGAACGAAGCGGAGGTTTTCTGGCGCTGTTGTGTTGATGCTTTGAATTATTAAACGTATTAAAAAGTAATACTAGAAATAACCAGTGATGAGGCGTAAATGGGAGTAAATATTGTTTTTAAGACTAACATGTCATGGAAAGAATAGTGAAAATTTATGTTTGACATCAAAGAACGTTGGTATCGTGTTGCAGAACAAAATGGTTCCCCCCCCACTTTTTTTTGACTGGTAGAATATTAAAAGCTCCATTTATGACAACTTTTGGCTTTAGTTTGATTTTATAAAACTTTTCAACTACCTACAAGTAGCTAATGATTTGAAACTGAAAATATTTTATATTGTTATCCTGTTCCCTTTGTTTTGCAAGTCATTTCAGCTAAGATTTACTAAGTATGATGGACAGTTTAAGTACATCATTACTTAAAATTTCTCTTTAGTCCTTAATATAAATATAAAGTAACACAGGAAAGATGTTTAAAACCTAAAGTTTATTTAGTAAAAGAGGGAAAAGCCCTAATTGACTGATTATTATTTGGGAAACATCTCATGTGCTTCTCACCAGTGTCTCCTGGCTTGAAATTAGGCTGCACATTACCTTTACTGAACTTGTTTTGGTATTGTAATCACCCTACATTTTCCAGTCACTTACTTTTAATTAGGAAAAAGCCAAGAATTTTATGTTCACAGAAAAATCTTTGTAGGTGGATGTCTGACTATGAAATATTGCCCGTTTAAAAATAAAGGCTATTTTTGTGGGAGATGAATCATTTCAAGTACCTCATGTAATAAAAAATTAACCTTGTAAATTCACCCCCATTTTGAAAATTCCACCTCTGGAATATTTTACTTTAATTGGTGAGCCTGAGCTGTTCAAAGATGGCCCCTTCTGCTAGTAGTTCCAGGATGGAGACCTCAAGAACTGCCTGATGGCTCTTCCTTGTTTTGCGTTGATGACAGATCAGTCTTCAGGCGCCAGTCCAAGGCTGGTGAATGTGGGCATGGGATTTGATGTTTGTGCGCTTATGTTTCAGAGTCTTTCTTTTTATAAGGATGACTTGGGTTTTGCGCTCCCCTGATCACCCACTGTGATTCTGCTGGAAGCAGGCATAACATGACAAATGCTTTGCAGGTCCATCTTTAATGCGCTGAAACTTGAGCAGGTTATTTTGAAACTGCGTTTGCATAATTTAATCTGAGCAACCATTTTTATGTAGTTATGAGGTGCTGTTTGCATCAGCCATCTTTGAGAAAATGTGGCGGGGAGAAATTGCCCTCAGCGGCAGAAAGAGTTGTCCGCCTCTTGATTTGAGAATTTTGTGAAGCTAGAGCTTTGGGTGTAATTCTCTAGTGGATGGCATGTTAAATGCATTGTTTTTTCTAGTTATTTAAATGAGGTTATTATGTAATTTGTAAGAGGAGTTTTGATTGCTTTAAAAATGATGAAGATATCAATCTTCATGTTGCATAGCGTTTAAGGATTACAATAATTTTTTCACTTAAAATCTGTGTTTACTGATCTTCTTTAATAACGTTTTCATTTTGGGTGACGTCAGTGATTTTGGTAAAGTGACAGTCGTGATCATAATACATACTGAATCCTACTCACCTACATTACATTTGGTCTTAAGAGAATGAGATGTGACAGTGAACAATGTGATTGACTTTGGGGTTTATTTTATATAATCCAGTCCCTGTATTTGTGAAGACTGCATCAAAAGTTAACTGTTGTGGAGTTCTTTTGTCCTGTTCAGGTGTATTTAGTTTTCTCATTCTTGTATTGTTAGCTTCAGTCAAGCATGGCACATGACCTCTCCATCCTGTTAACCCCTGACCCTAGGCTAGTATTTGCATTACCTATGAAGATTATCAACCATGTTTAGATGCATATAACTAATGTCTTATAAGATATGTGTTTTAAACGTGCATTCTTTAAGCTGGCCATTGTGGAGATATTACTGAATAAAATCTGAAGCATTATGTAAGCCATTTAGGCAAAAGAATTATAAATAACACCTTAAGAAGAGATTTGGAATAAGTTTAGGATATCAGAATAATTTGAGAGCTTAAAAAGTATATATTATCTTCCTATGAACAGAAATAGAACAACATTGATATGTGTCAGTGAATGTTTTACAAGGATTTATCTCTTCAAATATTCACAATATTTTATTTTCAAAAGTATTTTATTTTTAAATGTTGTGCTTTATAACCAAACCTAATTCTTGATTTATAAGAAGTTATTTATTATTCCTGATGAACGTCAGAAATTACAATTTTCGGTTGTAAGTTTTAAAATTCTTCCGAATGAAAGCAGAGTCATTGGTTCTGTGTGCAGTGTGGAAGTCGGTTGTCAGATGCAGTTAGAAAGTGTGATACTAATCATGGTGAAAATTAACCAAGCAAGCACACACATCGATGAGATGAGCACTCAGGTGATTTTCCTAAATTATTTGATTTGCAGTGAAATGCTCCTGGCTAATGCTTGATGTCAGGTTGCATCTTTAATTTGTACATTGATGACTTATTTTTTTCCTTTCCAGATTATTTTGGTATGAAGTGAATAAAAATCAATTATGAAAATGGAAAAAGTTTTGATTTAGCATTTGATAGTGTCACCTGCGTGTATTGTGATTTAATGAAGATATAAATCCAGTTTTGATGGCTTTTACAGTCTTCTGCCTAGAGTTCAGATGCTGGCCGTCTGTGCCTTCAGCGCACGGTGCTCCCCGGATCAGTCTAGGGAATATTGCAAGTAGTCACTCTGATTGCAGATAATTTTACAGATGTCTTGCATTTGGAAGGTTCTCCACGTAACTCGTAGGGTGACACTCAGGCCAGTTGTGTGTGATGTCCACCCACTTTAATGGGCATGTTTGACAACTACTTCCAGAATCTGAGAGAAAATAAGAGTTTGCCAAAAAGGGACATTATCTCAACTCACACTTGGTCCTGTTCTGGAAAGAGGTTGGAATTTCTAACATCTGTGCCACTTTCTAACATCAGTTTGAGTCCATTTTTAGAGGAAACAGGGATACACTTGTAGAAGGAATTTTGAAAATTTTAAACACCATCTTAAACTGCATGTAAGACAAGCATTCAGCAGGAGAAAACATCTGAGAGGATTAAGCGTTTACCCAAAACAGGGAGGGTTCTTGAAAGTTCTTCTGAAAAGTTTCTTTGCTTCACTAGGAAGCCTATTAAGGTTGTCTTTTGTTTTTTTTAAAGAAATTTTGCTTGAGGGTTTGTTGTGATAAGTACTTTTAGATAGTTAAGTGTAGCCATCGAGTGTTTTCTCAAATTGCCAGAGATCAGTTTTATGAAATGAAATGAAGTACATCATTCCCATTAGTCACAGTAAATGGCTGTACATATGGTGTACACAGAGCTTTTCTAATGCCAATGCTGCAGGGGAAGAAAAAGAAGACAAATTTTATCACCCATTTTATTCTTCTGTCCACTTATTCTCTTGCTACTGCTTTAGCAGTTCAACAAATTAATAATTTAAAAAACCCATATCTGTCAGTTGGAATGTGGACTTTGATCTGTGAAGTTCTTTTTGCCTATGCATAAAGTCACCAGGGGGAAAAAAACCCCACCAGAATCGACTCACAGTGAAATGATCCCCCATTATCCAGTTTCTCTCTCTCTCTCTGATTTATTTTTCTTGTGGCTGTAGGTTCTTGACTCCAGTTGAACAAATATTTCTTCCTTGACCACAACAGCTAATCTTCAATTAAACACACCAGTATAGCTCAGTTCACATCTCTGATAAACAAGAATCTACAAAATGTTAGGAACTGAGATCTAGCCAAGGGATAGAATTAAAACAGATTGAACTAAACTTGAAAAACTAGAATGGAAGAAGTTTGAGACAGTGGAATTAAAACTCCAAAGGCAAATTCATCCTCCTTGGTCCCTCTGTCAGGCAAAAGCTTAAAGGGGTCTCCTGTGCCACGAAATTCCACTTAATCTAATTTTTATTTTCTGACACAGTAATTATCTTGTTTGGGATGGTGTAGCAGATACGATTTTGTGTATTTTAACAAGGAAAGTCGCTGTGGATCCACAGCTGGTGTGAGTGACTGATGGCTGTGTTTAGAATAGTGCATTGAAAAGTTTTGCAGAAAGTAAAGTGATCCGTATTCCAGAATCAGGGCGAAAGACAGTAGTTAGCAGCTTGTAGAAAGGAGCGCATGGCGGTTCCCTTTCTGGTTAATGAAGCTGACTGGATCTTGCTGATGTGTGTGTTCTGGAAGCTTCATGTTGCTTCTTCCCACCAGTGAGAAGACTGGGAAATCCTGGCTTTAATTAAGTAGGCACATTTTTAATCAGGAATGTGAATTTGGTTTCCAACAACCACCAAGGGGATATTGGCGGTGGGCTGATATTTTGCCTGGCGCAATGGGTGGTCACTGTTAATTCCACCCAACTAAGGTTTCAGTCTTCCACATTTTCAAGACAACAAGTTGGGTGTATTTTGGATTTAAGGCGTCTATCCATCTAATAGGATAAAGTCTTTACAGTGGCAGAAGTTACAGACAAGTTAATTGAGGCTCTCTTTTCCTACAACTCCTGCTGGATTTTATAAGATAAGTAAGTCCCCTGATAGTTTACAAGGAAACTTTTCCAGCCCACTGACAGCAGCTCTGTCAGGGGGATGGTCCATATTGATGTCAATGTACTTGATGAGCAAAACAGGAGCTGTGAAGCAAGTTGTGTGAGGATGTGTTAATAGCTTGCAGCTCAGTTTGCCAAATAAATCTTTCCGTGTGTTCAAAAGCAAAAGGCTGGAGGTCATGCCTGCATTTGGGGGTGGTTGTCACCCCATGAAGACAGTTTTCACGCCACTTTTCCCTTCTTTAATGTGGGTATTTGCTTCAAGGATGCACCAGAGCTATTTGCTGCTCTTTCTTTGCACCTGCTTTCTCTGGATCACAGTCATGACCCACCAGTTCTCAGTTGCCACTTCCACTCTGATCTGAACCTGGAAACCTCCGTTCATGGCTGTCTAAACATCTTACATACTTTTCATTTGTGCGGCTTGTCTACAGACTGTCTTCCAGGCATGTTTTTGGTTCTTTTTAGGCCCACCCTTAAGCCTGACCTCCAGTGCTATGATGCTGAAGGAGAAGAGTCAGTAATATATATTTTAAGGACGTATTCATTTCACAGAGTTACTTCTTTGGCTCTATTTTGAATTCATTACTGAATTGAATGACAGGTAGGATCTTTCCGGTGTTGTCAAATGTAAAATGAGTATCTTTGTTTTAAATTAATAGTTGGGTTTCTGACAAAGAGGGTCAGAGAGGAAAAGGAAACCCTGGATTGGGAGCGGGTAACCTGGACACATCAATTAATCTTCCTAATCCTGCTTCTCCAGGGGTTGGAAATGATCAATGTCAGTTCCTTCCAAGAATAAAATTATGTGAATCCCCAGGAATATTGCTGAGTGCTTATCACTGTAGGATGCCTCTCCTTGCCTCCACATCCGATGAAGAGTCAGTTACATTTTAATCAAGGGCTCAGGTACATGTTTGTGAGACTGATTACTCTAGGAAATAGCAGTAGCCACAAAAAGAGAATTAAAAGTTTTCTTCAGCACTTGCAAAGTATATTTGGATCAATGACATAATTTTAAAACAGAAAGGTAGATGCTAATGTCAGTGAAAAGGAGGGCATTTCATACCGTTTCCTAATTATTACCAACTTAAAAAAAATAAGAAATACTTTGGAATGTTCATTATTTTGGAATGTTAAAGTGAATGCTTGAGTTTGTAGAAAGAGTATAGTTCTCAATTTGGGAGATAGATCTAGTAATTTTCATGTATCTAAGTTAGATTGTATTGAATACAGGCAGGTGGGAGTGTGTTTGGTGCTGTTATTATTTTTAAAGGCAGGAAACATAAGCATAGGCCGACAGACGTTTGGAGGAGCCTGCTGGCTGCCCAGACTGGATGCTGCCTGGTGCACTCATTCGCCGTAGCTTGGACCGCAGACTCGCCCAGTACTCGGCGCCGGCAAACACTTTGCAAAGAGATCACAGTTATCCAGAAGCTGCACCTCAGGTTTCCGAGTGCCTCCTTGAATCTAAGAGATCAAACATTGTTTCCAGAGCATTCTAAAGCCCAGGTCTCCTCAGGGCCCTGCATCCTCCTGTGCTGGCAGGGTCACTGTAGTCTGGAGTTATGGGAGAGCCTTTATTTAATACTTGAAAAGAGATTTTTTTTTTAAACTTTCTGTATGAAAAGGGAGAGGGGTAGTGTGATTAAATCTTGATTTAGATACTTTATTTACATAATGAGGATGAACCTGAGGATATTTATTGCAGCCTTGTCTAGAGGGACAAAAAATTAGAAACCACCCAGATGTTTCTCATTGAGGAAATAAATCACGTGCTTGTATAATAGCATGTACCATTCATCCATTAGAATGATGCCATTATTCTATATTTGTTAATATGGAATGTAAACCATATAATATTGTTAACTAAAAGAATTACATATATTGGAATCTTGTGTTTTTTAAAAAACCTTTATGAGCATGTGCTGGTTCCTCAAGCCTGAAAAACCATCTAAAGAACAAACAGATATTAACAGTGGTTCTAACTCTAGCTGGTGCAATTATAGTGGTTTGTCTTTCTTTTTACCTTTTTATACTTTTTATCCTCATTTTTCTGTCTGTTGCGTTTTCTGCTATTTACCCTTTTTTCCTGCCTGGAGATGAGGGAGAAGGAAATGGAGAGCATTCCTTTTTATCTGCCAGCTCTAGTCTACTCGACCTCTGAAAGAGAATTTTGAAAATTATCCCTGGGTGTGTTATCTCCTCCCATCTCTCCCCACAAACTTCTTTCTGTTTTCTTTTTTTTTTTTTAACTATTTGTTTATTTTTGGCTGCACTGGCTCTTCATTGCTTTGCCCGGCTATCTCTCGTTGTGGCAAGCAGAGGTTACTCTGTTGGTGTGCGAGGGCTTCTCATTGTGCTGGCATTTCTTGTGCCAGGCTCTAGGCACACCGACTTCAGTAGTTATAGCATGAGGGCTCAGTAGTTGCAGCTTGTGGGCTACAAAGATCTTTCTACATGTGGGGACAGACTGGGTCTCTCCAGGGCATCTCACACTCTGTTCCATACTTCCAAACAGAAGCCGTGTCACGTATTTATCTTGAGCATCTGAAAGTAAATTGCATAGCCATGATTCTGTTGTCGCATCTAAGATGGTTCAGTTCAGTCAGTTCAGTCGCTCAGTCGTGTCCGACTCTTTGCGACCCCATGAATCACAGCACGCCAGGCCTCCCTGTCCATCACCAACTCCCAGAGTTCACTCAAACTCACCTCCATCGAGTCGGTGATGCCATCCATCCATCTCATTCTCTGTCGTCCCCATCTCCTTCCACCCCCAATCCTTCCCAGCATCAGAGTCTTTTCCAGTGAGTCAACTTGTCTCATGAGGGGGCCAAAGTATTGGAGTTTCAGCTTTAGCATCAGTTAGTCTTACTTAAATGATTTTTCCAATAAACACTTGATTTTTAACTTTTTCCAGTTGTCAGAAAAATGTCTCATATAGCAATTCTTAAACTCCTCTGGTTCAGATTCAAGTGCATTGTTTATTGTATCTCTTTTTTTTTTTTAATTTATTTTATTGGAGGCAAATTACCTTACATTAATATATTGGTTGGTTTTGCCATACATTGACACGAATCCGCCCCGGGTGTACATGTGTTCCCTTTCTTGAACCCCCCTCCCACCTCCCTCTTCCCCATATCCTCCCTCCATGTCATCCCCGTTCACCAGCCCCAAGCATCCTGTATCATGCGTCAAACCTGGACTGGTCACATATGATAATATACATGCTACAATGCCATTCTCCCCAATATGGTATCTCTTTTAATTTAGCAAGTGTACCTGCTCTTTTCTGCTCTTCATGACCAAAGACTCCGCACTATAGAGTGAACCATCATCTGGGGACTTCCCTCGCAGTCCAGTGGTTAAGACTCCGCCTTCCAGTGCAGGGGGCAGGGGTTCAATCCCTGGTTGGGAAATTAAGGTTCCATATGCGGTGGGGTAGAGTCAAATATTTTAAAAAATAAATACGTTAAAAAAATAAGAAGGAACCATAATCAGGATGTATTTGTTGTTTCCTCATAGCGAGATTCAGGTTAAGCATTTTGGTGAGGATATGCATTCAACAGGTGATGTATGTTCCACTGTTTGATCCCTTGGTTAACGTGGTCACCGCCAGATCTCTCTATCTAATCTGTCTGTGATTAGTAAGTTGTCTTTGGAAGTGATCCTATGAGACCCTCTGAATACCCTGTTTCCCAACAAACTCTCATCTAGTGGTTTCATCTTTTAACTTGACCATCTTAAACAAACAAACAAAAAAACCCTTCTCAATGAAATTTCAGGAAGTGGAATATCAATATCTAAATATCAGTTTAGAATGGGTTAATTTGGATAAGTAGATTAAATCAGACAGCCTTGCAAATATGTTTGCATTGTTATCTGGAGCCTCTGACCTGATAAGAACTTAATTGATGGGCCTGCCACTTTCCATGTAACCCCTCCGGAGACATTCTGTCCTGAGCTGCAGTACTTTTTAATGTCCATACAAAGTGAATATAAACCCCTTTTAATGTTGAAACAGTGAGTGGGCGATAATGTCGTTTTTGCTAGCTGGCACAATTTGGGGGGCATCCTCAAGGCTCCGTTGACTTTTTGCAAAAACCTTTAATCTCCTTTTTCAAAATCACTGTATGAAGCTGACTTTAAAAATGACTGATGACTTGCACTGGGGTCTAAACTGGATGAGTCTTAGAGCTGGTCTGTGACTACCAGTTCATGCTTTTTAGATTTAAGTTACACAACTATTTTTTGCCTCTTCTCGATTGGTACCCTTATTTTCATGCACAAAATATGTATGGGTGGAGAAAGTGGTGTGGAGTAGTGAAAAGAATCAGGAGCAAGCATGCTCTGTGCTCTGGATTCAGCTTTGCCACCACTAGCGCTGAGCCTCAGTGTTCTCATCTATAAAAGGGAATAGTAATAATTACTTAAATAACATTGAACATTCATTGAGTGATTCCTGTGAGTCAGCCAATAGTCTCAGCACCTTATGTATGTTTAATCCATTTGATCTTTTAATCCAACAATAATCCTGTGAAGTTAATGCCCTTATTCACCCCATTTTACAGATGAAGAAATCAAGTCACAAACTTCAAAGGACTCAACAAAGCTAAGGAAAATAGTATTTATGAAAGAACTGGTGGTGTGGGGCTGGGATGGGAGAATGTTATATAAATTCAAGTGATCATGTCATCTGTATGTAAATATATGCATCCTCAAAATAATTTATTAAAAAACCCATTATTTACAAAGAAAATATTATTATGGAAAGATTACTGAAATGAATTTGAAACTCTGCCAAATTTAATTTGAGGCAAACTAAGCAGTCTGATTAGAAACCCCTTGTTCCGTTTCTGGTAGCTTTAAGTATTACTTTTGGTTTAAAGTGAAAACCATATCCCAATTGAAATTCCACAAGCAAATCTGACTCTGGCATTTGATTCACTGTCTTATTCTGTCGTTATGCATGTTAGGCAAGATCTGAACTGGATGCTCATGAGAGTACATAAACACTTATAATCCTCCCAGCATGTGCTCAACTAATAACAGATACGATCGTTTGATTTGCAGAGTGACCCTCTGCCAAGTTCTGCCAGACCATTTTTGAACCAATTCAAAAAACCAAGATTCAGCAATGATTAAAATGTCCTAGGCGCCTATTAATAGCAAAAAGAATTTCTGACTTGAAACATGGCTACATCAAGCTTGCTTAGTCTCCACCAGACATACTCTTGAATGGTTTTAGCAGACATTGTTACAGGTGTTCTTTTGCTTTAAGAAACCATTGAATGTAAAAAGCACACGTAATAGAATCAATAAATCAGGGACAGATTGTTTGCTTTTGACCTTCAAAAGGGTTTGTAGCAAAGATCCTTTAAACGGTGAGTTCCCCCGTGTATTTCAAATAGAAATTTAGTAAGTGTAAGAATTTAGAGGTCCAGGGATAATTTTTAAAACATTTGTTGGTCTTTTCTCAATTTTGCAGAAGTGTAATTGAAGTTCACTACGCTGTACATTGTTAAAGCATCCATCAAACAATTAAGATAGCAAACATTTGTATCACCCCCAAGAGTTTCTTCATGCCTTTTATAATTAATCCTTCTCTCTTTTCCTTAACCCTCTCCTCTCAGGCTACTAGTGATCGAGCATTACAGATGAGTTTGCATTTTCTATAATTTTATACAAATGAAATCACAGTATGTACTCTTTTTGTTACCTGGCTCTTTCACTCACATAATGATTTGGGGGGAAATAATATTTTTCAAAACTGTGATAAAATACATGTACATTAACCATTTTAACGATTTTCAAGTGTAATTTGGTAGTTTTAAGTATATTCACAATATTGCTTGACAGTTACTACTGTCTGGTTTCAGAACATCTGCATCACCCCGAAAGGAAACTCTGTCCTCATGAAGCGGTTATCCCCTCCTCTCCCAGGCCTTTGGCAGCCACTAATCTGTTTTTTCTGTGTCTGTGGCCTTGCCTATTCTGGACAGTTCATATAAATGGAACCATATAATATGTGGCCTTTTATATCAGCTTCCTTTCACTTAGGGTAATATTTCCAAGGTTCATCCATATTGTAACATGTATCAATACTTCATTCCTTTTTATTGCTGAGTAAAATTCTATTGTATGGATAGATAGTATTTTGTTTTTCCATTCATTAGTTGATGGATTTGGGCTGTTTCTACCTTTTGACTATTGTGAATCATGCTGCTATGAATTTTGTGTGCAAGTTTTGGCCTGAACATCTGTTTCCAATCCTTTTGGGTATCTTGATGTGGAATTGCTGAGTCATATGGTAGTTCTGTGTTTAATTTATTGAGGAACTTCCAGAGTGTTTTCCAACTGACTGCAGCGTTTTACATTGCCACTAGTAATGAATGAGGGTTCCAGTTTCTTTCCAACTTTGCCAACACTTGTTATTTTCCATTAAAAAAAAAAAAATTTATGGCCATCCTAGTGAGTGTGAAGTGGTATCCCATGGTGGTTTTGATTTGCATTCCCTGATGACTAATAATGCTGAGCATCTTTTCATGTGTTTGTTGTTTATCTTTTCCAGAGAAAAGTCCTTTGTCTCTTTTTAAATTGTTTATTTTTTCATGTGAAATTATGACTCAGATTCAGAATTTATAAATTTATAAATTCTGAATCCTAGACCCTTATCAGATATATGATTTGCAAGTATTTTCTCTCATTCTGTGAGTTTTCTTTCAGCTTACAATTTTAAGTTTTATCTGTTCTTTTGCACATAACAAAAGTTTGGTCCTTTTCATTGCTGAGTGGTTTTCTGTTTTATGGATATGTCATACATTGTTTATCCACTTACCTGTTGATGGCCATTTACCGTGTTTCCAATTTTTTGGCCATTACAATAAAGTTGTATGAATATTCCTTTGCAAGTTTTAATGTGGACATGTCTTTAGTTTTCTTAGGTAAATATCTAAGCCAATGATAATTCAACCTGTTGGGAGCACAGATGTTATAAATAAGAATCAATTTGGGGGAGATGAAAATTCCTTTGAATTTTTATGACTGTGTCTTTGAATGGAACTTATTAATATGATCCTTCAAGGCTTTTAAAGAACACACACTTTATCACCTTAGTTTTCGGTGTCAGTCACTCATTAGCTTGGTTCTTTTCCTTCTATTGATGATTCTTCCATCAATAAGTTTTCATTTGACAAATAATTATTATTCTGGAAATTGGGCTACAAGGTGAATAAGAAAGCAAAACTTCAAGTTGAAAGGGGCCCTAGAGATCATCTCGGAGAAGGCAATGGCAAGCCACTCCAGTACTCTTGCCTAGAAAATCTCATGTACAGAGTAGCCTGGTGGGCTACAGTCCCTGGGGGCTACTAGTTGGACACGACTGAGCGACTTCACTTTCACTTTTCACTTTCACACATTGGAGAAGGAAATGGCAACCCACTCCGGTGTTCTTGCCTGGAGAATCCCAGGGATGGCGGAGCCTGGTGGGCTGCCGTCTATGGGGTCGCACAGAGTCGGACATGACTGAAGTGACTAGCCAGAGATCATCTGATTCAGTTCTCATGTAGAAAAGGAAGCCAGGTCCAGAAGGAAGACCAGATTTACCAAAGGCCACTTAGCTGTCAGAGAAGGACAGTGAGCAGAGAAAACATTCGTGCCTGTGAGGGTAAATTTAAGTCTCCTAGCGATGAAGGGTCTACAGATGTGACAGTGCAGGGGGGATTGGACAGCACAGATGTCCTGCCATGCTGTATGCTTCAGAAGGCACTGATTTTCCTCCTGCTACTGCTAAGTCACTTCAGTCTTGTCCGACTCTGTGTGACCCCAAAGACGGAAGCCCACCAGGCTTCCCCATCCCTGGGATTCTCCAGGCAAGAACACTGGAGTGGGTTGCGATTTCCTTCTCCAATGTGTGAAAGTGAAAAGTGAAAGTGAAGTCGCTCAGTCGTGTCCAACCCTTAGCGACCCCACGGACTGCAGCCTATCAGGCTTCTCCATCCATGGGATTTTCTAGGCAAGAGTACTGGAGTGGCTTGCCATTGCCTTCTCCGGGTTTTCCTCCTAGGTTATCCCATTTAATCCTCCAACAACCCTGTGAAGTAGGTAGGGATTAAGTAAGTACTAGGAGTTCAGGGTCCTCCCGCCAATGATTGGAGAGCCCAGGCTCAGAGCCAGGCCCTCTGACCCGCTCCAGTTTGCACGGCCTCCTTCTTCCTTTGAAACCCTTCCCCACTTTCTGTGCCCACCACCTCTGCCCCAGGCCTCCCAGGGGGGCCTGTCCTCAGATCTTTCTTTTCTGCACAGGAGCACAGTGCTAACTGTGTCATCTGCTTGCTTAAAGCCCTGGGGAAGTTTCTCGTCGCCTGTAGGTCGAGATTCAGATGCTAGAAACTCCTTCTGGCCTTGCCCCCATTAACTCTTTTTGTTCTCTCTTGGCTGCCATCCTGTCCTGTTCCCATCACCTGAACTACTTTTTCTCTCTTCAGATGGGACATTCCTTTTGTCTTCGAAGATGGGGTGAGAGCCTATTTCCTGTAACACCCTGTGGCCTCCCCTGTAGCATTTACCCCAAGCTCAGTCCATGGGGTTGCAAAGAGTCAGACATGACTGAGCGACTAACACACCTCTTGTTGGTCTCCCCTAAAGACCCTGCAGAGTCCTTGCAGGCAGGGCCACTGTCATTTGTCTGGGTGTCCTCAGCGTCTGGCAGGGTTCCTGGCACATAGTATGTTGAGTCCATGAGAGATGGAGCAAGTTACCTGCAACCTAACTTTTGATCTCAGCAACTTTGTGATGAGAAAATCCACTTGGAAGGGCGTCATGGCTGAGAACTGATGGGAGACGAAAGCTTGGTGTTCTCCAACTTACGTTTTGTTTGGGTTGCCTGTCTAAAAGGGCTTGAGAGAAGCAAATACACTGCCTTTATGTTTGGAGAGGTGGCCTAAGTGGTCGGGCGTGTGAGGGCACAGACTCAAGAAGCTCTAGCTCTGGGCCGGGTATCACCTTCAAGTCACAGTGTGGGCAGAGGTGCGGGGCTTCTGAGAGAGTGTGGGCTTCTCAGCGGATGTGAGGTTGGTTGTAAGAATCAACGACATGACACAGAAATATAGGAAGGACATGCTGAACACATGTTCGCCTCAACGTAACCCGGCTTTCTGTCTCACTCCACCATCTCCAGCCGGGGACCTGATCGTGCCTTTAAAGGCACAGGAAATTTCCAGGCTGAATTTCTTCTGTGAGATTCATTTTAAACAGGGGAAGTGGTAGACGGGACCACTTGGGACATCCTTTAAACCCCATTGCTTCAAAGCTTTCCAAGAAAGAAATTTCTAGGTCACAAAAAAGGTTTTCAAGCCCTCCATTAATACTCTGCTTATTTCAAGAAATTTCTAAAACAACACAATTCAAGACGACTTCAACCCTCAAATACTTTGTTGTTACCTTAACACTGTGATGATGATGACAGTTTAATTGTGGCAATGTTAATGACAGTTGACCTGTGACAGCTGTAAAAAGGAGTTTCCCCTCAAAATAACTTATTTGTCATGATTTCCCACTGAGATCTACTTTGACCACTGTACTTCAGTTGCATCCTGTATCTTCCAGTCCAAACTCCCTTACTTTGCTCTATCTTTTCCATGGTACTTGTCATCTTCAAACAGATTATATCATTTACTTATTGTACTTATTAATATTATTTTGGCCATACCATACAGCATTCAGGATCTTAGTTACCTGATCAAGGATCAAACCCATGTTTCTGCAGTGGAAGTGTGGAGTCTTAACCACTGGACCACCAAGGAAGTCCCTATTTATTATGGTTTCCTTGTCTGTTTTATTTCCTAGCATCCTGCCTATGCCAGCGAGTTTTATCCAGTGATTTACACCCCCATCAGTGGGTAAAGAATCTTATCTGCCTGCAATGCAGGAGACACAGGAGAAATGGGTTCAATCCTTTAGTCAGGAAGATCCCCTTGAGGAGGGCATGGAAACACACTCCAGTATTTTTGCCTGGAGCACCCCATGGATAGAGGAACCTGGCAGGCTACAGTCCATAAGGATGCAGAGTCGGACATGACTGAAGCAACTGAGCATGCATACGTGCACACCTAAGAACAATACCTGATACCTACAAGCAGTTCACTAAATATTTGTTGAATGACTAGATGAAATGCCAAGTTTAGTCAATGACACATGGTGCCATTTGTTTCCTCTTTGAGTCCACCTAAGATGTGAACTCTGTGGGCTACTGGATCTGAGTTTTGTGGTTCTGTAAACTGAATTGAAATTGCAAGATGTTAGAGGATCGTGAACTTCCAGATGTTCAAGCTGGATTTAGAAAAGGCAGAGGAACCAGAGATCAAATTGCCAACATCTGCTGGATAATCGAAAAAGTGAGAGAGTTCCAGAAAAACATCTACTTCTACTTTACTGACTGTGCCAAAGCCTTTGATTGTGTGGATCACAACAAACTGTGGAAAATTCTTAAAGAGGTGAAATACCAGACCACCTGACCTGCCTCCTGAGAAATCTGTATGCAGGTCAAGAAGCAATAGTTAGAACTGGACATGGAACAACAGACTGGTTCCAAATCAGGAAAGGAGTACGTCAAGGCTGTATATTGTCACCTGCTTATTTAATTTATATGCAGAGTACATCATGCAAAATGCCACCCCAGATGAAGCACAAGCTGGAATCAAGATTGCTGGGAGAAATCTCAATAACCTCAGATATGCAGATGACACCGCACTTACGGCAGAAAGCAAAGAAGAGCTAAAGAGCCTCTTGATGAAAGTGAAAGAGGAGAGTGAAAAGTTGGCTTAGAGCTCAACATTCAGAAAACTAAGATCATGGCATCTGGTCCCATCACTTCATGGCAAATAGGTGGGGAAACAATGGAAACAGTGAGAGACTTTATTTTTGGGGGGCTCCAAAATCACTGCAGATGGTGACTTCAGTCACAGAATTAAAAGATGCCTGCTCCTTGGAAAAAAAGTTATGACCAACTTAGCATATTAAAAAGCAGAGACATTACTTTGCCAACAAAGGTCTGTCTAGTCAAGACTATGGTTTTTCCGGTAGCCATGTATGGATGTGAGAGTTGGACTATAAAGAAAGCTGAGCGCTGAAAAATTGATACTTTTGAACTGTAGTGTTGAAGTCTCTTGAGAGCCCCTTGGACTGCAAGGATCCAACCAGTCCATCCTAAAGGAAGTCAGTCCTGAATATTCATGGGAAGGACTGAGGTTGAAGCTGAAACTCCAATCCTTTGGCCACCTGATGTGAAGAACTGACTCATTTGAAAAGTCCCTGATGCTGGGAAAGATTGAAGGCGGGAGAAGGGGACGACAGAGGATGAGATGGTTGGATGGCATCACCGACTCAATGGACATGAGTTTGAGTAAGCTCCGGGAGTTCGTAATGAATAGGGAAGCCTGGCGTGCTGCAGTCTATAGGGTCGCAAAGAGTCAAACACGACTGAGCGACTGAACTGAACTGAACTGAAAGGATCGTAGCCTTTGCTCTGGTGTGATTCTTGGACATAAAAGAAGGTACAGAACCTGAGCTACTCCTGTTGGCATCAGTAACTTGGTCTCTTATTGTGGCCTGGCTCCAGAAGTGGCCTCTCATTGGACTCTCTTTGGCAGAGATCTAAGCTGTGCATCCAGTGGGATCTTGATGTTGGATGAAGAGCAACAGGACTAGGTCTCATTCAGTCCCTTGAAATAAGGGGATATACTCTACTCCATGTCCAGCAACAGGCGATGAGTAAATAAATGTGGCTCTATCCTCTCACACTCCAAGGACCATCTCTGTGTGCTGTAAAAGAGAAGTGCCAAGGATATATCAAGCAGAGAAAGTAGGGTGCAAAAAGTGTGTATAGTTGGCTACCTTTTGTGTAAGAAAAGGGGGAAATAGGAACATATGTATAATATTATCATGTATGGTTTTTCCAGTAGTCATGTATGGATGTGAGAGTTGGACTGTGAAGAAAGCTGATCACTGAAGAATTGATGCTTTTGAACTGTGGTGTTGGAGAAGACTCTTGAGAGTCCCTTGGACTGCAAGGAGATCCAAACAGTCCATTCTAAAGGATATCAGTCCTGGGTGTTCATTGGAAAGACTGATGCTAAAGCTGAAACTCCAATACTTTGGCCACCTCATGCGACGAGTTGACTCACTGGAAAAGACTCTGATGCTGGGAGGGATTGGGGGCGGGAGGAGAAGGGGACGACAGAGAATGAGATGGCTGGATGGCATCACCTACTCGATGGAGGTGAGTTTGAGTGAACTCCGGGAGTTGGTGATGGACAGGGAGGCCTGGCGTGCTGTGATTCATGGGGTCGCAAAGAGTTGGACACGACTGAGCGACTGAACTGAAATTATATGTATATATATTATATACAATTTTTATGTATACTTTGTTGCAAAAAATACTAGAAGGATAAACAAAAGAAGATCTGATAAAATGAGTCCCTCTGAGTGCAGGTGGAGAAGAGGCTTGAGGTGTTGAGAATGAGACTCACGTTATAGCAGGTTTTGTATAGGCATAGAGGGTAGAGGAGAGGGCGTCCAGGAAGGACCAGCCCAGATGTTTGAGGAAGTAATTTTGAGCCGATTCTGAATCTGAGCCTAAGGGCTTGTCAAGTGGATGGGGGAGGGTGGGATCTAGATGGAGGTGGGACAAAAGACGCATTTTCAGAGAGGAGAAAAACCATGATGACCTGGGAGCCTCAGAGTAATTCCACATGACTGGAGATCAGAATGTGTTTTTAACTAATGGGATGGAGTGTCTGGGAATGGCTAGCACTGAGGATGCAAAAAGGCAGGATGCTGATGATACAAAACATGTTTCTCAAGGTAAGGAGTTTGGATGTTCTCTTCTGAGTAGTCATTTGTAAGCAGGCGTCTGATGTAATGAGATCTGTTTTCTGGCAAGATTATGTTGGTATTGGAGAAGAAAAGATAAATGGCAGAGTTTTGTGCATGTGTGCACATGTGTTTGTGTGTGGGGGTGTGCTCCTAGAGGTGGGGATGTAGTTGGGGGGCCCCTGCACTGGTTGGGCAAAAGATGATGAAGGTCTGAAACGTGGAAGCACCACAGGACAACAGTTAAAGGTAGGTATTAGAGTTGGAATGCCTGTGTGCACATCTTGGCCCCCTATTTGCTTGTGTGACCTTGGACAAGCAGCTTCACTTCTCTGCTCTTTCATTTCTTCAGGTTTAAAAGGGGGCCAATAGGGCATCCACCTCATAGTGTTACTGTGAGGTAAGTGAGATGACACATGTAACAGTGCCTAATCTCAGACGCTGGGAGGATCCTGCGGGGAAAGGGAGGCTGGGGGAGATGTTCTGCAGTGGTATGGGTGTGGACGGGAGCCAGTATCCACGTGTGGTACCATCGCAGTCCACATCAGATCTTGTTAAACGGGGGAAAGGAGAAGGCACTGAGGCATCCCCCGATCTCCTCCATGAACTTCATTTTCAATTCAGGGAATCACTTGTAGTTTGCAAAGACCTAAACTAACCTGTGATATTTTCAATCTGAATATTTAATACGGTGCTTAACTTCTCTGACATGAAAAGAATTATGTGTAAACTGTGTATTTAAAAGTCAGGAAAGGTGAAGGATAAAGACAGTTCCTTGAGCACATCATTGCCCTTTCTCAAAAGAAATTTCCTTTGTCCAGAATGTGGAGAATTGAATTAGATGGCTTTGGTTAAAATCCCTTCCAGGGATTTTAAAGGAAGGCCCCTGAGATGTCAACAGATTTATATATATATATATATATATATATATATAATTTAGCATGTAAGACTTATTACCTCATGATAGGAATACAAAAATGGCATCACCTCTAAGGAGGGGAATTTGACATTATTGAGCAAAATTACACGTGCATTGTCTTTTGATCACACAATCCTATTTATAAGATCTATTCCAAAAATACACAGGTGAAAATAAGAAAAGACATGCAGGGGGTATTCTGTGGTGGCATTACTTGTAATAGCAGTAAACCACAGGACATCCATACAGTAGGTTGCTGTAGGGCTATATAAGGAAGCAGAATTATCTCTCTGCACAGCTACAGCTATGGGATGGTCTCCAGGGTGTATTGTTAAGTGAAAAAAAGCAGGGTGCAGAAATAATAGCATATTACCTTTTATCTGAGAAATATATATGTATTTGCCTGTTATTAAAAGAAATGGAAGAGTAAAATTTTACTCTAATAAACTAATACAATTTACTAGTACTGATTAACCTATATGGGGAGGGAAGAAATGGAGATAGGTCAGGGGCAGGTCAGCTAGACTTTTAAAAAAATATTTGTTTATTTGACTGTACTGGGTCTTGGTTGTGACATGTGGGATCTTCAATTGTGGCTTTCGGACTCTTAGGTGCAGCATGTGGGATCTAGTTCCCTGACCAGGGATTGAACTTACAGAGTCTCAGCCACTGGACCACCAAGGAAGTCCCTAGGCAGTTTTGAATGAATTTTGTTTTATAGATTTGACTTTGGAACACTATAAATATTTTCCTTAACTCTAAACAAAATTTAATTAAAATAGAAAAATCCACCCAATCAAGATGAAAATAAAATGTTTATGTATCAGGTTGGTAGCTTAATCACACAGAGAATTATTTCACATGACTTTAAAACACAGTAATTTGATTATACAGCTCAAGTGGAATATATCTTAGGTCAAAACAAATTCTAAATAAATCTTAAGCTGTTTTCAGTAATATTGTTAGTAATAAGATTGGTATTACTATTCTGAATCTATTATATATATGTAGTAATTATGCCTAGAAAATCCCATGGATGGAGGAGCCTGGTAGGCTGCAGTCCGTGGGGTCGCTAAGGGTCGGACACGACTGAGCGACTTCACTTTCACTTTTCACTTTCCACTTTGACACATTGGAGAAGGAAATGGCAACCCACTCCAGTGTTCTTGCCTGGAGAATCCCAGGGACGGGGGAGCCTGGTTGGGCTTCCGTCTATGGGGTCACACAGAGTCGGACACGACTGAAGTGACTTAGCAGCAGCAGCAGTAATTATGTTAAAATAATCAGAAAGCAATAATTTTAGTATGATTTTATAATCAAAGATGTTAAGTAAAAATCCTGTAACCCTAAATTTTTGAAGATACTGGTGTGAAAGCTTGATATGCCTTCTCTTTAACAAATGAAAAAGTATTTCCCAACTTTGTCCACTGAAAAACCTAGAAATAAGGACCAGCTCAGTAGCAATGAGCACCTGTAATCCCTAGATTGTGGCCTCTAAATGCAAGTCCCCACTAGACTGAGGGCAGGAAGAGAAGGGGGCAGCAGAAGATGAGATGGTTGGATGGCATCGTCGACTGAAAGGACATGAGTTTGAGCAGACTCTGGGAGATGGTGGAGGACAGGGAAGCCTGGCGTGCTGCAGTCCACGGGGTTGCGAAGAGTCAGACATGACTGAGCATCTGAACAGCAACAATTAAAAGGGACCGAGGAGCCTGAGAAGAATGGCTGATCCAAGTTCTGGAACAGGAAAGGTACAAAATGAGTTGACTTATCTTCTATCAGAAAACAAAGGCGCTATCATAGACCACTTGTGTCCTGTCAAAAGGACTTGGGAACCAAGTTAAAGGGCTTCCCAGTGCAGAGTAACTATAGTGGATTCACACATATTAAATATGTTCCAATGTGTTTTTATTAAAAATTTTTAATAAAAATACTTTTAACTGTAAAGAAAAAAAAATTATAAAAAAAAATAAATAAATTTTGAGAAAGTCACAAAAAAAAAAAATAAAAAAAATAAAATAATTAAAAAAAAAAATATGTTCCAATGTGTAAAATGCGTGAGTTAAAAATTCAGTTGTTTTCACTGGAGGATGTTGGGGAACCAACTCATTCTGAACACTGTCTAAGAAAGGGAATGAATCAGACATTCATTCTGTACTTTCTTATTGGTTACCTCATCCAAACTGTGGATGAGGAAAAATCCTTTTGTAGAAGAACTTTGTAATGGATGGATCAGCCTGGTGACATCAAACCCACTGATCAATCTTAATGTCACAAAAAAGACTTCCAAGCATCATGTGCCTACTGTTGCAGTAGGAAGTACACAGCACCATCAAAAATAGAAGCTCAATCTCTGCCAGACTCAAGACCAAACCACCAGTTCATAGAAAATACAGGGAACAGAGGAGCATGTCAAAACAACACCATGGAGGTAAAAATCCACCGGCTGGAATGTGCGCATTCTGTGGGCCAGAAAACCTATTTTCTTTCTTTAAACAAAATATTTATTTTAATCTATGTATTTATTTGGGGGCTTCCCTCGTGGCTCAGACAGTAAAGAATCTACCTGAAATGCAGGAGACCCAGGTTCAATCATTGGGTTGGGAAGATCCCTTGGAGAAGGACATGGCTTCCCACTTGTTCCTGATCTCAGCACACAGGCTGCTTAATCCTTGCTGTGGCATGCGAGATCTTTCAGTTGCAGCATGTGGGATCCAGTTCCCTGACCAGGGACGGAACCACCCAGACCCCCAGTGTGGAATCCCAGCCACTGGAACACCAGGGAAGTCCTCAGAAGACCTGTTTTCTTCAACAAATCAACTATAAGAATAAGAACTGCAGGAGAATATCTATGGATTAAAAGAGACTAAGAATACTTACCCCCATTTTAATGGCTCAGCGTTTAAGTACCTGCCTGCAATGCAGGAGACTTGGATTCGATCTTTGGGTCAGGAGGATCCCCTGCAGAAGGAAATGACAACCCACTCCAGTATTCTTGCCTGGGAAATCCTGTAGACAGAAGAGCCCGGTGGGCGACAGTCCATGGGGTTGCAAAGAGCTGGACATGACTGAGCACATACACATACATATACTTGACAGCAAAATGCAGTCTGTGCTTTTTGGGTCTCAGCTCAAACAAACCAACTATTAAAAAACAAACTATCCTCCAGGTCTTGAATGCCTAGCACATGTAGACATTTAATAAATATTTTAAAAATTGCTATACTAGGGAAACACAAGATCTACAGTAAAAATCCTAAAGTAGTTAGGATAAGCTCCCATGGAGGATCCTTATTGTGCTAAGTCACTTCAGTCGTGTCTCTGTGTGACACTATGGACTGTAGGCCACCAGGCTCCTCTGTCCATGGGGATTCAGGGAATAATACTGGAGTGGGTTGCCATTGTCCTCTTCCAGGGGATCTTCCTGACCCAGGGATCAAACCCGCATCTCTTAGATATCCTGCATTGGCAGATGGGTTCTTTACCACTAGTGCCACCTGCTCATTGAAAATTAAAGTGAAGTTGCTTACTCGAGTCTGACTCTTTACGACCCCATGGACTGTAGCCTACCAGGCTCCTCCGTCTGTGGGATTCTCCAGGCAAGAGTTACTGGAGTGGGTTGCCGTTTCCTTCTCCAGGAGATCTTCCCAATCCAGGGATCGAACCCAGGTCTCCTGCATTGCAGGCAGATGCTTTACCATCTGAGCCACCAGGGAAGCTCATTAGACTTGATTAAATAAGGTCCTTTATTTTTTTTACAGGCTATAGAATTGACTTTGATTTCTACAGTTTTTCAGTTTGGCTTGTGCTGGCTGCTGGGTGGAAAGTAAGTCCTTTAAGTGTAGTGTGCACATATGAATAAAGTAGTATCCAAAACAAAACGAAACAAAAACTAAGAGATTATTTAGGATGTTTGAACAGACTGGATATTGAGGCTAAAGAATTATTTATGTATTGTTGTGATAAAGATACTGAAATTATGTTAAAATTGAAATGATATATTTTAGTGCTAGATGAAATGGCAACACACTCCAGTGTTCTTACCTGGAGAATCCCAGGGACGGGGGAGCCTGGTGGGCTTCGTCTATGGGGTCGCACAGAGTCGGACAGGACTGAAGTGACTTAGCAGCAGCAACAAAGTACTTATAGATGAAATGATATCTGGAATTGGCTTCAAAATAATAGTGTGGAGGGTGAGAATGGGTAGTAATAAACAAGGCTGACCAAAAGTTAGTATTAATAATTGTCAAAGCTGGATGATATGTTCGAGACTTCATTATATCGTTTTCTAAGGTAGCGCTAGTGGTAAAGAACCTGCCTGCCAATGCAGGGAACATAAAAGATGCAGGTTTGATCCCTCGGTTGGGTAGATCCCCTGGAGAAAGAAATGGCAACCCACTCCAGTACTGCCTGGAGAATCCCATGGACAGAGGAGTCTGATGGGTTACAATCAACAGAGTCGGACGCGACTGAGGCAATTTAGCAATCACTCACCTTTGTATAGTTAGAAAATTTCCATAATAAAAGTTTAAAAAAAGCCACCAGCTCAGTCAGTTGGCCAATTCTTAGTCCAACTGTTCCTGACTTTAATTTTGGGCTGTGGAATATACCCTTGCTGAAGTCACTTGGCTAGTAAGAAGATGGGCTGGGATGGGAATTTGTATCTCTCTGGCCCCAAAGCTTAAGGTCTCTCTATTTTCCCTTGTATTTTATGCCGTTCTATGGCTTGGAGAAGGAAATAGCAACTCACTCCAGTATTCTTGCATGGAAAATTCCATGGACAGAGGAACCTGGCAGGCTACAGTCCATGAGGTTGCAAAAAGTCAGACACAACTGAGCAACTTCACTCACTCACTCATGGCTCAGACTATCATGGCATTGTTTAGATTGAGGGTTTATAGGATTTTACAAGTGGGCTTTAAAAAACACAAGAAAATGGGGGCAGAAGCAAAACAAAAACCAAAAATTGAAACCAAAACATCATAATCGTTCCCCTTTGAGGGGAGGAAATTAACCCAAGTGAAAGGCAAGAAAGTGGAAAAAGACAGCATACCTTCGACCTTGACTTTGTCAGGCTTTTCCTGTTACACCACCCTGAGTTGTGGATTGAGAGAGGCCTGATTAAAGCAAGAACTATCCCTTACTAGCTGTGTGACCTTACTGTTCTGTGCCTTGGTCTCTTCAACCAGCCTCATCTGGTTGTTGGGAGGATTATATGAGTTGGTGAGGGCCTCAAATGTTTGCTTAGAAAAGAACACAGGAGCGCAGGTCTCTGAGATCCTAAGAATCCCTAAGCTGGGCGTGTTTTTACAAGTGCCTTGTGACCTGGGCACAACACATACACACACACACCTCAGTCCTAGCACTTTCTCCAGGGCCTGGGGCAGCCCTGCCCAAGCTTGGAGATACCAGTTAGCCTGGGTGGGGAGGCTCAGTGCTCTAAGGGTGGTAATTTTCCCACCTGGCCACATTTTATTTTGTTATGTAGCTTGATAGCCAAGGGTCACTGGAGAAGATCCTTCTTTGGCGGGTCCATCAAAAAGTCCAGCCACATAGCCAGAGGCCAGTTTTGACTTCGCCATCTTTGAGATAAGAAGGAGAAGTTGAAATTGTGTGTCATTTCTGAAGGAAGCATCACATTTTCTCTCCCTTTTACCCTGTGTACCTCCCGCAACCACAACCCATCCCTCTTTCCTCACTAAATCTTGTTAACACAGGGCTCCATCCTGGCAACGAGGATCTTTTCAGGAGCGCTTTAAAAGTTCCTGGCGAATGCTCTTGGTTGAGTCACTTGGTCACCTGGGAAGCGTCCAGGAGCCATACCTTATGGTCTTTGATCTGGTGTGGTGTCTGGCTCACTTTGCCCCACTGCGTGTGACAGGCCTACTTGCCCACTTGCTGGGGGCTTGGGTATGAGGGAGCTTCCGACCTGGGGAAACTCAGCCGGAGAGTCCTGATTTACGAACTGTCCGGATTTAACTGAGGCTACAGCACTTTTATTAATAGAACATGCTGCATTTCCTTTTTATAAAAATATGAAGATCGCTGCCCTCAGGAAAATGCCTGGTGACTTTCTGTCTTTAGGGCATGTTCATCATCAGGCTAAAATTAAAAATGAAGTCAGGCCCTTCTTGAGCCTATTTTTAACCGAGTTTAGCATATGAATGTGAACGTGAAGTCTTTCTTTAGATCTCCCTTAACTCAATTACTTACTTATGCCAAGCATCCCGCCTGGAATTCCTGAGCTGTGGCTGGATCTACCTACTCTGGGAGGCCCAGAGGGAAGTTAGGGGCACCTCACTGATCCCCGGCTTTCTGAGTTTTCCTGCCTTCGCCCATCCCAACCCCACAGAAGGTTGTTCTGGAAGGTTAAGGTGGAGCTAGTCATTATACTGAAAAAAATAAAAGGAAAACTCTCAGCCAGCGTATGGCCAATCTGCGATGCTTAGTTATCAAGTAGCCCCTAATTGGTACATATTTTTCTTGGGGGCCCCAATTTAGAAGCCACCACTCGGGTCGAAGAGGAGACACCAGATTGCAGGGGAGACTTTGTCATTCAAGCAGAAAGTGCGCAGGGCCCCAGCACACCATGGAGACTTGGGACAACAGGTGGAGGCAGGGAGGGGGGAGAAAACTTAACAAGTGTCATTCCTGTCCAAAGAGTTCCTGATGAGTGACGCGGGTGCCAGGGGAAACTCAGAAACCCTCTTAAATTCCCTCTTTGAAATCTTTTTAATGTCTGCTCTTTGAGGACTGTGAAGGGAGGGGAGGGCAGAGAATAGAGTTGATCCTAACTCTTAAGATTCTTTGGCCTAAAGTTTCACTGGAAGGCAAGGACTGACAAAGGCTCTTTTTTTGAACTTGTCCTAGAGCAGTTCTCCGTGAACGTATTTTTTTTGGGGGAAACAGCCTGTTTATCATCATAAATTCTGGCCCTTGTTTTTTTTAAAGTGATCTCCCCCTACCCCCTGCTTCTTTTCTTGTGTGGCTTGCGGGATCTTGGTTCCTGACCAGGGATAGAATCTGTTGTGCGCTCGGCAGTGAAAGTGCAGAGTCCTAACTGCTGGACCATCGGGGAATTCCAGAAATGTGATTTTTTTTTTTTAATGGTGATTTTATATGAAATAATAATGACAGTTTGCTCAAGTTGTGTCGTTTCTCTTTGCACTTTTAAATGGTTGTGTATTCAACTCCTGTTGTCCTGAACCCCGTTTAAGGTGTTGTCATTTTTAAGCAGAGGGAAAACTTCCTTCTCTTTTTTTGGTATGGCAGCAAAGCCACTGTGGAGGATAAGCAGAAGATTAATTTAAAATGCCAGTTACTTTTGCTAATCCACTGACGGTGAGGTTGTTTATGGCTAGAGAATTTTGAAAATGTTTCCTGATAGAGTCTGAGAGGGGAGCACAGGAAGGACTATGTGTATATGTATGTAAGTATGTGTGTGTGTGGGGGGGTGTGTGGTCATTTTACTTTGGGGGAATAGGAAAGATATTTGAACAATGAGCTCCTTCCATATATTAGTTGCATTTTATGTTAAAAGCAATCAAAATGAAGTATGATGTGTTTATAGTCCACTACCATCTGTTTGAAAAAAAAAAAAATCTCTTATGGGTTTTTGCCTGCACTTCAACAAGCCATTTGCAGGCTTTAATGATCTTTTCAATAAAATTTTGTATTAAATTACAGCACTGTTAGGCTCAGAATGTTGTTCTGAAAACTTTGCACCTTCATATGTTTGCAGTAAATTTTAAAGGACAGGCTCTCCCAGCCGGATTGATAGTTTGGGCTCTGTCCATTTAGTGAAAGAGAAAGGGCAGGGCTGGAGAGGGTTGTACATTGTCATAATCCTTAAGCACAGTGACTGAAAGATGCTCTCCTAGTCTGAATAAGGCAATTTCTTGGGACTTGGTAAACAGACAAATCCCTCATAAACAGACTTCCTGAATTCAAAATAATATGCTATTTCATTGAAACCATTCAGTTTTACTCTTTTCACTTGTTCAGATATTTCTGTCTTACTTTTGACCTTAACTTTATTCCTTAGTTAATTTAATGGTTGAGCCTGTGAAACCTTTCGGTGTCACTTTGGTTACTCATCTTAAGGAGAGCATTTTTTTGTCTGATTTTTCCCTTGTCTCAACTTGGCTCCCTGTAGAGAAGATGAGGATTTCACCTCTGGGAGTTTCAGGGTAGATCAAGAAAAGGTCAAGATCACTCTTACATCTTTCTCAGGGACTGTTGGGTGGTGCCTGGCGCTTACAGGTTGGGAAGTGAAGAATGTGGCACTTTCTGAGATGGTCCACTGAGGTGAGATCGGAGCCACAATTTCTCACGACTGGGCTGTTTCTTTAGATGTGAAAAGCCGCTGGCATTAGCCTTTGCTTCTTTCACTGTTACCATGATTTGTGGGATTGAGGCTAGGCCTGGAATCCCAACAGTGTTGTCTCAGCTGGAGTTTCCTAGCACAGGGACTGAGAGCAGTGCTAATTCCAGCTGCCAGCTGGATCCTCCTCCTTCCCTGGCTAGGGGCATCCGGGCTCAGGGAATATTTAAATACAATAGAACCATCTCTTAACAAGTTTCCATCTGAATACTCCTGACTTATGCAAATTTGGCTTATTCTCATAAATTCTTTAAGACAAACTTCCCTTTCTCCAGATTTTGTTTATAACAGCTCAACTGTAATAATATAAAGGGAAGTTTTTGAAGGAAAACATTATTACCCATGATCTTTGTCTCACTCAGTTATTTGCCTGCTTTGTCTTCATCCCTTTAATGTTTGGTTGTGTGCATATATTTTGAAATATTACATGCAACTTTATTTTTTTTTACTTAACAATATATTGTATTTGCAGCTGCATCATCTTCATAATTTAATTTTCCACGACTGCTTGATATTCCACCGCGCTGACCTACCAAAATACATCTAATTATTCACCAACTGATAGAAAATTATGGTCTCAGTTTTCCCCTCTCTTAATACTATAGTAATGGATATCTTCATGCCTGGAGCTTTGGAATATTTCCCAGGAATTGGATTATTAGGTCAGAGGGTATGAATATTTTTATTGCTCTTGATATATCTGCCGTGTTGCTTTATGATAAAGTTACACCAGTTTACAAAGTTAGCAGTTACTTAGGAGGGCATGAATTGCGCTGTGAAACTCCTGATTTTCATGAGTGGATAGGAGGACCTTTGCCTGGGTTGAATCCCAGCTTTGTCAATTGCCACTTACCAGCTGTGTGTCCTTGCGCAGATCATTTAACCTCTCTGTACCTCGTTGTATCCTTTGTATAACCATGTATGGGGATAACCATAGTACTTACCTCAAGGGGCTATTATTAGGAATAAGTTAATATTTGTATAGTGCCTAGAAGAGAGTATGCAAGTATTACACACTGTGTGTCCGTTAAACATAACTCTCTAGTTCAAGATTTTTTAAAAGATTAATAGAAATAAAGTGACATTTTATTTTAGAAATAGGGACAGAAATGCTGTTAATAAACACGTAAAGATATTTCTATTAAATTAATTTTAAAAAATCTTGAAGTAGAGAGAGAGGTGTTAACAGTATTTCTAAGTAACATCCGGTTTAAAAATCTCTTTTTTTGGATAACGTAGATTTTATAATGTTAATTTACAGAACAGATCCATTCTGGTGGAACTATTCATATTATTTAGGAGCCGTTAACTTTTAAACCAGAGCGCCTGTCTGCCCTTTGGTTCGTGTGTGAAGGTCAGATGTCAGCCAGCCGAGGTGGGAGGTGCTGAGACTAACAGCCACCCATCTCTGAGAAATTGGAATAATTAAATGGGGCCTCCCTGCTCTCCTCCCGACTCGCTAGGGGTGGGGTGGGGATGGGCAAATATGTGGGTACTTTTAGGCCTGTATTAAGGGATCTTCTTCCTCTCCTGTTGAATGGATGGCTCTTAATGTAGAATCTGGGTTTGCGAGTCCGAGATAATTTTCTCCTGGGAGCATGCACGGGACCCTCCTTGCGGCTCCCGTGTCTTGGCGCACGTGGAGCGGGTCCTTCCGTGCCGGGTGGCGATGCCTGGGACTCTGCGGGCGCGGGCGGTGGTGAGGTTTCAGCTCGCAGGGCTGCTGGGGTTGGAGGGCGGGAGAAGTGGCAGCGCTTGTCACTTTATGGCTCGATCAGCTTTCCTCTCTTTAATCCTGGTTGTTTCTGCTGAGCTCTCCGAATAATTCAATCCTTGTGTGTGCTTAAAAACTCTAGAAGCCTGAGAAATCTCCGCGAGCCGGTCGAAGAGAAGGCTGCCCGTGCGCCGTGTGTCAACTGCGCCGGGGCCCTGCGTCCTCGCGCGGTCAAGACCGCTTCTCCCAGCTGGGCGGCCGCTGGCTCTCGGACTCGTCGAACTTTCGGGGGTCGTAGGTCCGAAGCCCCCGGGGCCGGTGCGCTGGGCCCCGGGAGGTGTGCGCGCACGCCGGCCCGGTTAGCCGGCGCCCCAGAAGCTGCTCGGTCCGCAACTTCTGCCGTCTGCATGGAAACCTTCCCAGGCCTGGGCGGGCACAGCGGCCCGGAAAGATGGTCTTTCTTCCTGGGTTGAGAACGCAGCTTCTTTCTTTTGGGGCGCCAGTGTCCCCATCATGCTGGGACGTACCACGGAGTTGAGCCTTATCAGTTTTTCAAATAGGGCTTAAAACGTGCTTAATGTAGGACAGTAGAAAAGTTGGGGAAAAAACCCTCATGGGTCCATTTTGCACAATCATTGGCTGTTTGGGATAGTCCCTTTGCCTTCCTCTTCTATCCATATATTAGTTTTTCCCTTTTTCCTGCTTTTAATTGAACTATAATGTTGAAGTTTGAAGTCTGCTTTTTTCATTTAACATTATCTTACAAACATACATACTGGCACATAACAGCCCTTCCTCCGTTGGATATTTACACAGTTGGGGTTTGCTTGTTCTTTAAAAAAAAAAATTCCGTGATAAACACCTTTTTGCCTAAAGCTTTGTTTGTATTAATTGGTAGTTTCATTATTATAATTTTTTGGAGCAAAGTGTGGGGTTATTTTTAAGTCTTTCTCTTTGTGTGTGTATTTCAAGTCACTTTCCAAAAAGTTTGGTTTGTACCAGTTTTCACTTCTGCTGGCTATGTCTGAACTTGTGTTTTATGCCAGCCTCGCCAGCACTGGGTATTATGAAAATCCTCATCAGACACTGAGGCTAAGGCCACAGACACAGAGCATTACGAAGTACTGACTGTGGAAGCCTGCCTTCTGTAACCCGCTTATTTCCAACTCCCTGTATTTTAAAGATATTAGCCTATACTGAACCTGAGGGAATGAGGTTTAGCGTTGTGTCAGGGACTGAGGTGGGGTCTAGTTTTTCTTGGATTGATGTGTTTAAGATAGAGTGCTATCTGAAATTATCATGGCTTGGCAAGTAACGCAGGAGCTAGAGTTACATATAAAGGGAATATCGTTTTCTATGAATATCATTTTCTATCACCTTTTGAGGACTGGCTTCCATTTTGAGCAGAATGAGTCCATAGCAGAGAGGCTTTCCGTCTGCAGTTTGAGGTTGTATCTTGCTGGGGCGAGGGCTGAATCTGAGATTGCTGGGTACACTTTCCCCTCACCAGCCCCAGAGGTTATACTGCAGTTTCTCCTTGAGGTTGTTGCCTGGAGAGAGAAGGTCACTATTCCAGGATATCAGGTGGGTGGGAAGAAATGCAGAAATCACTTATAACCATTAGTCTGCTAATGTATTAGAAGTGTTGCCAACCAGGGTTCTTGGCCTTTCTTGAAAGTGAAAGTTAGTTGCACAGTCGTGTCTGACTCTTTGTGATCCCATGGCCTGTTGCCTGCCAGGCTCCTCTGTGCCTGGAATTCTCCAGGCAAGAGTACTGGAGTGGGTTGCTGTTCCCTTCTCCAGGATATCTTCCCGACCCAGAGATTGAACCTGAGTCTCCTGCATTGCAGGCAGATTCTTTACCAACTGAGCTGCTAGGGAAGCCTTTCTTAACCAACAGAAATTGATAAAGAGGCCAGACAAGAAATTCAGGCAAGGCTTTATTGGGGCCCTAATTGCAGCAGGATGGGGCAGAAACAAGCAGCCTGTTCTCTTGCTGACTCTCTGAGCAGGGCAAGCTCCTTCCTTATACAGTGATAAGGTAGGAATCAGGTGGAGGGGTGGCTTAGGTGGTTTGCCCACTGTTTTGGTTGTGGTGCATACAGAGTACGTGCGCAGTACCCTGCTTTTGCTCTAGGTACCTCAGAAGTGGTGCTTGAGTTTTTTTGGTGGGGAGGTTGTATTTTATGGTTCATAAACTTGCCCCAACTGTGCATGCGCACAGTCCCATATTGTTTCTTTGCATTTTGTTTGTCCAGGTGAAGGCACTGCAGCAAAGGATCCCAGGTCCCAGCCTGTCTCAAAAGGGCTAAGTTTTAATAAGTGAACTATGTAGGATGGTATTCATGTTTGACTTGTTCATGGTCAATACTTATTTTCTGTAAAATCCATTAGAAAACCTGCAACTGTATCACCAGTTCACGTATTCTGTGTTTGGCTCTCCTGTTCCTGGGGCTTTGCTTACAACCCTGGTTTCTTAAATCCAAGAAAGTGAAGTCGCTCAGTCGTGTCCGACTCTTTGCGACCCCGTGGGACTGTAGCCTACCAGGCTCCTCCGACCATGGGATTCTCCAGGCAAGAATACTGGAGTGGGTTGCATTTCCTTCTCCAGGGGATCTTCCCAGCCCAGGGATCGAACCTGGGTCTCCTGCATTGGAGGCAGATGCTTTAACCTCTGAGCCACCAGGGAAGCAAGGCTATTGTATTTGCCCTACTGCTTTTGAGTTAGAGCAGGGCTTCAATGTCCCGCAGTTTAAACACGTTCTGAGTATCTTCTTAGAATTATTCTCAACTCCCAGCGTGTGTCCAGATGATGGACAGACTTGAATTATGTAACCTGTAGCTGGACATTTGTGCCATGATTACCCATGGCACAACAATGTGTCCCAAGTCTTTGTGGCTCACAAGATTAATAGTTTTGAAGCTTTTAAATTGCATAAAGAAAGCCAGTATATTAAGCTGATAGCAAGTGCAGGCATTAAGATTGATACTGCTTAAGGCTTTAAGATCAAAAATTAATAAATAAGGTTAGATAGGATGGTGGATGTAGGTTTGGGAGGAGCCCAAGGTCAGGAAGAAAGGCTGATCCTTGAAATGCCCATCATTGTCATCAGTAGTGTAGTGTTAGCAGCTAGCCTCTATTTTTGTGCTTGCTATATGGTTCCCAGGATTGTACATGTGTTATCTTATTTAATCCTTGAATAGCCTTATGAAGCAATCACTAATATATCTACTTTACAGCAAAGTGAGAAGTAGAGAAGTTAAGTAACTTCCAGCTGGGGTTGGATAGAGGTGGGGTTCAGATGGATTGAATCAGGCAGCCTGGTTTCAGTCTGTGTTTTCACCATAATATATTATGGCCTTTTAGTAATAGTTGAGAGCCCTTGATAAGATTAACAAGGTCTCCCCCCTGCCACTGGCCCCCGTTCCCCACATCCTTCCTTGGATTTTGGAGATCAGCCTTTCAAGTCAGACAGACCTGGGCTCACATTCTGGCTTTACTGCTTATTAACTGTAACCTTACAAGTTATTTCTCTGATCCTGGATTTCATCATTTATGAAGAAGGGATAATAATAATGCTTACTTCAGGGTTGTTGGGAGAGTTAAACGAGATAATGTATGTAAAATCATCTAGCAGAGTACCCAGCAGGGAGTTAGCAGGCAGAAAATGATAGCTACTATGGTTCTGTAATATACCTCTATGAAGAAGCCTCTGAGGAGAAGGAATAAGGGTAAGACATATGATTCAGGTAGAATTTATTTGGTGTCATTTGCAGTAATAATTAGCCAACACAGATACCAGATGATGGATTCCTTCTGCCAGGGTGTTCCAGGAGTGGACTATAAATTCCAGATGTGGTTCTGCATTGTTCCATGAACTGACTGCAGTTCCCTTTGTCCTCTGAAACTTGGAGGGTAAAACCAGGACATTGCCATTGTACTGAAATTTGGCACATAGTTCGGTGCCAATTGTGCATTCCATGGGCTGGAATTGGGATCTGTTGAAATTATGAGTGTCCTTTCTCTGCTGCTTCCTGATGGTGCTTGACCGCAGATAATTGGCCTGCCTCTTAGAAGGAACCATAAATATTTGAAAGTTTTGAAAGCATTTGAAGGCAATTAAATTTGAAAGCATATTTAATTGTCTGTAAAGTTAAATGATGCATGGAATAATTATAACTAAGACAGAGACATTTGAACAAAAGATTTAAAAGGAAAAAAAGCAGTAGGAGAAAAGCCGTGGACTAATATGAAACACTGTTCAGGAACATGACTCTCAGAATGGGTAGAGAAACAGTAGCCAGTGCTTCTCCTGTCTGAGTCCCTGCAGGTTTCAAACTGTCCGCATGGTAGTTTTCCTCTGTGATATTCTGTGGCTATAGTTTTTCTTAGCATTACTTCCTCTGAGAATTTCAGAAGCCACAATGTAAGGGACTACACACAAAGAACAGTTCCTAGTTTTTTTCTGATTTTCAGTCTCCTTGGTTGTGACACCTCTATTTGTTTTTTGTTTCTGTGCCCTTGGTATAATCCACCTTGGTTTCTTTGAAACTACTTAACATTCTTTGTTGCTCTTAATCCACTATTGGTTTTGAAATTTAGGAATGCAAGAAGTTATAAAGGGAAATAAATGCTAAAAAATATGTTGTTGTTCAGTTGCTAAGTCGTGTCCAACTCTTGGCGATCCCATGGACTGCAGTGCCAAAAATATGTAGTGTTTCTGAAAATGTGAAAATTTATTAAAATTTCTACAAATTTTAGAAAAAATTATTAAAATTCTACAGAAAATTTATTTCTGTAGAAACAAATTTCTAAAAATTTACAGAAAAATAAATGTCTGAAAATTTCTAGAAACTTTATTAAAAATTCTGCAGATTTGCTTTAGAATTTTTACCTTTTCAAATATGGCTAGAGTTAGATTGTTATCTGCTAGATCTATTTGGTGCTATGGGGTATTTTGGAAAAATTGCAGTGTTGCCTAGTTTTTCATATTTCAGTTTTCCTGATTGGTGCATTTTAAAATGGGGGTCTGAAATGGTTGGTTATTTTGATTAACATATATCTCACATTGCATGTCTTCATGTGATGGATGACCATTGAAAGGTAATGATGTCAACCTGGCTGGTAAAATAATGGTTTTCTGAACTGTTTTGCTTTAAGAAAAGGGGGTTCACATTCTTCAGAGGCTGGTGCTTCCCAGTCTAACACATGGGACACTTCATTCAACTAGAAGTGTATATCAAACACCTACTAATGCTAGGTGCTGATGTGAAATGAAGTGAAGTGGTGTGAAGTGATGAACAGAACAGGTGTGGGCCTTGGTGGAAATTACAGCCTAATGAATAAAACAGAAACAAAAAAAATACAGATAACTATAAAAGCATAAATTGAGATAAGTAATATGATGGGAAAGAAAGGAGTTCTTTCTACCCAAAGTGGGAAAATAGAGCTAGGGGAACTAAACAGTTTATTAATATAAAAAAAGTTTCTATAAAAGCCTAAACAAAGAGCAAAGGTTAAGAATGATTATGCAAAAGATGTGATGTCAAGGTGTTCAAATATATCAAGTTGCCATTAATTGGCCATGAAGGGGTCACTAATGAATTCAAGACACGTTTGAGCCATGCTGAGACCATAAGCAATGAATCTTCTCATAATTTGGTTCATTTTAGTTAAAACAGCCTCGTACTTACTGCAGTCTCACTGCAGAGAATGGACCCCCTGAGGCAGGGCCACCACCGCAAACGTCTCATTGGGTGACTCCCCCTCATGGTTTATTTCTGGTGCAATTTTGTTCCAGAAAGCATGCTTGAACATGTAAGGCCAGGGAGATGTGGGGTCTACTGTGTGTTCTGCTGTATCTCCTTTATTCAAGGAGGTTGGCTTCGCTGAGACTAGAAGAGTTGGAATATAAAGGGGTTGAGCTTGATGGCCTTAAAGGGTTTTCCTAGGTCCAAATTTTATCTTAGAAGAAATGGGCAGTAGGAGAGTGTTCAGATAGAATCACTTTATGCTTAATCAAGACGTGACATTTTCATGGTGTGGTGCAGCAGAGGGAGCTCTGGACCAGAAGTCTGAAAGTTCCAGGCTTAACGATACCATGGACTCCTGGAATGACTTAATTTGTGCTCATTCAGACCCAGAGCACAAATGAGCTCGTGCTTGGCTGCAGCCCACATTGAGAGACAGGAGGGCTCCACAGTGGGTAGCCTTGCAGGCCGTGGGTCCAAATCCAGAAAACCATGCTAAGTAGCTGTGTGGACTTGGGCAGAAAACTTGGCCTTCGTTTTCACATCAATGAAATGGAGCCTCCATTTCTCATCTATAAACACTCCTCTCTTCCTCATGAATGTTCTTCCTGATAAATGTTGATCACTGCTGACATTTTTCTAATTGATGTTTATAATGGCTTCAGTTTTTGCAGTTTTCCAGTTGGGCACATCGTATAACCTGCTGTGTCTTGGTATCCTGCCTGCAGTGCCTGCCTCATGGGATTGTTTGGAAAGTCAAATGTGATTATGTGGAGTTGCTTTGTGAGTGCTTAGATCCTCTCCAAGGTGCAGGTGGTAGGACTGGGCAGGTAAAAGAGGAAGGCTGGAGGTCTGTCTGTGTGCAGAGTAGCTGTTTTCCCAGAGAGGGCTTGGCTGAGGCTGGAAGGCAGGTCTGTTTCTCCTGCCCTGACGGACTGGGGCACATGCAGACACACTTCCCATCCAGACAGACGGGCCGGCCGCAGATGGCCACCGAGTCATTCACAGCTCCTGCCGGCTCAGGCCAGAGGCAATCGGAGGACATCTCCATCTCAATTTCATCTCCCCACTGACTCTGCCCCCCTAACCTCTTCCTCTGAGGCTTCCAGAGAAGGGCATAGTAAGGCAGAGCTGTTTTTAAATGATATTAAAAACATTCATATAGGCCAGTTAACAGGAATAAAATCCAGAAACTGAGTGGTGGCATCGGAGCCGGGCACCTGTTGTCACGCAGGCTGGCCTGGGGGAGAGCAATTAGTTTGTTTGGCAAAACCACTGGAATGTTCCTGGTGGGGGCGGAAGCTGGGGAGTGGGTGGTGGGTTTGCTCCCTGGGTGTGTTGCCTCCTTCCGAGCAGATGGGGCTGAAAGAATTTCCAGAGGGAGGAGGGACAGCCCTGCCCGGGGAGGGCCCGAAGGGCTGTTTTCCTGTCCAGATGGCCCATTCATAAAATGCCTCTTCTTCCTTCTCCACATGGCACTGGCCCCGTCTGGTTTTCCCCACCCAAGGGGTTCATTTCTCTCAAGGCAGGGAGGAGGAGCACCTTCAGCTGAAAAGGCGCCCGGAGCCCGGTTCTCCAGGCCCCACTGGGGCGCTCTCAGTGGGCGCAGGTGCTGAGGAATGGATGGCCGGCCTTTGCGGGGCACGGGTTCGGCCGGGAACCATCATCTGCCAAGGGTGTCTGGCCAGCTCCAGCGCTGACACGCACGGTGCCCCAGCCCAGGCTCCGAGACTCTGTCCCAGGGTGCTTGTCACAGTGGCAGCTCACCTGGGGGCCCAGGGCACTTGGGGACCACATGATGGCCTTGGCCCGGTTTGTCTGGACTTTCTCCTCCAGCCAGCTTCATCCGCTTACTCAGGGGCTGATCAGTAAGGCTGGGGGAGACAGATGGTCTTTGAGGGTCCTGCAGGGAAGAGCTGCACCCACGCTTCTCCTTGCGACTCCTCCTGTGTGTTCCCCCCAACCCCCCACCCATTATCCCCTTAGCATCTTTTTGCCACGTTTTTCTGGCAGTCTCAACCTGATTGTCTCTATTCTGGCATAATTATAGTGTGACTTGTTGAAACTCATGAAAAATCCTGACTCTGTGGCTTGTTTTTGCCCAGGGGCAGTTACTCGATGGGAGAGAAGCAGAGGTCCTTAGCCTCAAGCCCCTTGCTAACCCCGCAGGGCTCAGCCCTTGAGTAAATGAAGAAGGGACATCTCTGCTGAAGGCATTTCACTGCTGTGTCAGGGCTGCACGAGGAACTGGTGACAGAACTGGCCGGGCAACCCAGGAGCACACTGTCTCCCCCTGCTGTCAGACCAGGGTCCTCGGCAGTGTGGTCTGCACCCAACCTAACCCCCTTTACTCTTCCAAGACAGTCTTCCTGTCCACCTACTTGTTATAGCTCGTTAGAGCTGGTTATGGGCTCCAGCAGACCTCATGGGAGAAATTTAGATGTCTTAGCTCATCCTTTTATTCAGTACTTTGTATTTAAGGACAGGAATCCCCAAGCTAGAATATATTTTTAAAGGCAGTATTGGTTGAAGCAGGATTGCTCTCTGCTAATCCTGTCTCCCTTCAGGCCACTGGCACTTCATGCCAGTGACACTGGAATTATTTTCACAGTTGCCTTTAAGCCCCATAAAGACAAACTTTGGAAGGTGATGCTGGCCTCAAGACGGCTGCTGCCGCTCCCTCAGCCTCATAGCAGGCTGAGGAAGTCATCACAGTTTTTTCTAAACTTTTTATTTTGAAATAATTTTAGATTTACAGAAAATCTGCAGAAATAGCAAGCAGCACAGAGAATTCCTGTATACTCTTCACAACCAGCTTCCCCTTGTGTTGACTGCTTACATAAGCGTAGTCTATTTATCAAAACCAAGAAAGGAATCTTGGTACAATATTTGAAACCAAATTGCAAAGTTTTTTTTTTTTTAATTTTAGCAGCTTTCCCACGAATGTTGTTTTCTATTCCAGGATATTAAACAGGATGGTCCCACATGGCATTTAATTGTGATGTCTCTGCTTGGATGGTATCATCGACTCAAGGGACATGAGTTTGAGCAAACTCAGGGAGATAGTGAAGGACAGGGAAGCCTGGCAAGCTGCAGTCCATGGGGTTGCAAAGAGTCGGACACAACTGAGTGACTGAACAACAAGCTGTAGTCTACTCCAGTGTGTGACAATTCTTCACTCTTGCCTTGCCTTTCACTTTTGAGGTGTCCTTTTTAAAAAACAAGGATCAGCCAACATTTTCTGTTAAGGGTCAAATAGTAAATATTTCAGACTTTGCAGGCTGTACCGTCTCTGTTGTAAATCCTCAGCTTTCTGGTTGTAACCCCAAAGCAGTCTTTGACACTATGAAAATGAATGAGTTCATCAACATAACTTCATTTATGAAAATAGGCAGAGGCCTAGGTTAGGCCCTCAGGTTGAAGTTTGCACCCCTGTTGTAGAAGGACTCTCTGTTTGAGTTCATTGGATGGGTTCAACAGTAACCACCCCCACCCCCCACCGCCACCACTGTGTAATTACAAATATCTCAAGGGCTTCCCTGGTGGCTCAGACGGTAAAGCGTCTGTTGCAATGTGGGAGACCCAGGTTAAGTTCCTGGGTTGGGAAAGATCCCCTGGAGAAGGAAATGGCAACCCACTCCAGTACTCTTGCCTGGAAAATCCCATGGACGGAGGAGCCTGGTAGGCTACAGTCAATGGGATTGCAAAGAATCAGACACGACTGAGCAACTTCACACTCACTCAAGGCAGATACTCTAAGATCATGCAAATATCCTGTTTCTCCTCAAACTCTCATCTGCTCGTTTTAGCTTCCGTCAGTGGGTCTTGCCTGTAACAGTTGTCTCTATGGTGTTCTAATGGTGAATTTCTATATCTATTCCAGTCATTTCTTCTACATCTATTAATTGAAATTCTGTGAAGAAAAGCTCTTCCTTTATATCAGTGTGGACTCATAGCTATTCTTCTGTATTTTGGATTAGGATGATCATGATTTTTGAAGTAGTTGCAAGTGTGTCCTCTTTTTGATTTCTCTGGTCTCATCTAATTCTTGACCATCTTCTTGATTTCATAGTTGGCTTTATTCTACCTAACTTCCGCTTTGTGGACATCTGGTAGCCCTAGACCTAATAGATTTGCTTTCGTTAACTTGTCAGTGGCAGAGGCAGTTTTATTTTTCAGCCCAAAGTGCTGGCCAAATTTACATTCTGAGTGTACTGCACAGCTAGTTGAGTTGCACTGGGAATGTGAGCCTTGGGGCGATTGAAGCTGGAGCTGGTCAGGAACTGGCAATAGGTTTTCATTAATTTTGTTGGGTGAAGGAGGAGTTTGGAGTATTTTCTGGTGCATTCTAGATCAGGTTTGAATTGTGAGTGTGGTGCAAGTTACTAGTTCTCCCTCCCTTCTGGCTCTTAAACAACTTTCTTTTTACTCTACTTGTTGGAAAACTTTAAGGGTGAAAAATCTGGCTTAGGAACAGAGTTTAAAGTAAATAGAGTTTCCTTGCTTTTGTATGCATGTTTCTAGATTAAAGTAAAATGTCATCTTAAATGATTTGACCTCAAATAGAAAGCCCAAAGTGAAGTGAAAGTGTTAGTCTCTCAGTCATGTTCAACTCTGTGACCTCGTGGACTATAGCCTGCCAGGCTCCTCTGTTCATGAAATTCTCCAGGCAAAAATACTGGAGTGGGTAGCCATTTCCTTCTCCAGAGGACCTTCTCAGGAATCAAACCTGCATCTCCTGCATTGCAAGTGAATTCTTTACTACTGAGCCACCAAGGAAGCCCTTAGAAAGTCCAGCAGGTTTCCAAAAAACAGGCTGTCCGATCTACTTTTAAACACAAAATGAATATATTGAGTCAGCTTTCTAAAATAGGAGAAACTTCTATTTTTTCCTATAAAAATCATCCCTTTAATAGCCATACAAAAGATTAACTGAAGAGTGGTGGGTGTGACTGTTCCATTTTTGTATGTCCTTTGGGTGAGTGCAGAAAATGTTCTTTACTTAGGGCTTTGTGGTCAATGATGATGGAAAGAAGAGAGAAAAATCACGGCAGGTCCTGTGACAAAGATTTTTGAACTAATTAATTTTGGGGGGAAAAGTTACATCAGCTCAGCTTTTAAAGAAATTTGTAGAAAAAATTCTCCTACAGTATCAGTTAAAAAAAAAAAACACACAGAAAGAAAAGAATTTTCATTTGCCCAAGACATTATTGGAGTGAAGAATAGGAAAGAAATTTGGGCGCTTCTGATGTTATCCTAGATAGAATTTACTAAAACATGGAGCCTTAAAAACTACAGCTTAGGGTTCCATAATCTTGGGGAAGTTCAGGGGGGTTCCCGCTAGTATTAAGAAAATGCATCCAAATCTCTGGCATGCTGTTTCTCCATAAGTTGTTCATCTTCCCTGATTGTAGGATTGGATGAAAAACCTAGATATTAATTTTTTAAACATTTATCAAAGGGAATCATAAACTTTGTCACCATGTATTCTTATCAGTGTCTTTGAAGCAGCCTAGTAAAGTTACACACACGAGTCAGATGTAGATCCCTTGAATCTCAGGGCCTCCAAAACAAAAATAATGTGAAGGAGAAAAAAGAACTGCTGGTGACATCTGTGTATGACTGTGGAAGCTCCTGACATCTCGGGAAGGGAATAAATTCACAAAAGCTCTAGCACAGGTTCCTGTATCTGTCCTTTAGTCTGAAATGAAGTGCAGACTGGGGACGCTGTTTGTAAAATGAGGTGATTGAACCAGCTGTGGGTTTGGGAAAGACGTCGTGTGGGCCACTCCTGGCCTTTCTGGGGTTTGTGGTCACAGTGGAAACTCGGCGCTGTCACTTTCGACCTTACAGATTCATTGTCCTCTTGTCCTTGGCGGGCCTGTCAAAGAGGAGTTATTTCGAAAGCATATCGCTGATTGTACATTTCATTCCATCAAGTGCTCAGCGCATTTCACCTAACTGCTGGAGGCTGCTGAGATAAGAGTGGAAAAGTGCCTTGTGTCCTTCTGAGCGGTGGATGATCTATTTTCGACTTGGAGACTGGTGACAAACCTGTCTTCTGTCAGGTCAAACTTGCGTGGACTTTCTTGTTTTCTGTTCTTCTGTTGACAGCTGTGTCCGTGTGTGGGATGGTCATAGGGCAGCTGGAAGATAGCTCTGGCATTTAAACACCTAGATAGGAAGGGGCGATGGAATGCATTTTTCTTTTCTATTTTGGTTAGCAAGTCCCCAGTTGTTCACAACAAGAGGTACAGAAGTGAAGGGAGACCTCTGGGAGGGTGGGAAGAAAAGATACCCCACTTCTGGTTTGGAAAGTACACATAGAGAGAGACATTTCTACCTTTGGATTTAGTGCCTGGAAAGGGGATGGCTGGAAGGAAAGTGGAAAATAAAAGTTGGATTTGGGGTAGCCTTGGGTAGTGGGAGAGGATGGAAGAGGGATGGAGGTGATAAGAAAGGTAGGCTTTGTTTTGTTTTTTGCATGATGTATAAAAGACAAATTAAAATTGATGCACTGAAAATTACATTCCTATAGTACTTTAAATCGTGTAAGGTTTTGTTTTAAAAACAGTGGCGCAGTCTATTGTGATGGAAACACTGTTAGCTCCTCAGCTGTAATTTAACATAAATATACAGGTAGCTCTGATAAGGATTGGCTTAAATGATGTCTGAATTCCCATTGTCTTGAATCCACATATATTGGCCACAGAGCTAATGAAAGCTCTTTAGTTTCCTCATCCTCCAAACAGAACCAGGTCTCCCCGCCTGCCTCACAGAGCTGCTACATGGTCTACAATACAGTGCTATAGTGCATTCTTGAGGCTCTTCAGATATTTCATAAAACCTGCAATAGAAACAAGGGGTCTCATGTCCAAACCTCACTTTCTGCTATTTATAGTAGCTAGCAAGTCTTCTCATCACCCTTCCAGACACACACACACACACACACACACACACACACACACACACACTCTCCAGACACACACACACTTTAGCATTGATGTCAGAGGTACACACAGAGTTTAGCATTGATGTCAGAGGTTCATGGTCTTTCTTTCCAGACACACACACACACACACACACACACACACCACACACTCCAGACACACACACACTCTAGCATTGATGTCAGAGGTGCACACACACACACAGAGTTTAGCATTGATGTCAGAGGTTCATGGGCTTTCTTTCCAGACACACACACACACACTCCACACACACACACACACACACACACACTCCAGACACACACACACTTTAGCATTGCTGTCAGAGGTACACACACACAGAGTTTAGCATTGATGTCAGAGTTTATCATTGATGTCAGAGGTTCATGGTCCGAAGTTCAGTTGAGAACCTCTGATTTGATTCTAGTTTTCTTTTATGGAAATTATAATTCCATTAGAAAGAACTAGGTTTTTTATAGATGCCTGGCATTTGGAATATTCTGTCTATGCATCTTTTTTAGATCATTTATTTTTCTAGAGGAAGAAATCATTAAATTGCGTCCTTTTGAGCTCAGTGCTTTTTCTAGGACTGCTGCGGTATACTGCGTACAGCAGGATTGTAAAACTGTCAAAAGCAAGATCTTAAATGCAATGAAAGGAAAAGCTGAGTCATATGGTATCAATCATGAAAGTAGGATAAATCACAGGCCCCCAAATCATGTTTCCTTTTCCATCCTCAGAATGTCCTAGTTAACCAGAGGGTTTTTTGGGTTTTTTACTGATGAGCCCAATAAATGTGATTTAAGTCATCCGTGGTATTATATTTATAGCCAAATAATTAAGTTGGATGATGTGACAAAACACTTAAATTATATTTATGGTCATTGGTGGTTTTACATGTTATTAGAGGGAAGCATAGTTACACCAAATTAGATGGGGACATCTGATCCAGACTTCAGTAATTTCATGGGAAAAAAATCTAAATGAGCAAAAAATGTTTTGGTATTAACTCCAGTGTGATGATATTACAAGTTTTCCCAGTTAATTAGTAACACATATTGTAGAACAAATGTTTGAAACCGATATCTCATGTTTTTGCATAACAGATAGAACCCTGCACTAGGGGTTGAGCTGGGAGTCTTAGCTCTCCCACTGCATTGCTGTGTGACCTTGGGCAGCTCACTCCCCAACTCTGGAACTGTGGAAGCAGGAAGTGGGACTACATATCTTCAATGAGAGAAGATTTCTTGCAGCGTTAGCATTTAGTGACTTTGAATTTAATTCTGTTGATTCCTGCTTTTGAAAAAAAAAAAAATCAACACACAGAGAAAAGTGGCCAAATCATACATGCATTGAATTTTCACACTTCTAACCAGTTGTGGATTATGAGATATAATTTTAATGTTATCAACATTCTAGAAGCCACCCTGGGGCTTGAATGCAACTCCTAAATGTAGGAAAAAAGTGAGAAAGGGAGGGAGAGAGGAAAAAAGAGTTGAGATGGTAATACTTCTTAGAAATTTGAAAGTTTACCATTAAAAGTCAAACATTTTTTTTTTAACTTTTTCTTTTCTTAAAAACTTTTTGATATGCCATGCTGCATGCGGCTCTTAGTTCCCCCACCAAAGATCGAACCTGCCCCTCTGCAGTGGAAGTGTGGAGTCTTGACTACCGGACCTCCAGGGAAGTCCCTTAAAGGACAAAATTTTATTCATTTGGAATCCTATTAATCCAGTCTGTAACCTCCTGTCTGCTATTTTAAAATCCAAATAGCTCTGAAAACTGCAAGTTTTAAGCAAAATTTTTAGGCAACAAAATCTCACCCAAAAGAATGGTGGCTGTTGGTAGTCTTCATTTACCCTGCAGGTGTGAAGACTGCTCACGCATCTTGCTAAAGAATTTTTCATGCGTTTGATAATAAACTGCTTCCTAGACTCCACTGGGGTTTCATGGACAGCACACATCATGTTTCTTCTTTGAAGTCAAGTAGAGTCTAAATTCCAAAACAAATCTGGTCACAAGGATTTTGGATGAGGAGTGGATTCAAATCACAGCATAATTGTTTACACGAGTAGACACCGAATGTTTTTATTGCGTGCTGTTGTTGCTGCTGCTGTTTCATCACTAAGTCATGTCCGACTCCTTGCGACCCCACGGGCTGCAGCACGCCAGGCTGCCTTGTCCTTCACTGTCTCCTGGAGTTTGCTCAAACTCATGTCCAGTCAATGATGCCATTCAACCATCTTATCCTCTGTCACTCCCTTCTCCTAATGCCTTCAATTTTCCCCAGCATCAGGGTCTTTTCCAATAATTTTTATTGCTTAGATTTGCATGATTTTATCTGAAAAATTAGCAGGTGTAGTTTCAGTTAACTACCTGGTGCGTTATCAGATGTTTCTCTTCCAATAGTACATTTTTTAAAAATTAACTTTTGTTTTGGAACAGTTTTAGATTTAACAAAATGTTGCAAAGATAGTACAGAGAGTTTCCATATGGCCTTCACCCAGCTTCCGCTAATGTTAACAGCTTACATTTGTCAAAACTAAGAAAATAGCATTGGGTACCACCCTATTGACGAAATTACAGACATTATTCAAATGTCTGAACTTACCATCCTATTGTCTAAATTATAGACATTATTCAAATGTCCCCAATTTTCACACTAATATCCTTTTTCTGTTCCGGCATTCAGTCCAGGATCTCACATAACATTTAGTTGTCTTGTCTCTCTGATCTTTTCCAGTCTGTGACAGCTTCTTAGTCTTTTCTTATTTGTCATACCCTGATATCGTTGAAGAATATTGATTAGGTATTTTGTAGAATATCTTTTAGGCATTTGTGTTATTTGCTTAAATTTTCATAAGCTTCTTAAAATTACACTTTTTATTTTGAAATCATTGTAGATTCACACGCAGTTGTATGAAATAATACGTATAGACCCTTTATTCCATTTCCCTCAATGGTAACATCTCGAAAACTACAGTCCAATATCACAGTCAGGATGTTGATACAGTCAAGATACAGAACATTCCCACCCCCACCAGGTTCCATCATCCAGCCCAACATTTGGACCCTCTTGATTCCGTGCATGTTGACTGAGGGCTCCTAGGGGTTAGGCTCTGTTCAAGTCCCAGGGAGGCAGGAGGTAACAAGAGAGAAAAAGCCGCCCTCTTGGAGCTTAGCTTCTGGGAGGCAGACATGAACAAAGAAACACATGCAGAGATAACAGGATGGCAGCTCATCAGTGCCATGCAGAGAGACTGTACACTCAGAGAGAGGAGGAAATCCAGAATTCCAGAATTGAGATCCCTGGTCCCATGGGGTGGGAGCGTCAGAGAAACTGCTTGCTTTTGACAGGGTAGCTGATTGTCAGTCAGTCAGTCAGTTCAGTCGCTCAGTCGTGTCCGACTCTTTGTGACCCCATGAATCACAGCACTCCAGGCCTCCCTGATCATCACCAACTCCCGGAGTTCTCTCAAACTCATGTCCATCGAGTCGGTGATGCCATCCAGCCATCTCATTCTCTGTCGTCCCCTTCTCCTCCCGCCCCCAATCCCTCCTAGCATCAGAGTCTTTTCCAGTGAGTCAACTCGTCGCGTGAGGTGGCCAAAGTATTGGAGTTTCAGCTTTAGCATCAGTCCTTCCAATGAACACCCAGGACTGATCTCCTTTAGAATGGACTGGTTGGATCTCCTTGCAGTCCAAAGGACTATTTGACATTAAAATCGTGTATAGCTACTTTGCACCCTGTTTGTTGGAAATCCTTGGTATTGTTCTGTGCTGGTAGTGGGCCTTTAAAAATCTCAGGAGTTTCAGTGGAATTCCATGGAGGGCCTTGTTTCCGTTGCTCGGAGTCCTGCGGTGTAGGGTCTGACCTCACAGTGATGACGTTTGTGCATTTAGTGGCAGCAGACACAGTGTAGAAAGCCTATTGCTTTGTTTTTATTCCTTAGTGTTTTTGGTACCTGAAGAAGTTGTGACACGATCAAAGGGACAGGGAAGGTTTCAGATTGCAAGTGTTTAGAATGGGCTTTTCAACTGAATGTCGAATTGTGTCCCTCAGAAAAGAGGTTGCATCATTTTAAGTGCTTCCAGATGATGGGTGTTTAAAAATACTTAAATAGGATTTTCAGCTCAATGTACTCAGTGATATCAGCTATTGTCTACCCTGGAAATGAATGATTTCAAATGAACAACTAAGGCCATTTTTTTTTTTTTTATTGGTGGCAAAGTATACATAACATAAAAGAAAGAAAGAAAGTGAAGTCGCTCAGTCGTGTCCAACTCTTTGCAACCCCATGGACTATAGCCCACCAGGCTCCTCCGTCCATGGAATTCTCCAGGCAAGAGTACTGGAGTGGGTTGCCATTCTCTTCTCCAGAGGATCTTCCTGACCCAGGGACTGAACCCGGGTCTCCTGCATTGCAGGCAGACGCTTTACCCTCTGAGCCACCAGGGAAGCCCATAACCATTTAACAAAACCATTCTTAACTGTACAATTCAGTGGCATTATATACGTTTATAATGTTGTAAACCATCCACACTATTTCCTGGACTTCTCATTGTTCCCTAATAGACATTCTGAACCCATTAACCAGTAACTCTCCTTTCCTTCCTTCCCCAAACCCCTGGTAAGCTCTTGTTTACCTCCCGTCTATATGAATTTGCCCATTTTAGGTATCTCATATAAGTGGAATCAGATAGTATTTGTCCTTTTGTATCTGGCTTATGTTACCTAGCGTAGTATTTTCAAGATCATCCATATTGTAGTATATGTCAAAGTTTCATTCCATATTTCAGCTGAATACTATTCCATTGTATGTGTTTTGTTTATCTACTCATCTGTTGGTGAATACATGGGTTGTTTCTATGTTTTGGTTATTGTGAATAACGCCGCCATGATCATTGGTGTAAAAGCATCTGTTTGGGTTCCTGCTTTCAGTTCTTTTGGGTATATACCTAGGTTGATGCTTTTGAACTGTGGTGTTGGAGAAGACTCTTGAGAGTCCCTTGTACCGCGAGGAGATCCAACCAGTCCATTCTAAGGGAGATCGATCCTGGGTGTTCATTGGAAGCACTGATGCTGGGGCTGAAACTGCAATACTTTAGCCACCTCATGCGACGAGTTGACTCACTGGAAAAGACTCTGATGCTGGGAAAGGTTGGGGGCGGGAGGAGAAGGGGATGACCGAGAATGAGATGGCTGGATGGCATCACCGACTCTGTGGACCTGCGTTTGAGTCAACTCCAGGAGTTGGTGATGGACAGGGAGGCCTGGCGTGCTGTGATTCATGGGGTCGCGGAGAGTCGGACACGACTGAGTGACTGAACTGAACTGAACTGAACTGAATCTAGGAATGGTAAGGTTTTTGAGGAATTGCCAAATTATTTTCTGCAGTGGCTATACCATTTTACATTCTCACTAGCAATGAACAAGAATTCTGATTTCTCCACATCCTCAAAAAATGCTTGCTATTTTGCTTGCTTGTTTGTTTTTTATTATGGCCATCCTAGTGAGTATGAAATGATATCTCATTATGGTTTTGATTTGCATTTCTCTAATGACTAATGAGAACTTCCTCAGGGGCTCAGCAGTAAAGAATCTGTCTGCAACTCAGGAGACCCTGGAAAGGTGGGTTCAATCCCTGGATCAGGAAGATTCCATGGAGGAGGGCATGTCAACCTACTCCGGTATTCTTGCTAGGAAAATCCCATGGACAGAGGAGCCTGGCAGTTTACAGTCCATGGGTTGCAAAGAATCAGACAAGACTGAGGGAGCATGCACGCACGCAGTGGCTAATGATGTTCATCATCTTTTCATATTCTTATTGGCCACTTACATATCTTCTTTGGAGAAATGTCTATTCAAGTCCTTTGCCCATTTGTTTTAGAAGCATAGTGTCTCATCTACTTAATTTTTTTATTTTTAATTTAAAAAATTTTTAGTCTGCACCACGTGGCATGTGGTGTCCTATTTCCCCTACTAGGAATTGAACCTGTGCCCCCTGCAGTGGAATTGCAGAGTCCCAACCCCTGGACCACCAGGGAATTCCCTGTCCTTTGCCCATTTTTGAATTGGGTTGTTTGTTGTTTGCTGTTGAATTATAGGATTTCTTTATATGTTTTACATATTAATCACTTATGATTTGCATGTCTTTTCTCCCATTCTGTGGGTTTTCTCTTCACTCTGTTGATGATATCCTTCAATGTTCCTAATAGTTAAATTTTGAAGTCCTGTTTATTTTTTCCTTTTGTTCCTTGTGCTTTTGGTGTCATATCCAAGAAATCATTGCTAAATCCAGTGTCATGAAGCTTTCCCCTATGATGTTTTCTAAGAGTTTTGTAATTTTAGTGCTTAAGTTTAGATCTTTGACCATTTTGAGTTAATTTTTGTATGTTGTATAAGGTAAGGGTCTAAATTCACTCCTTTGCATGTGGATTTCCAATTTTCCCAACACTATTTATTGAAAAGATGGCCTTTCCTTTGTAGATGTGAGTTTTTCCCTGTTTTGTTTCTTTGGTATATATGTCTGTCCTTATGCCAGTATTATTTTGATTGCTATAGCTTTGTAGTAAGTTTTGAAATCAAGAAGTGTTAGTCTGCCATTTCTTTTTGCAATTCAGGGTCCCTTGAGGTTCCGTATGAATTTTTTGATGGATTTTTCTGTTTCTTCCAAAAATTTTCATTGGGAAAATGTCATTGAATCTGTAGATCGCTTCAGGCAGTATTGACATCTTAACAATATGATTATATTTTCCAAGCCACAGGCATGGAAAGTTTTTCTATTTATTTCTGTCTTTAATTTTTTTCAGCAGTGCTTTGTAGTTTTCAGTGTACAAACCTTTGACCTTCTTCATTAAGTTTATCTCTAAGTATCTTATTCTTTTTGATGTTACTGTAAATTGAATTATTTTAGTAATTTACTTTATGGTTTGTTCATTGCTACTGTATAGAAATTAAAATGATTTTTGTGTGTTGGTTTTGTATCATGCAAATTTGCTGATTTGTTGATTAGCATGAATGGTTTTATTCGTGGAATATTTAGTGTTCTCTACATATAAGATCTTGCCATCTGCAAGCAGAAATAATTTTACTTTTTCCTTTCTAATTCAAGTGCTTTGTGTTTCTTTTTCTTGCCTAATGTTCAGGCTGGAATGTCCAGTACTGTGTTAAATAGAATGGTGAAAGCAGGCATCTTAGTTTTGTTCCTCATCTTAGGGAGAAAGCTTTCAGTCTTTCACCATTGAGTATGATGTTAGCTATGGGATTTTCATAAATGCCTTTATGATGTTGAAGAAGTTTTCTTTTACTTGTAGTTTATTGTTTTTATCATTAAAGGGTGTTGAATTTTATCAAATGCTTGTCTGTATCAATTGAGGTGACCATGTGCTTTTTCCTTCATTTTTTGAATGTGGTATATTGCAAATTGATTGATTTTTTTATGGTGAACCATCCTTGTATTCTGGGAATGAATCTCATTTGGTCATAGTGTATAGTTTTTTTTTTTTTATTATTATGCTGCTGAATTAACTTTGCTAGTATGTTATTAAGGGTTTCCCATCAATATTCATAAGGGATACAGGCTTATAGTTTTCTTGTAGTGTCTTTGGGATCGGTATCAGGGTTATGCTGGCCTCATAGAATAACTTAGGAAGTGTTCTCTCCCTCATCATTTTTCTGGGAAGAGTTTGAGAAAGATTAGTGTTAATTCTCTAAAATTCCCCAGTAAAGTTATTTCATCCTGAAATTTTCTTTGTTGAGAGGTTTTAGATTAATGATTCAATCTCCTACTTCTTTATAGATCTTCTCAGGTTTTCTGTTTTTTTATGGATCAGTTTTTGCAAATTGTATGTTGCTTGGTATTTGTCCATCTCAATTATGACCATTTAAAAACTGAACTTTTGGCAAAGTATTTCTGTTTGATTTTATTACTGTCTTGCCTAAGAGTGAAATTCTCATTTTAAATGACATGTTGTCTCTTTACAAAGTAAATTCCAACAAAATATGAGAGTTTGGTTGTATATAGTATTGATGTGTATTCTATTTTTGTCAAATATTTAATAAAATACTATGTGTTTTGTGACTCATTCAAGGTGGAGGGTATATGTTATTTTATATATAATAATATATATAATAATATATAATATTATCAGGGTATATAAAAATGTTTCCAACATACTAATTACTTATAACTTAGATTATAGGGCTTCTGTGGAGTTTTTGGTATCATATCAGAATAGACTAACAGTTATTCTTACTCTTATAAACTGACTTTGTTTTTTATGATCTTGAGCCTGTTTAATTGGTATGACATAATGAACCAGTGATATATTTGGCTCAAGTTTAAATTTCTCAAGTTTCTTTTTAGCAACTGGGTCAGACAGAGCCAAGAGAAGCAGCCCCCATCTGTGTGGCATAAGAACTTTGGGACTGTCCCCTCTGCTTCTGTCTGGTCCTCAGGCTGGGTGTTTTCTGGTAGAAAGTCATTCATTCAACATTATTTATTGAGCAACCTGCTGTGTGCCAAACACTGTTGTAACCATAGATTTCCCAATGATGCAAAATGCAGAAACACACAGGAAAGGTAACTTTCCTGTCTATTGGGAGAACCAAGTGATAAATCCAAAACCAAAAGGCAGAGTTGGTCCTCAAAAAGAAAATAATTCTGCCATCCAAATGGCACAGTCTCGAACCTTTTGTCCTGTTCCTGTTAATGGACCAACTCCATTCCCAGGTGCTGCCATCTTGGCTATCATCTCAGTTGGTGCTGGGTTGGCCCTTGTGTTGGAAGCTGGAGTAGCTCCTTGAAGCGGAGGGAGACTGTGATGAAGCAGTAGGTAAATTTGTGCAGGACCTTGGAAGCCTTCCAGAATTATATGTGAAAAGTGATATTGTTGCCACAAAGGAAAATATAAGCAAAATGGGAATCTAACCATTTCACTGAAACAAAAGATTGGACCTACTAATGCAGGGCTAGATGGATAGAGAAGAGGTGAGGTTTGAATTCTAAGTTGGTCTGCTTGAAGTGAAAAGCTGATGATGGTTTGGGTTAAAATAGTTATTTCCAAGCTATAGGTCTTTCAACAATAGCAAACTAGATCTTACTATAAGAGAGGAGCTAGTTCTGTAGAACATACCTTGGTTTTGCATTTTAATCACAGGCCCTGAGAAGCTGACTGGTGTTTAACTTGAGAATTTCTACAATTTTAAAATACTTTCTACCCAAGAAATTGGAGTAAATATGGCCAGTGACCTCCTGCCATGAGTCAGACATGTGTCAATAAAGACATTTTAGCAAAAGTGCTGTGTCCATGGTTCAAATGTTGTGCCTTTACCTCTTGAGTTACATTGTCATTGAGAGAATAGAATTGGGTTTTTCAGATATTGTCACTTCACAGTGTTCTTAAAACTCTTCCTCACATGATCGAATTTCATGAGGACATCCTTCGAGAGTGAGATGATATCCCTAGGTGCTGAAATCATAAGTTTTCCGGCCCCTGCTGAGTGGTGACCCAGAATCCCCCTGCAGTTTAACTGAGATGCTTTATTCATCTGCAGACTGGAAGCCCAGGATTGGAAATCTAACACGAGATAAATAATTAAATCTCGGCTTCCACAAGTGCAAAGGGCATAAATAATCCAACAGCATGCTGCCCAGGCATTCCATACCAGGGGCCATTTTGATTTCATGCCCAGGCACTCACTCGTAACTGAATATGTCAGAACGTGGTTCCTGCCTGGGACAGGGAGAGGGTGCTATTTCAGAGAAGTGTGCTTTCCCGTCTGCTGGAAGGCTGCCTCCACCCTCTGGCTCTCCTGGAGACCCTTTGCTGGCTTGGTCTCCAGGAAAATTCATCTTCCCCATGTCGAGCCCTGAGTACAAAAGATCTGTAGCTAACTCCTTTTCTAGTTAAATGAAGGAGGTGATATATTGAAAGGAGACCCGGGAAAATCACTGATTTATTTGAAGAAACAGATGAGTTCACTGATGGGAATGGACTTTGAAAACTTAATTCTCAGAATCAGGAGTTTGAACTTGAGACCATCTGAGCATTGGGGAGTGGCCGCAAGTTGGTGTCATTTTCTGCTTCAACGGCAAGTCTTGTGAAGGGCACAGAGGAGTAGCAATCCATTTTCTGGTGACCAGAGGTGAGAAGACAACGGCTGGTTCTAATTATGTCTGCATCTTTTGTATGACTTTGCTCCTGGCAGAGACTGGATGAAAGTTTGTTAAATGAACAAAGGAAAGAACACTGATGTATCGTAATGTTTCACACTTCCTGCTTGTGGTCTCCTCTGGTGCCAGTTCCAGGGAGGTCCTTGGACTATCAGTACCACCATCACTCAAGTTAGTTGGGAATGAAAATGCCCAGACTTTGTTTCAGACCTCCTGATCTGTAAGTCTGGGATGGGCCCAGGAATCTGTTGTTAACAAACTCACCAGAGATTCTGATGCTTGCTAAACTTTGCGTACCACTGGCCTAGAGGTGCTTGAACCAGAGAAATGACTTAAGAATCTTACCCATACTCACTTCCTCTCTCAGTAGGAAGTCACCACAGCTGGTTGCAAGAGAATCACGTTTAACATCCTTACATGGGTGTGTTTCTTCACCCTCTTACCCCAGGATGCAGCTGGTCTCCTGGCTTTGTTCTGCAGATGTCATGTTTCCAGATTTTATACTGTCCCTTCTAGGACAATAGAGATGAGGTGTGCTGGGGGGCATCCTTCTATTTGCTGATTGCCTGAAGGAGGATGAGCTGTCATGGCAGGCACTGAATGCCCACCGTGTGCCAGACTGGACCCCAGTGAACAGTCCCTGGCTCCAGGGCCTTAGGGGCTCCCAAGGAGGCAGACAAGGAGGTGACAGGTGCCAGGGGTGGAGAAGTCACTCCCTGGACTGTGTGTGGGAGCAACCAAATGGGCCCATCTTAAACCTGGGCTGGCCTGGGGTAGGAGAGTCTTCCTGGAAGAGGTGCTGCCTGGGCCACCTCTTATTGGATAGGCTGATGGCAGCAGGTTGTCGAGAGGGAGGGGCTGAAGGGAATTTTAGGTGGAAGGGGCAACATCACAGAAAGCACACTCTAGAGAGCATGGGGAGACTCTGTTTAAATTGAATTATAACCTACAAATAGTCAAGGGTACAGCTCTTCAGCTTGCAGCTGGATGAGTTTTTAAGTGTATTCTCACTCTTGTGGAGCTTTTCAGGTGGCTCAGTGGTAAAGAACCCATGTGCCAATGTAGGAGACGTGGGTTCGATCCCTGAGTCGGGAAGATCCCCTGGAGAAGGAAATGGCAACCCACTCCAGTATTCTTGCCTGGAGAATCCCAGAGACGGAGGAGCCTGGGGTTGCAAAGAGTTGGACACGACTGAGGAACTAAACAACAATAACCTCACTCTTGTAACTCACCACCCAGATCAAAATATGGAACATTTCTAGTCTTCCTGTACTCATTCTAGTCCAGAGGCCCTGCTTCCAGAGGAAAACCCATCCTCACTTCTGTTATTGGGGACTTTTTTACATTATAAACTTCTTGCACAGAAAGTTTATCCTGAATAGCCAAAGATCGCTAACAGGCTGGATATGGCTCCAAAGTATGTTTTGTTTGGCTTGCACAGTTTATTTTTTTTTAAATTATTGTCTACATTTTAAAATTGGGGGATTTCATATAATAATCAAAATATCTGGTAAAACTGGGCTCATGTACCTCGGTGGTGGTGCTGGGCTGCAGTTGGGTGGGGACTGTCCCCTGGAAGATGGGCTTCTACACTGTTGTAGCTCCCCCTGCTTTTCCCCATTCCCTACTCCATTGCTCACCCCTAGCTGGCTATGCTTGTTGCCTGCCTGGCCCTGTGGGCATTTGTATTTGCAGCCCCTGCCATTAGGTACTGTTTAGTTTCTTGGTTTGGGGCCTCTAGCATGGATGAGGGTCCTTAGTAATTATTATTCATTGATTCATCAGCATTTATGGAGGACAGACTATGAGTCAGGCACATGCCAATGCTGGAAATACAGAGGTATTATTGGGCAGAAAGATGAGTCATTGCTTGTTAGCTTGCCCTGTAGCTCACTGGATGTGTGGCGTGTCCCGTCTTTGTGGGTTCATTTTCGTTACCCTTTTGGGTGCTACCCATGCTGGCTGTGTCCTGACTCCTGAGCCCAGGGACTTAAAACCGTTACACTTCTGCTGTCTCACTCTCTTTTTTCTCCCTGTATGACCTTCACCCCTCCCTGAAGCATTTGCTTAAGTTCCTTCTCTTCGAAGAAGTCTTTGCTGACCATCCCTTTCTCCTGTGACATCTCCCTCCTCTGAACTCTTAATCAGTATATCTCTTACAGCAAACCGTGAGCTCTGTCTTTGGTTTCCTCACATTAAAAAAGAAAGACCTTGTTTCTCAAACTACAGGTGGCATGCTCTGTGGGCAAAGACTTTGCCTTTAATTCCTGACATGGCTGCATAATCCCCTGCAAGGCTGAGCTTATAGAGGCATCCAGTAAATACAGGAGGTGGTCTGGGAAAGTAAGTGGAACTCAAAAGAAGAGGCTGCAGATGGTAGCACCTGGGGTGGGAGGCAGAGAGGAAAGCACTGGGAGATGCCCCCGCTGGCGGCGGACCAGTGGGAAGCCAGCCTGGGAGGACCTCTTGTCCTTGTGAGAGCATTGACACCCACGTGGAGATACAGACATTCTGGCTGCCGTCAGGCTGCAGGCATTCCAAGCAGTGTCATGTGAGGTGGCCTTTGAGGTTCTCCCCTTACAGCCTGACGGAGTGTCCCTGCAGGACGGCAGGAGAAGGTTCACTGAAGACAGCCAGTGGCTAGAAAGGAAAGGTGTCATCCTGATGGCCGTTGCCCCAGCTCTGTTCCATCAAGTGCCTGGGTGCCTGGCTCAGGCTCCATTCCTAACTTGGTGATACTTATCGCTAAGGGTAATCTAATTGCAAATAGCCCCACACCTTGTAACACTGCCTCCTTGAAAAGTACCTTAGATGTTGGAAAAGAATAATGACCTTTCTTACTGGACTTCTGCACCCTGCCGGACCCCTTGCAGTGGAGGTGAAAGAGGTAAGAAGAGTCTTTAACTTAAGGGCACTTGGCAACGAGCCACCTCGCTTGCTAAGGTTCTGTAATATGTCACTTGGTGTGCAGAGTTCCAAGAACTACTTGGCCTCCTGACAGGGAACATGATAGAATGTCAGGACCTAAGCTAATGTAAAATATGCTTTGCTCCGCCAAGTCATGCACAGGCAGTACAAGAAGCCCATCGGTCTTTCGCATGTCTGCACCATGTGGCTGAGGGGCTCCCCTGATGGGATCTGGCCTTCCCAGAGCTCTGTGATGATGGAGACCAGGCACTCAGCGGCTTTTTACTCAGAGTGTGCTGATTTTGAAAGCATGAGGGCATCCCTCAAAAAAAAAAAAAAAAAAAGCACATTCTTAAAGAGCACTTGTTTCCTGTCTCTTACCCCCCCCCCTACTTCTCTCTTCCTGTCCCTCCCCACCGACCCTCCTTTCCTCCTCCTTTCCAGATCTTTGTGTTTACTCCCTGTGCCTTTGGCAGTAACTCGTGAGGTCCAGGTGACAAGGCTGGCTAGCTTTATAGGTGCTGCACGGTGTTACCTGGGAGCTTCAGATTTAGACACAAGGATAAAGAGGTCTACAGGTTTCATCCAACTTTCAGCAATGGGCCAGTTAGGGAATGTGACTTTGGCAGCTGTAATACAGTTGTTGAGCAAAATCATTATGGGAGCTTTATGCCCATTGACAAATGTTTGCCTGACAACAGAAAAGTCAAACAGTAGGTTTAACCAGAGGGACATTTATCATCTTCTTAACAAGAAGTCTGGAGGCAGGAGGCCCAGGGTTGCTTTAGTGGTTTAGGGTCCTCAGAAACTCCATCCAGGGTCTTCCCATTTGTCTACCTGGATGCTTTTGTTCTTACGTCTGTGGCCTCCTTTGCCCAGGGTGGCTGACCCAAGTATCATGTACTTTCATGCCAACAGGCAGAGCAGGAAGTTGGGGATGGAGGGAGGGCAACAGAACAATCTCTTTGTTTACCTCTCTCTTATCTGGGAGCAGAACATTTTGGATCTTTGTTGCAAATGAAAGTGAAAGTTGCTCAGTCATGTCCGACCCCATGGACTGTCACGTGCCAGGCTCCTCTGTCCATGGAATTCTACAGGCAAGAATACTGGAGTAGGTTGCCATTCCCTTCTCCAGGGGATCTTCCCAACCCAGGGATCGAACCTCGATCTCTTGAATGGCAGGCAGATTCTTTACCGTCTGAGCCACCAGGAAAGTGCTGTTTAGATGTGAAAAGTGACATGGATCCCAGTCATTTGGGTGACAGAGTGAGCCAAGACTCCATTTTCCCAGCGCATATTTCCAACTCCATTCCCAGTTATTCTTTCTTAAGATCACAGTCTGACAAAAACTTTATTTCCTCTTAGCTTCTTCCAGCCCAGAATTCTTAGTTGGGCTTAATTTTCATCAACTGAGGAGCCAAAGCTCATCTGAGAGTATCTACGAGTTCTCATCTTAGAAATCAATAAATTCTGACCCCTACAGTCTAGTACCCAGTCCCGCTTTTCTGAATGGTGCATCGTATCAGCCTGGACCACTGGTAACATACTGTTCACATCATTTACCTAGTGGGAACTCTGAGCCAGAGTGTTCACGATTAGTGTTAAGTTACAGTGCCCTCTGGTTGGTAGTCTGTCTTTTGAAAACTCTGGGTCTTTAGCCCCCGCTTTGCCCTTTCTAGCATTGAATCTTGGGAAGTGATTTCTCTGCTAAAATGATTTTGGTTTGTCCACACACACCAGCACATGCACATACCCCAGCTCTGTGCAACTCCAGTGGGAAAGGGAGACTGTGGTTTCATGGTAGCTGTCTTTTTGATGGATGTCCCCTTGTCTACCCACAGCGGCTGTGACATTCCTGCCTTCCCCACTTGATAATCTGAAAATCTTCTGAGCCAGATGGCCTTGCTATAGGCCTGCTACTCTAGAATGCCACACAGGTTCTGGGTTTCAGTCCCCAGGGCCCTCCCTGGCTCTTATTTGTAAGAGCCAGTGGGCTTGAAGCTGATAAGGCAGGGGCTCCCTGAGGTCTGTTCCCAGAGTGCCAGGAAAAACACAGTGCTGGAGATAGGGCAGCAGGATGGTGAGAACTGGGGTTAGGGTGCGCAGAGCTTGACACAATTACATGGTCATGTCTTTCCCCTTTTGGCTGCTCCCAGATGCATTTTGCTTTTTACGGCTCCTCACTCTTGCCCTGCAGTGTGTTCCCAAACATTCCCAACTCTTACCTCCATCTTCTGACCTCTGTTGGCAAAAGTGACAAAGGGAAGTGTAGACTTTACTCTGTGGCGAGTTGTTCCTGTGTTAAAAGTTTTTGGCCTCTCACCCGGTGGGAGATTTTTACACTAGAATCTGATAATTCGTTTACTTCCTTTAAAGTTGACAGCTTGGGAAGTTTATGGTTGACGTTATGGTCAGAAAGATTTGTCAGATATTCAGCCTGGATTTTGGGGACTCTTCTAGAAGAGCCACTGTCAGCATCCATGGTTTAGTCTGTTTGGTGGTCCCCAGACTCAGAAAGTGAAATGCAGAGATCTCTGAGGGGAGAGTTCTGGATCTTAATTGCCTGCCTTGGGAAATTCCCAGGTGGTCCAGTGGTTAAGAACGTGCCTCGCAATGCAGGCAACACAGATTTGATTTCTGGTCGGGGAACTAAGATCCCACATGCTGCGGAGCAACTCAGTGCATGCACACAGTGAATGATCCTGCGTGGTGTGATGAAGGTTTCGCATGCTGCAACTAAGACCTGATGCAGCCAAATAAATAAGTCAATAAATATTTTAAAAAATTAGAAAACTTGTATATCAAAATAATCCTCATAAAGGAAGAATCGCCTGCCTTTGGATCGATTTCATCAGTTAACCTATTTGCTATGTGTCCTTTGGAGTTTTAACTTCTCTGTACTTCAGTTTTTCCATCTGTAAAATGGGAACGGTGATAGTCAAGCCACCTGTGGTAGTTAGGAGGAGTCATGAGATGATATTTAAGTGCTTATAACATCACCTGGTAATTAGTAAGCTCCTTATAAGTGTTGTAAGAAATGGCAACCCACTCCAGTATTCTTGCCTGGAGAATTCCATGGATAGTGGAGCCTGGCAGCCTATAGTCCATGGGGTCGCAGAGAATCGGACATGACAAATATATTTTAAGTAAATATATTACTTTAAATAAGTAAATATTATTAGTTTGAGATAGTCTTGTTAGCTTACTGCTTTTCTGCTATGATTATCTCAGATTTTACTGCTATGGTTATAAATTTAGATGCAGTTTTAAGAAATAATACAGACAGTTTGCATGTTCCATGTTCCATTTATCTAGTTTTCTCCATTCTGCAAAACTGTAGGACAATATCACAACCAGGATATCAACACTGATGCAATCCATTTGTCTTATTCAGATTTCCCTAGTGTTCTGTGTACTCATTGGTATATGTGTGTACATTTAGTTCTGTGCAGTTTATCACATGGGTAGGTTTATGCTTGTACCACCACAGTTAAGATCCTGAACAGCTCCATCATCCAAGGACTCTTCACATTGCCCTTGTGTAAATACACCCAAATCCCTCCTTTTCAAGCAACTCCTGGCAAAGACTAACCTGTTTTCCATTTCTAATAGTCTGTCATTTTAAGAATGTTGGAGACTTCCCTTCAATCTGGTTGGTGAGACCCCAGGCTTTCTCCCACTGGGGACATGGGTTTGATCCCTGGTCAGGGAACTAAGATTTTGTAAGCTGCGTGGTGCAGCCTTTAAAAACAATACTATGTAAATGGGAATCTTACAGTTTGCAACCTTTTTGGATTAACTTTATTCACTCAATATTAATTTCCTGGAGACTGACCCAGGTTCTTGAGTCTATCAATAGTTCATTCCTTTTTCTTGCTTGATAATATACCATGATATAAATGTACCTCTTTGTTTAACCATTCACTCAATAAAGGACATCTAGGCTTTTCCCGTTTTTTAGTTATTACAAGAAAAGCTGCTATGAACATTTGTGTACAGGTTATTGTGTGAACTTAAGTGTTCATTTCTCTGGGAGGAGTGTCCAGGAGTGCAGTTGTTGGGTGGTTTGGCACACGTTTAGGTTTACTATTGTAAACGTGACACTTCGTTGTACCCCTCAACAGTAAATTTACGTTCAGTTCTTTGGTTTATAGTAAGTACTTTGTAAGTATTTGTTAAATAAGTTAAAGTGGGCCACTGACTTTTATAATGTGTGCCAGACTGTGTCAGAGATAGGCAAGGGAAAGAGACCCAGATGGCCTGGTGATGGTTTTTGTCTTCAGGAATGTTTTACCCTGGGTGTAGGAATTGAGTGGCTGCAAATAAGAGCCCATATATAAAAATTGTGTGCTATCTGATTATAGATGGCTTGAAAAAGCCCAGTGGACAGGTGCAGAGGTGGGAGGTGAGGGATGGGGAGAGGGTGGAGATCTGGGAAAGGGTTTTCAATGTTGGTGCCACCATTGCTTGAAATTGGGAATTTGCTGGTCTTCTGTATTTGACAAAAATTTGGAAATGTTTGAATTTGAGGAAAAGCATCAATTTTGCATGAAAAGTATGTTTTGATCAAATACAATGATCATTGAAGAATCAAATTCCTTCATAAGGGCATTCTGTGCTTACAAGAGAGAACAGAGCATGGCATTGCTGGAACACCAGCTGGATTTAAAATTTCACCATTGTGGACAAAGGACTCACTCCTGGCCGGGTCACATGCTGGTTTTCCCAGGCTCTGCGAGGATGTTGGTTCTTCCTGTGAAGAAGGGTCAGTTTGATGGAGTGCAGTGAAGACTCACCTAGCACATCTGACATCTGGAGCAGATAATTTTCACATTCCTGTCCTCCAAATGACCAAATTATTTCCAGTAAAAACCATGTAACCAGTACTTATTATTTTCTTGATTGGTTTCTTTAGTTTGTAAACACCGAAGAATTGAAAAAGAATACATTTAAGGTTTAAAGATACTACTCAAATTTAGTATTTCACTAAACTAAATTCACTAAATTTAGTATTTCACTGAATTAAAATTTATACTTCCAAGCAAAATTATCACATCGTGTAGTTTGCTATTATACTGTTTTAAATTTTAAACAGGAATGAAAGCTCAAAGTGGTCTCATAGCATGACTGAATTAAAGTAACTCAAGTTCTGTTTCTTCGTTTTTACAGTCTCTGTGCTATTGCTGTTTAAATTGGCTTAAACACAGGAATATATAGTACTGTAGGGATTGGAGACATGACTGTGTCTGAATTGAAATCAAGATTCTGATCTATTATAAATTTATTTTTGAGGTCTGGTTTGCATGGATGGGCCAACTGAAAAGCTAGGGATGCTCTAAGTTACCTTTCCTGTAAATACAGTGTTTATCAAAGGATAAATAATACAGATATGCTCATTTGAAGCTTACATATATATTGTTGTTGTTGAGTCATTAAGTCGTGTCCGACCCTTTGCAACCCCATGAACTGCAGCGCGCCAGGCTTCCCTGTCCTTTACTATCTATCTCTCCAAGTTCACTCAAACTCATGTCCATTGAGTCGGGATGCCATCCAACCATCTCATCCTCTGTCACTTCCTTCTCCTCCTGCCCTCAGTCTCTCCCAGCGTCAAGGTCTTTTCCAGTGAGTCGGCTCTTCGCTTCAGGTAGCTCAACTGTAACTGCAGGGATATTTTAGAACTTAAGCCAACAAAATATGCTTTCCAAGAGGGATAGCTTCTCACTGACATTATTGCTGATGCTTGGTGATAAGAAAAAGAAGGTGGCTTTTGTTTTAAGTTCTCTAGGGCCAAAGCCTTGTCTCATTGCCTGCACTGGGCAAGCCCCACATTGGGCTTCAGCACTGATGAAAGGCAGGGGCAACGTCTGTGTGTCTCTGGGACTAGCCGTGGACTCCGAGAAGGGAGTCCAGGCTGGCCGGTCACAGACCTGCCTCCCTTGTCGTCCTGTTTCTGCCATTCCCCCGGGAAAGGTCACAGTTCATTTAAAAGACTCTACTGCAGACTCCCAGGGGAACCCTTCTCCCTGGGATTCCAAGATGCATCCATCAGAAGGCGGTGTTGGGTGTGGACAGTTATTCTGGTCTCTCCTGGGCTGAAAGGTCTCAGGATGATGTATCTAGATTGTCTTTCGGAAGGGTGACCCTCAGGAACACAAGTGATTTTCCTCTGCTTGGGTGAGAAGATCCCTGCAGCTGTTTTCTCTTGAATGAAGGGGCTGGGGTGTAGTCAAGGCCTTTTACAGACCACTTTCCTCTTCTTTCTCTGCCGCCTCCTCACACTGATAATTGCCAAAGAATGTGGTCCAGGCCTTTGCTTGGCTTTGGTGAGCCTTTTATAGGCGTTTAGAAAGAATTCTTGGTATTCTTATCATGTATTAAAAATCAGGCTATTCTTATTCATGACCTAGCTCATGTTAAACATGGAAATACATTTAAATGACCCAGGCAGTTGCTAGGATGACTATTTTGTGTAGCAGATTTTTTTTTGTTGTTGTAAAATGAACCTGTTGCACTTTGGAGAGACTAAAGAAAATTCTTAATTTTATACAGTATAATCTGGCAAGTGTTCAGGTTTTCTTTTCCCTTGCTTTTAAGGGAAGTCTGTTTAGTGGTGGCTTACTGAAGTAGAAAGAAGTACATATTTTGTTGTTTTTAAAAAACTGAAAGCTTATTACAAAATTTATCCTAGAAAATTATCTCTTGTAAATAATTTCAGTTGTCGATTTTTGAATGTGAAATGGAGCTTAAGATTTTATTTTTGCTAAGTTGATACTCCAGACTGTTTTCTGTTTCTCCAGTATTAGCTACATAATCAGTGCATTCTGACTGGAAAATATGTCAGAAAACATATAACTTAATCAAAGTCAACCTGAAAATCTGCTGTTTTGGGGGTTTTGTTTTGCTTCTGGCTGAGCAGCATGTGGGATCTTAGGGCCCCATGAGGGACTGAGCCTGTGCATTGGAAGAGTGAAGTCTTAACGACTTGTGTGCGTGTGCTCAGTCTCTCAGTTGTGTCCAACTCTGTGAGTTCATGGACTGTAGCCTGCTAGGCTCTGTCCATGGGATTCTCCAGGCAAGAGTACTGGAGTAGGTTGCCGTTTCTTTCTCCAGGGGATCTTCCCAACCCAGGGATCGAACCCAGGTCTTTTGCATCTCCTGCCTTGGCAGGTGGATTCTTTACCACTGTGCCACCTGGGAAGCCCTTAACCAGTGGACCACTGGGAAATTTCCTGTACTTTTTTTTTTTTTTTTAACATTTTTTCCTGGCCTTAGTGTCACCTAATTCTCATTCATTCCTTCAAGAATGATAAACATTTTTAGAAAACAAAGTGAATGGTCTTAAAGGCAAACATGATAGATCTGAAGCCTTAAAAATACAAAGATTTGGCAATCATATGGTTAAAGTAATGTGACTGGCAGGTGACACGTGTAGTCACACAAGGCCCCAGGCTTAGAAGGGTCCTGTGCTTGGTTTAATGCTCTTGTATCACTGTTTGAAATTTCTTAATAATTTTTGAACATGGGGCCCCACCATTTTATTTTGCTCTGGGCTCTGCAAATTAGGTAGCTGGTCCCATGAATCAGCCACCTGGTAATTCACCTTAAACTAGTTTTAGCCTTTTGAATTTCCATCTTAATCCTAACCAGATGTTTACCAGTTCTCTCTCCCTAAATATGAATTGTGAGGACCAGGATCATACAGGACTTTCATTTAGATACATTTCTTTTCAACTATTTTCAAAGTTCACAGATTAGTCTTTGTTTATGAACATTTTAATTTTGTTGCATATGATATAAAATTAAAACCCTGTTTCTTTACTAATATCTATTAAAATATGTAGATTCCACACATTTTTGCTAGATAAGAATAAGTGAAACGAAACTCTTGTTTTTCAAATTATTAATAGTGGCTTTTGCTAGAGGCTGAGATTTCAGAGGATTTCCACTTTTTCTGTTTTATGTTATGGCTCTGAATTCGAGTTTCTACAGCCAGTAGGAATTATTTTTGTAATAGGGGAAGCAGGGGTAGGAAGGAGAAACAATAAAGCTAAAAAACTCAAACTGACTCATTCATTTTAGCTTTAAAAAGAACATCTCCTTTTGGTTCTGGCAGGCAGCCTTACAGAGTTGGGATGCTAGGGTTCCCATTCCTGCAGGGCAGTCAGAGAAATGTTGGTAGGGGTCAAGGAATGGCTTGGAGCGTGTGTGGCCGAGAGCGGGTGGTACTATTTTGGCAGAAATATTCAGTGGGTGTTTGTAAACTTGAGGATAATCTGGGCCTGGGATCCAATTTTACAGGAGGCACTGATGGCATCTTATTTCATTTTAAGTCCTTGGCTATCAAGTGTTGTGTTTCTTTGTTTTTCTTGTGTGTGTGTAAGTATCATCTATAAGATTGTATTTTTTTCTTGTTTTAAACACTCCTTTCACCCTTCAACAACAAGATAGGAAATGTATTGCTTTTGGCCAAAGCTGCAGTTGGCCTTTGAACTAGGGCAGGGCTATCCTTCTTCTGATGTGGGGTCAGATCCAGTATGAGATAAAAAGCTTTGGCCTCAAAACTCTTGTTGACATCTCACCCCACTGCTATGCACATGGCACCACTAAAATCCTCCTGCTGGTGGTGGACTGGCCAGGAATTAAATGCCGGGTTGAGAGTAAGAGAACTAGGGGGTGACCGGGGCGTCCTACTGGACGCCTGCCTTGGAGAGGGCAACCCTGAGGGCATCCTGGGAACACTAGACCAGACACCAGGCCAGTCTGGGACAACCCCGACTCCAGCCAGCCTCTGTCCAGTCCTTCTGCTAAGGGGAATTTCTGCCCTGAGGCCTGGGGGTCATCTTTTATTTTTCTGTCTGTGGCCAGAAATGCTTTGGTCTACTCTATGCTTTTTAAAGAGAAATTGTAATTTCAAAAATTATAAGGCTCAAAGTAGAGCAGAATGAAAACCCGTCTGAGGTTAAGAGAATGTTATGTTCGATCCATTCAGCTGGCTTTTGAACTTGTGTCCCCTGAAGCCCCAGGGGCTGGGGCAAAGGGACAGGATGGGGTGAGGGTCCCCTCCAGGTCCCTGCCCTCGCATCTCCCAGAACTCCTTCAATCACATCAGCATTATATTTTAGTCTTCCACCTATTATTTCACATGAGGAAAGAGTTCATTGCTAAAAAGCAGAAAGAGTGAAAGCCACAGAATTTGACCATTACCTTGCAGTGCTGTTCAACTCTTAGCATCTGCCATCTCTTAAGTGCTAACATTTGTGCTGAGGCGTGAAAGCAGGTACCAGCAGTTGGGCCATGACTGGGTTGAACATAGTGCTTTGTATTTGAGGTGATTTTCAGCATGACAGGTTGGTGGTCGAGCTGAGCAGCTTCCCCCACACAGTCTGGAAATGTAGCCAAGACTCCACTGATGAGGACAGTCACTTCCGTGGCCGTCACTGGCCTCAGTGCACCCCGTGTTCACTCCTTTAATCCTCAAAGCAACCCCATGAGGTAAACACTGTTCTTATTCCCATTTCACAGCACCTCTGGTTCTAAGTTTAGAGAATAACTAAATGTTGGGGCTCCTGAGGGCTGCTTGAAAACTAAAGAGGAGGCCAGCTCCTCCCTCTCTGAGCTGGGAGAGAAGAGGTGGGGTTCCTTTTCCCAAAGTCTCCTGCAGAGACGGGGCTCCCCTGCAGCTGGCTTCCCAGCTGGACAACCTGCTTTGTCAGGATGCGCTGTCTGCCCTGGGATTCTGGCGCAGAGGGAGAAGTAGAGCTACGACCCCCACATTGGAGACAGGTCCCATGTGAGCTCCAGACCCTAGAATGTGGAGGAGAACAGGTGACCTTGGGCCACGGTTTGTGGGACTGCCATTACTTGAGGAACAAGGAGGCTATGTGGACAGGTTGTCCTGAGATGTCACCGCTGGAAGGGGGCACCCAGGTTTCCCAAGGTTCCTCCAGAGGAGTGGCTTGCAAGGGAGGTTCTTGTCAGTGTCTCCAAGGCCAGAGACCACAGGTGAGGTTTGTGTGTGTGTGTGTATGTGTGTGTGTGTGTGAGTAGTAGTAGTAATTGTGAACAGAATTGAGTCCTTTTAGACTAATGACTACTGCAATTTAGCAGGGCTTCCCTAGTGGCTCAGATGATAAAGAATCCACCTGCAATGCAGGAGACTGATCACTAGGTCGGAAGGATCCCCTGGAGAAGGGAATGGCTACCCACTCTAGTATTCTTGCCTGGAGGATTCCATGGACAGAGGATCTTGGAGGGCTACAGTCCATGGGGTTTCAAGAGAGTCAGACACGATTGATCAACTAACAGACACGTGATAATTCAATCATGACATGAAAAGACTTTCTAGAATTTTTCAGTCTTTATTTTGTTAAGATTATTTTATTATTCATACTGTTATTTTTACTTTACTTTTATTTTTTGACTGTGCTGCACAGCATGTGGGATCTTATTTCCTTACAGGGATCAAATCCATGTCCCCTGCTTTGGAAACGTGGAGTCTTAACCACTGAACCACCAGGGAAGTTTCTTTCAGTCTGTATTGATTGAGGCTAATAACCTGTTCTGGAGACCTCAGTAACTACTCTACTGTCATGTCATAGGTGTTACTTTATCACCTAGACTCAAGTATGTGTTTCTGTTTGGCAGAAACAGTTTTGCCTTTTCTGTAATTCCCCAGCACATTCATGACTACATTTCTTATATTCTCTATAGAGTGTCTTGTGGTTTTCTGTCATTTTAGGTCACCCATCAGTTTGGCTTCCATGTTTTGAGTTTTTCTTCCTTCTTCTGTGAGCCTCAGTTCTTCTGGGCTATCTGCTGCAATGTTCTTTTGTTCTGTCCACTGTCTCAGTTCTTGCTTGTTTGTTTTTTTTTCCTATACTCTTCAGGACTTTCACTATGAGGATCACAAAGATGAGTAGTGGACATAGAGGCTGGACTAATAGGGCAGATGCAGAGAAGTGGATTTATTTCATTGTTGTTCAGTCGCTAAGACGTGTCCAACTCTCTGATGCCCGTGGGCTACAGCATGCCAGGCTTCCCTGTCCTCCGCTATTTCCCAGTTTGCTGAAATTCACAGCCATTGAGTCAGTGATACTATCTAACCATTTTATCCTCTCTTGCCCCCTTTTCCTCTTGCCCTCAATCTTTCTCAGCATCAGGGTCTTTTCCAATGAGTCAGCTCTTTGCACCAGGTGGCTAAAGTATTGGAGCTTTAGCTTCCGCATCAGTTCTTCCAATAAATGTTCAGGGCTGATTTTCTTTACCAGTCCAAGGGACTCTCAAGAGTTTTCTCTGGTTTCACAATTCAAAAGCATCAATTCTTCAGTGCTGAGTGTTTTTTGTGGTCTGGTTTTCACATCTGTACCTAATTAATGGATTTATATGTACACGGGAATAGTTCTAGCCAAGCAGTCTGGACACTCACACTTGGGTTCCAGGCCTGGCTGGGCTCCAGTCCTGCTGGGCCATCCTAAGCAAGTCTCCAAACAGAGTAATACACAGTAAGTGTTAGCTAGCATTATAGCTGCTGTTGATTATTAGTTAACCATTCTGGGCCTCAGTTTCCCTCTCTCTTACATGGGGGACACGGCTGGGATGAGATTCTGAGTCCTCTCCACTCATATTTTAAATTATATTATAGCCCTGATGAGGATAAGACACTAAGGAACAAGGACCACGCCTTAAACCTCTCTGGGTCTCTTGTGATACTTTGCGCACTTAAGGGCCAGAGTAGTTAGTAATTTAGTATTGTAAGCTGAGTAATTATGATATTGATAAGAAATTCTAAAAATTAAATGTATGTATTTGCTTCAAATAAAATAATAAATGAACTAGTACCACCCAGAATTTGCATAGTGTTTTGAAAGAGTGTTCACATTCACCAATTTAAGCCAGTTTCACAACCATTCCCTAAAGCCTAAGCCCAGTTTACAGGAGAAGAAGCAGAGGTTTAGGCATATGGCTCTTTTTCTCAGGCTTCCCGGCTTCTGGGTGGCAAGTGTGGACCCAGAATCTAGAGCTCCTTATTTCTGTATCCGTGTATTTTCCAAAGAGCTGTCTTGTTAGACGGGTTGGGAACTGTATAGAAATGCTTGCTTATGAAGATCAATGATATTTTGATGTATTATTAATCCCTAGAAGATGCATGTCCAAGAGGATCAAAACCCAGGAATATTCCAAGCGTGATGCTTACGCATCTATGGTGGGGACCTGAGTTAAGCAGGTCTGTGCCCGTGCAGGCCTGTGCCCGAGGTTAGTCTCAGAGTCGATCCTGATCCTGCATCTGCGGTTCTGGAGGAAGAAGTCAGACTTCTGCAGACCCACTGAGTGGACACTGGAGCCTTGGCACACTTGGGATTGAGGGATAGTAGGAGATATCTACTCTTAAGGGAGATAGGGCATTCCCTGATCTAAGAGGCTCACGAGCTTGCGTCTTGCCCATGCTGGGCAGCTAGAAATGTTAACTATACCCGAAGTCCTTGGAGGGCAGTGAAAAGATTTTGTCAAGGAGGAGTTCGTTAGCAGATGTCTTCAGTACCATTGTTGCAACAAAGAAGGCTGGCCTGGCACGGGCTTATCTGAAGTGATACCTTGCATCAACCCTTGCTGGGAGGGCTGCTGGACTGTCTTAGAACTTCTGGTTGGGTAAGGCACTGAGGACCCCAGTAGCCGCCAACACAAGGCACCCCTGGAAGATCACTTTGCTTGAGAGCTACCAGGATAGTTGAGTGACCTGTTTATGAGAGCATCTGCTGGCCACAGTCAGAAAGAACCACTGCCCCCAGAGAGCAGGCATAGCCACTGGGAGCTGTGGGTGCCCTGTAACCAATGGGAGCCCCCAGTGGGAGCAGCAGATAGAGTTCCAGGCATTTAAGCATCCTCTGTAGGAAAGTATCTTTCCTGCTATTAATAACGGGGAGGAGGGTAGTTAGAGGGCCCAGATCCCTCCATCCAAGGCAAGGTGTGACCTCATTTCCTATGATGCAATAAAGGCTAGGACACCACCCCACGCCTGAACACCAGAGTGCTGGCTTTTGCTCCCCAGGCCTGGGTGAAGGCAATCTTAATTATGTGGCAGCCAATATAATTAAAAAATGCATCATCTACCTTTATACACTCAACCACCATTGAAAGAGTGTGGTTTGGGATTGAGGTAGGCTGGTTGATTCAGTAATGCAAAATGTAGATTATATCCTAATTTTGAATGAAGCCCAAGACGCTTCCTCCTTGGAAGAAAAGTTATGACCAACCTAGATAGTATATTAAAAGCAGAGACATTACTTTGCTAACAAAGGTCCGTCTAGTCAAGGCTGTGGTTTTTCCTGTGGTCATGTATGGATGTGAGAGTTGGACCGTGAAGAAAGCTGATCGTCAAAGAATTGATGCTTTTGAACTGTGGTACTGGAAAAGACTCTTGAGAGTCCCTTGGACTGCAAGGAGATCCAACCAGTCCATTCTAAAGGAGATCAATCCTGGGTGTTCATTGGAAGGACTGATGCTAAAGCTGAAACTCCAATACTTTGGCCACCTCTTGCGATGACTGGAAAAGACTGTGATGCTGGGAAGGATTGGGGGCGGGAGGAGAAGGGGACGACAGAGAATGAGATGGCTGGATGGCATCACCAACTGGATGGACATGAGTTTGAGTGAACTCCGGGAGTTGGTGATGGACAGGGAGGCCTGGCGTGCTGTGATTCATGGGGTCGCAAAGAGTCGGCCATGACTGAGCGACTGAACTGAACTGAAGAGTGGTCAGGATTTCAGAAGGCAGAGGGTATTTGAGTAAGCAAGCATTTATTGAATAAATGGCTAGAGTCCGGGAGTAAAGGGGTTAAACAATATGGAAAACTTGAATTTACAACTGTGCCTGTTATCCTTCCTGTTTTTGTATTTTTCATTTATCTGTTGGCTGAACTTTCTTCCGTATGCATTTGGACTCTGCATAAATAAAAGTTGGTTCGCTGTATTGATGTCGTGTTTATCTTGTCTCTGTATCCCATGATGGTCACTTGCATCAGTGAGGTCATCTTCAATGCCAGCTTCTGGAGGCAGAGCAGACAGAGCAGTGGTTTATACCTGCTCCATTCTCGTTACATAGCTCCTTCCCCAATGCAAAACACAAGGTTTAGTAAATGATGGAGTTGGGGAGGGGGTCTCTAACAACAGTTTATATGTTTAATTCACCACACCCTCCTAATTTCCTCTTCTTTAAGGGTATTTTGGGACCCATCTCATCCTTTCCCCTCATAATTCATAAATATTCTACTGCCCTCTCTCTCCCTTTACTGCTCTTTCTCCAGCAAAATTCTATCTGTGCAAATTTCGTTTGGTTCTAAGGGTGATAATCTTGAAGGAACTTTAAGGAATGTGAAGGGTTTCTTTGAGTTACTGGATGACAGGCCCCCAGTATCCCCTTCACACACACAGGACTTCCTGAGATTGGCATCCCCTGGCCATGGCCTAGCTGTGCAACATCGAGCAGTAATTTCAGATCTTGCTGATTTCTAGTCTGCCATGGATTGTGTTGTCTGTTGCTTGATCTGCCTGTCACACTTTCCCATCTCTCTTTGCCTGGTTTGGGTTCCTTTGAGGATACTCTTTACCCATTCATTCCACGTGGTCCAAGGGGGCTGTCAACCATGGGAAGTGAAAGAGAGGCTTCCTTACTCACTGCAGTGGGCAGGTGAGACCCAAGCACTCCATTCTCAAGTAACCCCCATCAGCAGTGGAGAGAAACAGTGCCTTTTACACTAGGACTGCTCTGCAGGATGGATATGTCTGCCGTGTGGCGAAATGCTTTTGAGAATGATGAGAAACCAAGGTAAGCAGTGTGAGAGCTGGGACAGAAGCCAGAGGCTTGGCCCTGCTGTCTCAGCCCCTGCCTGAAGCAGGCCTGGGCTCAGCCACCCCAGCTTCCCAAATCTACCACCTCCTCTTTGTGTTTCAGTGACTTTGGGTTGGGTTTCTGTCATGTGCAATTAGAGTTTGAACAAGTATCATCAGCCTGTGAAGTTTTAAAAGGTTTTGCAAGCAATCATCTGTCATGTTGTGTTAGTCCCTCAGTCATGTCTGACTCTTGGCAACCCCACGGACTGTAGCCCACCAGGCTGCTCTGTCCTTGGGATTCTCCAGGCAAAAATACCGGGGTGGGTAGCCATTCCTGTCTCTAGGGGACCTTCCCAACCCAGGGATCAAACATAGGTCTCCTGTGTTACAGGCAGATTCTTTACTGTCTGAGCCACCAGGAAAAGGAATATGAATTCATAATTAGAAACATTCAAACAGCTTAATGTTTCCATAGAAGCATTGAGTAGTAAGTGAGGGACTTCTTCTTCCGCACCCCTCCCCAATAGAAATCCCTTCTCCCAAAGTCTAACTGCTGGGAACGTCTAGCTTTTTTACTTTGTATTTACATCCTTAGAGATGTAGATACACATACTCGGTTTGTGTTTTATTTTTTAACATTTAGAGTAACATTATGCATATTATTCTGTAATGTTTTTTCAGTTTTTTTTGAAATCTTTAATACATATAGTTCTACTTCATTCTTTTTAAAAGACTTCATTGTATTTGGTAGCATGGATAATTTGCTTAAGTAATCCCATGTTGATGGACATTTAATAGTTACTGTCATGGCTTTTTCTTTCTGTAACAGCACTGCTGCAGTGAATAATTTGGCGTGTTTTCTTGCACACATATGGGCATATATCTGTAGACAGAGCCTTCTAGCAGAATGGCTGAGTCGTAGGAAATACATGTGAAATGTTTTGACAGATTCTGCCATGTCATGTTCCAAAAAGGCCGGACTGATGACTCAGAGTAATTTCCACTCCCTCCCCTCCTAATCCCCAAACTGAAAGCATGAGATCCTTGTTCACATGAATTCCTCTGAATGCTGGGGAGGTGAGCATCCTTTCACAGCGGTTCTGAATTTCTTCTTTGTGCCAGTGGGTATCCATAGTTTTTGATTGTTGAAAATGTATTTCTTTGACTTTTTCTTATTGATTTGAATATATTTTTTGCACATGATAGATAACTGTTATTGATGTAAATATTTTCTCATATTGCTTTTAGTTTTGTTTACAGATAAGTTTGAGTTTGTTTTTGTCTCTTGGGTGTGTGTGCGTAGTTTTAAGTTTTGTCTTTTTATCTTTGATCAGGCAGACATTTTACATTCTTATGAATTCAGATTTGTTAATCTTTTTCTTTATGGCTTCTGAGTTTTGCATCTTGTTTGGGAAGGCCTTTCCCATCCCAGATTATAGTTTCTCCTGTGAGTATTTTTAAAACTTTAGATATTTCATCCAGCAATGTCATCTTCACCTATAAATGAAGACATGTGTACTTCCTGAGGATTGAATGAGATAATGTGAAAAGGGTCCTGCCTTCTTCTCCAACCTCCTACATTTCCAAGCACTTGCACCGAAGCCTCCTTCCTTCATACTGGTGTTATCGGGGCTGTTTCTTTGATGCCAGGGAGTTTGGGCACAATGTTCAGGAATCCTGTGTCCATTCTGCCACCAATGGGTGACCAGCTCCTTCCAGGGAGTACCCGGGACTTCACTTGCTATCCTCGAAAAACTCTTCTCATGTCTACTGTCTTAGCACACAGTTGGCACCATAACTTTGAGACTCAACATATTCTCAGATCCCAAACCTTAAAGTCATCTGGGACTTTCATCTTTCTCTCCCACATCCAATCCATCGGCGAATCCCATTAGCTTTACCTTAAAACACACTCAGAACCCAGCACATCTTACCACCTCCTCTGCCACCCCTGGGGCCAGGCTGCCATGGCCTCTCTCCCAGATACTTGGGTGTCCTTCCCATTCCTCCAACAGCAGCCAGAGGTGCCCTTTAAAATGCAAATCCAGTCACTTCCTTTCTCTGTTTGAAACCCTCCCAGGTGACTCAGAACAGAATCCAGAGTCTTGCCTGCAAGGCCCTCCATTTTACCTTGAGGTCCTCTTTTTTCATTCTTGGCCTTTCTTGGACACGCTCCCCAGGTATCGTGCTCTCTCTGTGGTGCCCCAGAGCCTTTGCACCTGCTATGGGGAGTCCTCGTCTTCCGGATGCCTGCTGCATTCACTCCCTTGCTTCATGCGGCCACCTGCTCAACTGTCAGCTTATCCAGAGGCCCCTTTCTCCATTTCCTAGCCCTTACCCGTGCCGCACACATTATACATTTATCGATTTTTCTCTTTGTGTACTGGAATGTAATTTCCTTGTGAAGAGAGATTGTGTTTCCTGTTGAATGAATCTCCAGCACCCCGAGCAGTGCCTGGCATGTCCAAGTCCTTCCTTTATTTTTGAATGAAAATAGAAAGGTCCAACCTGACTCTTCCTGGTGAGGGCCCAGCCTGCTGTTAGAACCTTGCCTGCCTTCTCATTGATCGGCTCCAGGACTCGGGCCATGGGATTGCTTGCTCTTGTTAACGCCATTTCCAGGGGTCTCTGGACTGGGGTAGGCTCAGCCTGGACAGGCAGGGTTGGTGTTTGTATGTGTCTGCCGTACATGGGTCCAAGCAGGCAGAGTCCTTCCAGCGGTAAATCATCACTTCCAAGACCATGCCTGTGCGTATGACCCAGGGGCAAATCAGCAAGCTCTTCAGCAGCCTCCCTAATTGGTGTCATCTTCAAACACCCACTGTGGCTTCCGACTCTGGCTTTGCTTATGAAAGCGTCTCCCTGCTTCTCAGGAGACATCTTAATGTAGCCAGGTATTTGGATCTCTCCACACTTTCTCAGCTCACCAAGCTATAAAACGAAGGCCTAAAAATAGGTGTGATAAGCATCACAGCAATGATGCCAGAGCTCCCCAACCGCCGCCCCCACCCCTACAGCTCAAGTGCATGCAGAGACCTCAAATATCAGCCCGAGGTGTGTGGGGGCAGAGCCTTATCTCCCCTCTTATTTGGGGAGGGGAGGGCTCCCCAGTGGGCACCTGCTCCTGCCCCCACCTCTGACCATTTTCTTTTCTCTGCCTTTGATTAATCTTGGGTGGGGGAGGGCTGTCATTAGTAGTTGGGAACAGTGAATTTAGTTGTATTTCTTTCAATGCAATGTTTCCTTGGTAAAGCCTTCCTGGCTCTTGGTTGCTATTTGTGTTTAAGTGATGGTTAGAACGGACGATTTGAAATGATTCGTTGTTGTTGAGTCACTCAGTCACGTCCGAGTCTTTGTGACCCCATGGACTGCAGCACACCAAACTTCCCTGTCCTTCACCATCTCTTGGAGCTTGCTTCAACTCGTTTGTTGAGTCGGTGATGCCATCCAACTATCTTACCCTCTGTCACCTCTGTCTCCTTCTGCCCTCAATCTTTCACCTCATTAGGGGCTTTTCCAGTGAGTCAGCTCTTCCCATTCGGTGGCCAAAGAATTGGAGCTTCAGCTTCAGTCCTTCCAATGAATATTTCAGGGTTGATTTCCTTTAGGGTTGACTGGTTTGATCTCCTTGCAGTCTAAGAGACTCTCAAGAGTTTTCTCCAGCACCACAGTTCGAAAGCATCAATTCTTTGGTGCTCAGCCTTCTTTATGGTCCAACTCTCACATTTGTACACGACTACTGGAGAAACCATAACTTTGACTAGGCAGACCTTCGTTGGCAAGTGATGTCTCTGCTTTTTAATATGCTGTTTAGGTTGGTCATAGCTTCTCTTCCAAGGAGCAAGCGTCTTTTAATTTCATGGCTGCAGTCACTGTCCACAGTGATTTCGGTGCCCAAGAAAAATAAAGTCTGTCACTGTTTCCATTTTTTTTCTTATCTATTTGACATAAAATGATTAATAGTAAAAGGTATTTCTATAGTAGTAGGCATTGAAATTTTAATTTTAATTACTCAAGTAGTATGTGAATATATTCTGCTTTAAAGTATTAAAACATTGCATATAAAGCTAAAGTGTTTGTTTTTCTTTGCACCACCCAGAATCTCAGATCCTGCCCCCAAACCAATCTTCTTGTCCCTCTGTAGCCTTCGTTTTGCTCCCCAGGAAGGCTGGAGCCCGGGGTGATAGTACCACTTCCATCTAGAGTGCTGTTAAAGGAGCCCCAGGACTCAGATTCCGGGGGCGATGCAGCAGCAGGCTGGGTAATTCTCCCAGCAGCCCTGGGAGGGAGAGGGTGAGTACAGCTGGTAACAGCTCTGTCGAAGTGCGTGTCACATGCTGTACAGTTCACGCTTTTAAAGTCTGCAGGTCAGTGTGGTTCTGTCTATTCACCGAATTCTACATCCATTGCTAATATCTCATTCCAAAACGTTTTCATACCCAGAAGGGAATTGTAGATCCACGGGAATGGCAGCCACTCCATGTTCCTGCTTGTAAATTGTTCCCACGGGTTGCAGGCTGTTCCAGCTGAATTGGCTCAAACCAGGGGGCTTGCAGCACTGAGATGGCTTTGTCGGAGGGAGTTTGAAGGTGTTTCCTTGCAGGAGAGCTTCTCCTCAGTGCTGTTTCTGGGGCTGAAGACGGTGGTTGGGTCATTGGGTCGTTGACTCACTTTACAGTTGTGAGAAGAGAGGAGGGTCAGTACTCAGACTGCCCAGCATCCTTCTACTGAACCTTAGACTTTTTCTCCCAAATAGCTGCCATGATGCCCGGTGAAGTCCCTGCTGCCACTGGTATCCTGGGCCACATTGTTGCCCTGAGGGCAGCCAGCCCTTCAGGACTGAGAGAGGGTACATTTTTTTTTTTTTTTGTAGCCAAAGTAGATTATTTTTGCTGCATTTGAATCATCTGAGGAGTGAGAATAGCAGACAAGGCAAGACGTGGCCATAAAAAGCGCTTCCCGAGCACCCTCTGCGCGTGTGTTTGGTTGACTGTGGCTGTGCCGGGCATCTCCTGTGCCAGGAGTTTGACCTTTTGGACCTTGATTGCACACCTAGCACGTGCTGGGTGTTCAGTGACTGAGGCCCCATCTCTTTTTTTTTTTTCGACTGCACCATGTGGGATCCACACCCCCAGCCTTGGAAGCGTGGAGTCTTAACCACTGGACCGTGGGGCAAGTCCCTCGTCTCTGTCTTTGGTTTGGCGAAAACATCTGTGGACCACCGCATTCCTGCAAGGTGGACTGTGATAAAGAAGTCCTGAGCCGCTGACCAAGTTGACAGGCACACCTCATGAACTTAGACTATCCCTGCCCTTTCCCTCCTGCCCAGCAAGATGATCATTCATTCCCTGTTTAATTCACTGGGATGTCTTAAGAGTAAACAAGACCGAGAATGTGCCAGCCCTGGATGTGCTGGTAGCTCTTAACATTTTAGGGTCAGAGATCCCTTTAAAGAGCTGATGAAAGCTTTGGACTTTCACCTCAGAAAAACTGCTCTGGGGCGCACACCCGTGTTATTCTGCAGACAATTTCAATTTCATGGTTTTTAGGGACATCCTGAAACCCATCCATGGACCCCCGAGGGGCTGGAGGGTAATAACATCTGTTTTAGAGCTTATCTCCTGCAGGGTGTTTTTAAAAATCCCGGATGGTAATTCATATTACTGTTATTAAGAATACTGTTTCTCAGTTATTTCTGTGTCAGAATCCTTTCTCCCTAATAGTATCATTTTCCAAAGGTTTCTTATGATGTGGTAGTATTTAGATTCTTGAGCCTCAAGGATAAAGCAAAAGCAGGATAATCTGATAAACTAAATTTTTTTTTGTCCTGGTATACATGTATAAAATAAAGTAGAAAACAATGACATAGAAGCAGACTTAAAAAAATATATATACAACGCATCTGGATTTTAGGAGTGACATCCTGCTCGGTTGTGTATTTGGGGGCTGCAGAGCCCACAGAACTGTTCTAGGGGAGGGCCGCATTAAATCTACTGCTCTTATAAAACAAATTTGATGGCGCAGAGCTGGGGGTGGGGTGTGTGGGTAGGAGGCTGAGGGCACTGGCCATGCCAGGTTTCCCAAGACGCGGAGGCAGGATTGACAGGCACAGCTTGGTCTGGCGCGGGCGGGGAATCTGCTGCGTGTGCAGCCTCCTTCCTGCCCCTCCCCACGCTGGCAGGCGGCAGTGCCACCGTTGGCCGCCCCGTCTGCCCCCTCCTGCCGGAGTCCCCCTCTGCGCACCCGCCTCTCCGCTCCCCTGACGCAGCCCCTCCACCGGCCTCCTGGTGGAATGTCCTGTCCTGGGAGGTGTTGCATCACTCTATTCAGGCGCCCGCTCCCCAGGGCTGGTGTGACTCTTGACCATGAAAGGGCTGAGGTTTGGGTTTCAGGGCTGATGTGGTATCTGTGGCCTGGGTGGCATGTCTCAAAGCTGAAATGGGAAGGTCACAATACCACCCAGCATCTATATACAGCATAGGATATTTTATTTTATTTTCCTACAGAAGCACTTTCTAAGATCTCCCCTTATTCTCCCACGGCATGGCCCTCTGTTCACTGGTCCGCAGCTCTCGGGGTAGCCTGAGATGTGGTCCGGCAGGTGGCAGCAGGACCACGCATGCCCAGGTGAGAGTTCCAGGACTGATGCTTAGTGGTTAATGCCAGGTCTGCCACCTGTTGGGTGTGGGATTGTGGGTCGGCAGTGACCTCTATCAGCTACTCAGTCCCCCTGTCTCTGACGTGAGGATGAAACACCTGTTTTTTTGGGTTTCTATGCGACTGAAACAACAGTGCAGAGGGACTCCAAATTCAGAGGTCCCCAAGGTCCTACCTGTACGTCTGACACCGGTTGCAAATTTTGGAGTCTCCAAGACCATCCTCTGGAGTGATAATTCGTTAAAAAGACTTGTAGAACTTATTGGAAACTGTGCTAATTGCAGTTGTGGTGAAAGGGTACAGATTAAAATAGGCCATGGAAGAGATGCAAAGAGCAGAGTCTGTAAGAATTCCATGCCCAGAGCTTCTGATTGTCTTCTCTTGCTGTCTTCCTGCTAGGCTGACCTTAGTCTCTAGGCTCTTAAAGATTATGCTGATTCAATATGGCTCAGAGCCACCACCATAAATCATATTGTTAGACTGGTGTGGCCCTAAGTTCCCAGTAACAGACACTCTTACCAAGCAGGACAATCTGAGGGCTTAAGATCACCTCCCAGAGCCAAGAGCAAGGCAAAGGCCAGCTGTCTCTTTGTGAAGCTTGACCCTACTACACGTCTGTAAAATGGGTACAGTATCCATCTCATGGCTGGCCCTCAGGCCATGTCACCGTATCCTCCTCTCCAAAGCTTGTCACAGTGGGATGGAGAGCCCCCTCCTGTCTTTCTCAGATTCCTGAGCCGGGACAGAGAGCCCTGGGACCCTGTGCTAAGTGCCTGCTTCACCCTGTTTCTCTCCTCTTCCTGTTTAACAACAATGCTAGGGCAAAGTCACACATCAGAGGCTGGCAGGCAGGAAAGGAGAAGGGAGGCATCCTTTCTGGTTTCTCCCTCCCCACCCTCCCAACACACACACCCTGCTCGGGGTGGGCACGGAGGGTCAGTTGTCCCGGGCTGTCCCAGTAAAGCAGTGTACTAAATCTGTCCTTTAATGTGTAACGTACATGCTTTGTGTTGAGTCATTGCTAAGTATCCCAGTATTTCACTCAATGACTAAGGTAAGTTTTGGGCATGAAACTATTTTGTTTCTTGGTATGAAAGGTCATCATCCCCTTAGTTACTCTGAGTGCGGTCAGCTCTTAGTATTCGGGAGCTGTTTATTATCCCTGCTGGAAAATAGCCAGGCTCCTTCCTACTTTCTTCTCACCATGCCTGTCCTCAGACACAACACAGGCAAGCAAGCCAAGAAGCTGCTGGCCTCCCTGCTGTATTCCTTTCCTTGAGAGAATGCAAGAAGAAAGAGGGGTATCCTGTTTGACTTCTTGGCTAACAATACAAAGATGGGAGGGAAGAGAGGGAAAGTTGAAACTGTGTTTGGAATTTCAGTCAGAGCAGTGCTATCCCCTCCATATTATTTTACGTTTGTTCCCCAGGCTACAGACTTCCTGTCATACCCCATATATCTGAAAAATCTAGGAATCTGTGCTTTTTAGCTAAATTCATGAATCTGCTTTAGTTCCAGTTCTGTCATTTTTATATGTGCTGCCATCCTGATCCTTAAAACTATTTTTCAGCAGTTCTTTATCTTACACATCTATAGATAATATCTTTTTTATCCGCTTTGCTATGTTGTCTAGGCTGGCTTACCTCAGACTGCTGAGAATATGCTCAAGACAATGTACAGGCATCTCTTTCCCTAGTCTCCTTTCTCAGATTTCTTTGAAAAAATTGGGGGGAAGCTTTTCTTCTCATCAGGTATAGGCGGTGTCACTTGCTCATTGACCCTGACTTCTGACAGCGGTAACATGGGGTTTTCAAGGGCAAGGCCAGTTCACTGCTTGTTGCTGAGAGTTGGGGCTCATTCTTTGGTAGGTCCTGAAATCATTCTCTAAATTTCTTTTCTTTCCTGAACACCAGTTGTTCCATCCTGGGGCCCTGAGGCCTTCTGGGCTGAGTGTGAATCCCTAACAGTGAGGTTTTCCTTTGCCGGTCACTGACACCCCATTATTGGATTCCGGAGCAGAAATTCTGTGAGAGATGCTTTCTCTTTTTCTTGCCCCAAGAAGGCTGAGCTGGTGTTAAGTTCGTGAGAACCTGGTCTTCTGAGCCTAGGAGACTTGAGGACCTTGCTGAAAACCTCTGACCCCTGGAACCATCAGCAGCTCCTTCTCCCCAGTACCTAGTTTTCAAGAACAGATTGCAGAAAGCCCTGGTAAACCTCCCCAGGCAGCAGGTTCTGGCCTGAAATCAATCATGGCCTCTCTCAGTTACCTGTATTATCAGGCCTATTAAGCAGGCTCAGAAAACCTCTTAAGTCAGTACTTTCCCTACAGAATCACTCGTCATGGGTACCAGCATCCATACTGGGTGTCCTATCTCAGTCAAAATTCTCTGCTCCCCTTCTGTCTCTATCTCAGCATCATCACTTAAAAATACAACAAGAAGGAAGCTGGCAAGGCTCTGAAATGAAGCACCCTGGACAAACAACGCCCTTTGGACAAATGGAGTTCTTCTGGAAGCCATTCTGGGAACCCCTTTCTGGCCTTCTAGCTCCAGAGTTTGGTTCATGGTGATTCAGTTCCATCCAGCCCTGTCCCACCATGACTTTTCTTCTAGGGCAAAATCATTGACCCCCTCTCCCTTGCTGAGATGCTTCTTCTGTAGGGATGAGCAGAACTGTCAGATGAAACCGCGAAGCACAGAGCCATGTGTATGGATGAGAGGAATGTGCATGCCCCTTCCAGACGTCCACCCGGGGGTGTCTTGTGGAGGAGATTGCCTCTGCTCAGAAGTATGCTGAGGAGGCAAACACTGTGATTTACGGCAACCTGCTCCAGTATTCTTGCCTGAAAAATCCAATGGACAGAAGAGCCTGGCAGGCTGAAGTCCATAGGATCGCAAAGAGTCAGACACGACTGAGGCGACTCAGCACGCACGCATGCGTGAGTAGAGCAGCCCATGCACGGCAAGTTCTTTGCTGTGTGCGTCTTGATTAACATCATGGCAAATCAGGGGTGCAGCCCCTTGAATGATCCCTGGGGAGCGTGTCTGGAGTGTCTGCTTAGTTCTGGAAATACTGGCTTGCCCTGGCTACACTTTGCCCACTTTTGTGGCTCAGCACTTCCTGGCCAACTGATGCTCGTGACTTTGCAGAAGAACTGCTCTCTCAGCTACCTTCATTCTCACTTTAAAGTTGATGGCCTCCAAACCAAGATAATGGACATGTTTTTATACCCAGTAATTTGATGTCTGAGCTTTCTCAAGAGAGCAGTCTTACATGTGACTTCAGCTAAGCAGCTTGTGGGGGGTGTGCTGTTTAGCCAGACCTGTCTTCCTCATCTTTTCGGTGTGCTTGCGTTCCCTAGATTCATCGCTTCCCTTTCTTCATGAAAATAAAACCAGTTCCTTCCTTCCATTCGATGAAGACATCGTTTTTACCGTTTAGTAAAAGTCTTCCTTCTGTCTTGAATTATTGGTCTTTGGGCAAGCGCTGGAAAGAAGCGTGCTAACTCAAAAATCTCTTCTTGATTGATTTGGTTTTTATAATGTCATAAAGTGTGATAGAAGGTCTTATCTGTGTCCTTGGAGAAATTTATTTGTGCCTCCCTTGATGTTGCGAGCTACTCTTGAGGTATTGGGCAGAAGAATGGTGAAATTGTGGGAGAAGAAAAAGGAATGCAGAAGAAAATGGAACAAGGAAAATTAGGCCCAGGAGTACTGTCTTATCAGTTCAGAAATGAACTCAAGACTTGACTCTGGGAGCTCGTATGTATTGGTGACTTTTTTCTTTTTTTGCATTCTTTTTTTTTTTTTAACTTTAAAATATTGTATTGGTTTTGCCATACATTGACATGAATCCACCCCGGGTGCACATGTGTTCCCCATCCTGAACCCCCTCCCACCTCCCTCCCCATCCCATCCCTCTGGGTCATCCCAGTGCACCAGCCCTGAGCATCCTGTGTCATGCATTGAACCTGGACTGGCGATTCGTTTCACATGTGATGATTTACATGTTTCAGTGCCATTCTTCCATATCATCCCGCTCTTGCCCTCTCCCACAGAGTCCAAAAGACTGTTCCATACATCTGTGTCTCTTTTGCTGTCTCGCATACAGGGTTATCGTTACCATCTTTGTAAATTCCATATATATGCGTTAGTATACTATATTGGTGTTTTTCTTTCTGGCTTACTTCACTCTGTATAATAGGCTCCAGTTTCATCCACCTCATTAGAACTGATTCAAATGTGATTTTTAAGTCATGAACTTTCAGGTATGGTTTTGAGTATTTTTAAAAAATATTTGTTTGGCTGCACTGAGTCTTAGTTGCAGAATATAAACTCTTTAGTTGCAGCATGTGGGATCTAGTTCCCTGGCCAGTGATGGAACCCTGGCCCCCTGAATGGAGTCTTAGCTGCTGAACCACCAGGGAAGTCCCTGGTTTTGAGTATTTTCTGAATTTCGGGTGTCATTGGGAATGATTCTCTCTGTTCAGTCTTTTCCCCTCATTAAAACTGGATTTGTATCTGCATCAAATTTTATGTTTTAGCTTACCTTATTCAATCCTGTGGGTGAATTCATTTTACCCTGTAAGTCAAGATGTTAAAACTTTGGCATGGATTCTACATAAAAATTCCCTCATATTCCCATTTCAAGCAGATCCTGAGTATACCTAGACCATAACCCACTATGATGAGTAGTAATCTTAATGGTCGATATTTCCTCATTTGTAAAATAGGGTTGCTGAGAGGACGGGGTGAGGTTAGGCATGTGCCTGACCCGCCTCTCAGGTAGCTCTCTCATGATCATGTTCCCACTCAGCAGCCCCTATTGAGCCCAGCTCCGCTATTACAGTGAGGCACGTTCTGACCAGGCTGTCTGCCCTGTGGCCTCAGGGGGTCCTTGAGGCACATCCACGGTGGAGAATAATTGTCCCTTCCTGCCTCTCTGAAATGAGAGGTGGCTTGATGGTAAAGAATCTGCCTGCCAGTGCAAGAGACACAGGAGACCCAGGTTTGATCCCTGGGTCAGGAAGATCCCCTGGAGGAGGGCATGACCACCCACTCCAGTATTCTGGCCTAGGAAATCCCATGGACAGAGGAGCCTGATGGGCTCCAGTTCATGGGGTTGCAAAGAGTTGGATACAACTTAAAAACAGAGCGCGAGCCTTTCTGAAGCCTGAGTGTTAGACCAGAACTGGCTGCCCAGCTGCCTCTGGGGCTCTTTGGTTAGGTTGGAGGCAGTAAGGCTCCTTACCTCTGCCCAGGTCCCTGGGTCAGCACCCAGATCCCTCTCGCGTACCCCAGTGGAAAGCCAGATGGAAAAGTCTTAGAAGCCAGGCCTGCTTCCCTGTTAACCACCACTGTCTTCAGGAGCAGCTGGTTGAGTGAGAGGCAAAATGGGGAAATGTGATGGTGATCACTGCCTGCCATTCACTGAATGCTAACTTCATCCCAGTGGTTAGGGCACTGGGATAAGCATGCTTACCTCCAGGACTTCTTTTAACCTTCACAGTGGACACCACCAGGAAGGGTTACTCTCTGTACTTTACAGATGAGGAAACAGAAAGTGTCGTCTGCCTGATGACACATGCCGAGTAAGTGGCCAAGCCAGGATTTTAACCTGAGCCCATTTGGCTTGAAATGTGTGATATTAACAAGTCCCTAGAGAAATGTATATTCAATGAATGTAATAATAATACCAAGATGGGACTTACCTGACTGTTCAGTGGTTAAGACTTTGCCTTCCAATGCCTGGGTTTAATCCCTGGTCAGGGAACTAGATCCCACATGCCTTGTGGTCAAAAAACCAAAACATAAAAAAAAAAAAGAAGACAATAACATAATAAATTCAATAGACTTCTTTAAAAACTACACTTAAGTTTCAAAAAATTCAAATTAGAGAAAAACAACAGAATAGGAAAAACAAGAGACCTCTTCAAGAAAATTAGAGATTCCAAGGGAACATTTCATGCAAAGATGGGCTCGATAAAGGACAGAAATGGTATGGACCTAACAGAAGCAGAAGATATTAAGAAGAGGTGGCAGGAATACACAGAAGAACTGTACAAAAAAGATCTTCACGACCAAGATAATCACGATAACGTGATCACTGACCTAGAGCCAGACATCTTGGAATGTGAAGTCAAGTGGGCCTTAGAAAGCATCACTACTAACAAAGCTAGTGGAGGTGATGGAATTCCAGTTGAGCTATTTCAAGTCTTGAATGATGATGCTGTGAAAGTGCTGCACTCAATATGCCAGCAGATTTGGAAAACTCAGCAGTGGCCACAGGACTGGAAGAGGTCAGTCTTCATTCCAATCCCAAAGAAAGGCAATGCCAAAGAATGCTCAAACTACCGCACAATTGCACTCATCTCACACGCTAGTAAAGTCATGCTCAAAATTCTCCAAGTCAGGCTTCAGCAGTATGTGAACCGTGAACTCCCAGATGTTCAAGCAGGTTTTAGAAAAGGCAGAGGCACCAGAGATCAAATTGCCAACATCCGCTGGATCATGGAGAAAGCAAGAGAGTTTCAGAAAAACATCTATTTCTGCTTCATTGACTATGCCAAAGCCTTTGACTGTGTGGATCACAATAAACTGTGGAACATTCTGAAAGAGATGGGAATCCCAGACCACCTGACCTGCCTCTTGAGAAACCTGTATGCAGGTCAGGAAGCAACAGTTAGAACTGGACATGGAATAACAGACTGGTTCCAAATAGGAAAAGGTGTACGTCAAGGTTGTATATTGTCACCTTGCTTATTTAACTTATATGCAGAGTACATCATGAGGAACGCTGGGCTGGAAGAAGCACAAGCTGGAATCAAGATTGCCGGGAGAAATATCAATAACCTCAGATATGCAGATGACACTACCCTTATGGCAGAAAGTGAAGAGGAACTCAAAAGCCTCTTGATGAAAGTGAAAGAGGAGAGTGAAAAGGTTGGCTTGAAGCTCAACATTCAGAAAACAAAGATCATGGCATCTGGTCCCATCACTTCATGGGAAATAGATGGAAAAACAGTGGAAACAGTGTCAGACTTTGTTTTTCTGGGCTCCAAAATCACTGCAGATGCTGATTGCAGCCATGAAATTAAAAGACGCTTGCTCCTTGGAAGGAAAGTTATGACCAACCTTGATAGTATATTAAAAAGCAGAGACATTACTTTGCCAACCAAGGTCCGTCTAGTCAAGGCAATGGTTTTTCCCGTGGTCATGTATGGATGTGAGAGTTGGACTGTGAAGAAGGCTGATCGCCGAAGAATCGATGTTTTTGAACTGTGGTGCTGGAGAAGACTCTTGAGAGTCCCTTATACTGCAAGGAGATCCAACCAGTCCATTCTAAAGGAGATCAATCCTGGATGTTCATTGGAGGGACTGATGCTAAAGCTGAAACTCCAATACTTTGGCCACCTTATGCGACGAGTTGACTCACTGGAAAAGACTCTGATGCTGGGAAAGGTTGGGGGCGGGAGGAGAAGGGGACGACAGAGAATGAGATGGCTGGATGGCATCACCGACTCTGTGGACATGAGTTTGAGTGTACTCCGGGAGTTGGTGATGGACAGGGAGGCCTGGCGTGCTGTGATTCATGGGGTCGCGGAGAGTCAGACACGACTGAGCGACTGAACTGAACTGAACTGAACTGATGTGTATATATATAGATTTATTTATATAAAAAGACCAATAGCAGTATGTTATGCATCAATAGCAGCAACAGCTTTTCCAAGTTCTGCAGTCATCTGAGCAAAATTATAGAGTCATCCAGCACACTCCATTAGAAAAAAAAAAGAGGTAAAAAACAAAACCTCAGAAAACAGCAAAGTTCTGTTACTGTTGTGGTACCTGGCACCATTTTTTTAATTACGTTTCTCAATCATCATCTGGAAAGAAAACATTCTAGCATAACGTCATTAAAAAAACGTCATGAAAAGAAAAAACTACACTTAAAAAATAATACCAAGATAACTGAGGCCAAGAGGGAAAGTGGGTTGAACTTTCTCACAGGCACACCAAAGATAGAAAACATTTCAGAGATTTATTTTATATATGTCTGTCTGAGGGGTCTAATCGTGTCATATCCTTCTGGCCCTTGCTCAGAGCTGCTTGCGCTTGTAGTTGTTCCCAAATACCCTAAACAACACCACATGCTTCAAGTGTCTGTTTTGATACCTCCTTGCAGGCTGTGTATCAAAGCTGCTCTTTCTCTCATATTCATTAGGGCAAAAATCAAGTTTCTGTCTTTGGTATGTATATCTCCCAGTGAATAAAATTAAACTTAATTTATTATTTGAAAAAATTTTGTTAAAGTGTGTTAGTTGTTCGGTCATGCCCGACTCTTTGCAACCCCATGGACTGTAGTCTGCTAGGCTCCTCTGTCTGTGGAATTTCCCAGGTAAAAATACTGGAGTGGGTTGCCATTTCCTTCTCCGGGGGATCTTCCCAACCCAGGGATTGAACCTGGGTCTCCTGCATTGCAGGCAGATGCTTTACCGTCTGAGCCACTTTGAAAAAATTGTGTGAGTATGATAAAACTGCAAATAGTGCAAAGTTATAGATAATAATTAGTAAATCTCCCTTCTTCTGAGACATTCACTTCTCTGTTTCCCCTGCTGGGTTTCTTGGATATCTCTCTAGAGATATTCTTCCCTGCTTATAGAAACATCTATCTGCTTGCATACCTTTTTTATGGAAAGTAATGTGTGTGTACTACTAAGCACCGTCTTTACCTTTGTTTTAACAATATGTCTGAAGAGATTGGTGCCTCTGAGCACAGGGAAAACCACCTTGTGCTTTTGTTGATAAAGTAGTATTCCACTGTACGAGTTAACCGTGATTTATTTGCACAGTCCCTGTTGATCTAGGTTGTTCCCCATATTGAATATTTTGCTGTTACTGTCAGGGCTGCAGTGAGTATGCTAGCACATGCATCTTTGCATCTATGTATGAGTCCACTGGGAGAATACATGTCTGTAAGTAGGAATATGCTTATTTATCTCGTTAAGGTATGAGAGTACCTGCCTGCCATTGTCTCTAGATTTTATGCCTTCTAAGAACCTGCTCACCACCCATAGAACCCAGGACACTGACCCACATGCAGAAGTTATGTAAACAAAGTTGCTAATTAAGATTCATCTTAATAGGCATTTGGAATGTTTGCCAGTTTCATGACCCAAGCAGTCAGCCTAAGGAGTGAAAGGCTTGGGAATTTAACCACAAATTTAGGCTGTTAAAAGGTCTGCACAGTAGGGGTGTGTGTGTGTGTTTCTGGCACCAGCTGGGTGTTTTACAGTTTTAACTCGATTCTGACTCTCCGTGCCTGGAAGGAGTGTCAGATTCTCACAGGTGAAGGGGTTGGTCTCACAAGACTGTCCTCTCACTCTGTCCCTCGCCTGTAGATACCAGGTGGCTATAGAGTAGAGAGTCCAACAGTCCCCTCCTTAAGTTGGATTAATTTGCTTGAGCAGCTCACAGAACTCAGAGAAACATTTTATTTCCTAGATCACTGGGTTATTGTCAAACTGTATAACTCAGGAATAGCCAGATAGAAGAGACACATAGAACAAGGTTTGGGAAAAGGGTGAGGAGCCCCCATGCTCTCTCCAGGCTGTCACTGCCCCTGAATCTCCAGTGTCACCAACCTGGAAGCTCTCCAGACCCTGTCCTTTCGGGTTTTCATGGAGGCTTCATTACATAGGCCTGAGTGGAACTGGGTGAAGACAGCATGTATATTTCTTATTCTCAATCGCAGTATCACAGCTATGAAGGCACACTATTCCCCACCCTTTGTTCTGACTGTTAACTGTGTGGTGGGCAGACCTGTCCCTTCCTCCTGCCAGCTGGTCTGCCTCAGAACACAAATGCATTTGCACAAAACATTCACACTTTCAGACCCAGAGAGGATGAAACTCAATCTTTTGGCAGCAAATACTCAATAACATGCATTTAGAATTACAACTTCTTCGGAACCATAGTATTTGGGAAGAAGTCACTTAAACCAAGAAATCCATAATGCAGTTTATACAGAAATTAAAGAGGTTGAAGTCCACTTGCCCAAATGACATTTTGTCACTTGGCTTGCTGCTCTACAGTGTGATTTGCACAAAACAGACCCAGTTTACCCTGAATTCCATTTCTTGCTCCTTTCTGTATCACACACTATTTGTGTTTGTCAACACATTTACAGCTGTATAGGAGAAAGTGTGTTTTATTTATTTATTTTTGGCATTAAATTTCATACATTTTTGGGTTAGGTCTTTCAACAATAACCCTGTTTCTATTAGTGTTTCATGGGAGAGCAAAAGATTTATCCCCATCCTAAAAAAAAAAGTGGAAGAGGAAACCCCGATAACAGACAGAGAGGAACACGGTGGCTGCAAGTGCCCACATGTGCTGAGAGTAGAGACACACAGATGTGTGCTCTGAAACCGCTCAAACACCCTCCTGGCTTGTTGCGATCCAGCAACAACTAATGAAGGAGCTGTCCTTCCTTTTTTTCCAGCAAACTGTTTATGGCAAGTATAACATGCCTACAGAAATAATAAGTGAACATTCAATGGATTTCAGGCAATGAACATATCCCTAAAAATTCACACACAGATCAAGAAACAGAATATTATCAACATCCCTGGAGTTCCTTTGCCCCCAGGCCTTCAAAGGTCATTACAGTGTTGACCTTTCTGACCATAATTTAGTTTGCCTGATTTTGATTTTCACATATTTGGAATTATACAGTATGTTCTCTTGTGTCTAACTTTCTTTTGCTCAGTGTTATGTCTGTGCCATTCATCATGTTGTAGCCAGTAATGGTACTTTCTTCATTTTCATTGCAGCATAGTATTCCATTAAAGGAGCATCCTGCAATCTGTTTATTTTATTGTTCATGGATATTTAGGTTGGTCTAGTTTCTGGCTGTTACAAATAGTGTGGTCATGAACATTTTTGTCCATGCCTTTTGGAGAACATGTGCACACATTTCTGCCAGGATATAGAACTGTTGGGTCTTTGGGTGTCTTATTAGGTGCTGTTGCCTGTCGCTAAACTCTTTGTGGTCATTCATTCATTCGGCAGGCCCTGTGCAAGACACTGGGATGTGGTAATGAGCAGAAACACCTGTGGTTTATGTTCTTGTGCAGACATTAATCAAACACACTAAGCTGGGGTGGTGTAATTGCGACAGAGATGAGTGTTAAAGAGGAAAGAAGCAGCATTCCAAGAGAACGACTGAGGTGGGAAATAGATCTGGACTCAGAGAAGGAGTGGTGTATAAGGGAAGGCTTCCCTAAAGAGTTGACAGAGCTGGGATTTGAAGGATGAAGAGGAGTAAGCAGGGTGGTGGGAAAGCTTTCCGTGCGGTTGAGAGGGCCTGTGAGTCACGTTCCTGAAGCTGAAGGAATGCCAGGATGGCCAGAGCACAGAGCAAAGATTAGGTGGTAGAGAGAGGGTCGTGAGGCTGAGATTGGGGTGGGGTGTGGGGTGCAGGCCTCTGTGTTAGAGCAAAGCGAAGCCATTGAGGTGTTTGTGAATGCAAACGTGGTCCTGTGGGAACCACAAGGACCTCTCTATTTATTTGTTCACCTTCCTCTGCAACAAGATGAGGCTGGGCTGGCTGTGCTGAGTGTTAGGAATGACAGCTCTCAGGCGGCACTATTGGCCAACAGGATGCTCTCTCTGGGACCAGTCTTATCTGGACCTGGCATTGGCTAAGGACCCTTTTAGGCCTATGTGTCACCCTGTGGACATAATCAAGCATCTTTTGTCTTTCTTCTGTTGCTTACATCTCTCCCTGGCTTTTGTCTGTGTGTTTTGTTCTGGCACCTTCCCTATAAAAAAGGCAATTGAATCCCATCCTAAAACCCTAGCTGTACCAGTGACATATAAAGCTCTTTATAGATCTCACATAAATAAACCTCTTCAACTTTACCTGGCACCACGCTCCATCTGCAGCATTCCTGCCAAAGCAAGTCTCCTTCCAGGCGCCACATTCTCAGAGTCTACTTTCTGCCTTCCATCATGATGTTCCCTTTGCATAGAATGTATGCCTGTTTACTCATGTAACCTGTTTTTCAAGTCCCAGGTGAGCTTGCTTCCATAGGAAGCCTTCCCCGGTTACTCCCACTCATGTTTATTTGCCCCTTTCCTATTTCTAACAACTACTATTATAACTGGGGACAGAAGCACTGATGAAATGTTTCTTTGGATGGGTAATTAGCTGAATGTCCTAATTTTGAAAAGATCTGTTTGTATTTTCACATTATTCTGGTTAATGAAACAATGCCAGCCTTTTGTAACAGAGCCTGTAGGGGTTAAAACCTGGCAGATGTTCTTGTCTAGTGATTCTCAGTGGGGTGGATGGGTATTAGCACCTATGTGTGGGACATAAGGGGAGCTGAAGGTGGAGAGTATAGAGGAAGAAAAGATGCTTCTAGGAAAATGCAAATTACAACCATGTGGAAGATACTGCTAAACACCAGAATGACTAAACTCTAGAAAGACTGAAAATACAAACTGTTGGTGAACATGTGGAGAAATTGGAACCATCATTCATTAGCAGTGAAATCATAAAAAAATGGTGCAGCCACTTTGGAAAACAGTCTGGCAGGTGCTCACAGATTTACCAGCAAAGTCCATTCCTAGGTATATCCCAAGAGAAGTAAAAAGGTATGTCCATACAATGACTTGTACATGAATGTTCAGAGCAGCATTATTCATAGTAATAGTAGAATCAGCTCAATATATATCAACTGATGAATGCATAAACACAGTGGAGTTTAGCCACAAGGTGGAATATTATTTGGCCAGGAAAAAGAAATGAAGTATTCATACCTGCGACTAGAACTTGCATACAGTGCTTGTGGGAAGGTAAAACGGTATAGCCATTAAGGGACACAGGCAGTGTCTTCTGAAGTTAAATATATGTCTACCCTATGACCATGTAAATCTGCTGCTAGATAGGAAGTTCAAAATCAGGCAAACCCATATTTGACATTAGAAAAATGGTTGCTTTGTTGGGGATGTATGTAGACCAAAAGGAAGATGTATCTTTTGAGGTACTGCAACTCTTTCATATATCCTAATTTTCATGGTGGTTTAGGTGGATATACATGCATGTTAACAAAATTAGTGCCTTTTATGTACTTTATTGTGCATTTATTATTTCACAACAAAAAACATCTTATTAAAACTTAAATGTTATTTTAAAATAAAATTTTTAAACTTTAAACTTAAAACACTTGAAAATCAGTTTAAAAGTTGTCTTGATCTTCACCGCAGCTGCAAGCTCTTTGAGACAGAGGCCTTGGTTTATTCCCAACTGGGGGCCATTCCTAAGCTGATGGGGTGCCCAGCATCTTAGATGTGGTTTTCTTTCAGGTCAGCAGAAATAATATGGGGAAAAGGGGAGCCTGCCCAGTTTCAGGAGGGTCAGAGCAATCAGTCTGCTCTTCTCCTAAAGGAAATGAGTGCAGTGGAAGGGTCTTCAGACACAGTACCCCCTACAGGGAGTCTGGCTGAGGGGCTCTGTGAGATGTGTGGAGGCCCATCTATCTGTCATTTCCTGGTGGGGCTCAGGAGCCCTGTGTTGGGAGCCCAGGCCAGTGGCACTGATGGGGTAAGAAGGGCTCACTGGCTGCAGGCTTAGTGGGAAGTGTTTGAAGTGTCCCACTGCTCAGAGTCCTTCAGGAGCTGACACTAACTGAAAGGGGGTTAGGCTTATCAGTTTCCTCCCAGGATCCCACTGTTGCAGGAGACATTTCTGGCTGGACAGGGGAAGCCAGATGGATATCTTTCTGTTTGTTGAGTGAAGGTTGGTCCCATGAAGACTGATAGCCGCCCACATCTGAGTTAGGCTGTCACGTGGCTGTTTTAGCCCAGCCAAAGGCACTTGAAACCTTGCCTTGTCTTTAGGAAAGAGACTGACCAGGAACTGTGACACCTTTGCAAGAGTCTGCAGTCTAGGAGGGCGTTTTTTCATTGAACTGTTGATTGGTTGTCTTCTCCGGTGAGCACGTGCTGGGCACTATCTTAGACACTGACACTCCAGAGTGAACAAAACAGACACAAATTCCCATCCTCATGATGCTACAGTCATCCATGGTCTTTTCTCAAAATAGGGTTGTTTTGTTGAACTGCCTGATTTCTTAACATCTCAGACAATTTTCCATTAGGAAAAAGTGCTTATCATAGGTATGAGGAAGAAAGTAGGGAGGAAATTGGGCTTTCCCAGTGGCCCAGTGGTAAAGAATCTGCCTACAATGCAGGAGACACAGGTTTGATCCCTGGGTTGGAAAGATCCCCTGTAGGAGGACCTGGCAACCCACTTCCATATTCTTGCCTGGAGATTCCCATGGACAGAGGAGCCCGGTAGGCTATATATAGTTCATAGCGTTGCAGAGTCCTTCACAACCGAAACAACTTGACATGCACACAGGGAGGGAAATCAGCAAGGTTTCCAGATAGAACTCAGAGGACTGATCTGGTCAGGGAGGCAGAGTAGAGGAAAGACATCAGCCTCAGTTTGAACTTCAGGGGGCGACTTACTGGAGGTAGGGCTTTTGGCAACTTTGATCTGTAAAACGTAAACTAATCCCCACTGGTGGGATTGTTATGAAGATAATCTGAAATTGTGGAGGTAGGTCAAGACCCTGGCCTGAGTACTGGTGGGCAGCTATCTCAGCCATCAAGGTCAGGGGCTTCCCAAATGCACACCGCACAACAAGCAAACCTCACCACTCAACCCATTCTGGGTGTTCTCAGCCCTGGCTGGGCTTCCAGTGCTCCCTGTTCCGGTTCCCAGATCTGTTCCAGCCTTCCTCTGATCCTCAGCAATGCAGACTTGTCTGGGAACTCGAGCGCTAAAGCAGTCTGGCATTTCCGGCCAACTGCTGAGCTGAGACGAGGTTCTTGGTCAATGCCAGGCCAAGGAAGGAAGTCTGGTCCGCGGCCCCCTGGGCTGCTTGTCTCAGAGCTCTGGAAAGATGGCTGCTCAGGATTTTGTGAAAGTCTGTTTCTTGGGTGTATGTTTGATGGCCTTGGCGTGGAGTAATGTTGACCTTGGAAGGGGAGGTTGCTTTTGTCTCTGATGCAATTGCTCAGTGTAGGTCACCAGGATTGTGTGCTGAAGAGAAAACATTTTTTTTTTTTTCTCCTGAGGTTGGGTGTTTATGAGCCAGCCAGATCCATATGGGCTGGGCAGACCTGGGTCCCCTGAATTGGTATAGCTGATGTGAGTGTTTTATGGGTGAGAGCAGGGTCTGGGGAGTGAAGATTGGCCAAGATCCAGCTGGAGAGGAAGGTGGCAGGGGAGCTGGTGGGAGCCCGGGGTGGGGGCTGCCTTCTGTAGAGCCGGGCTAAACTTCTGCCAGAGAGATGGCGCCCACCCTCCCTCTTCTCCCCTCCACAGCGTCCTCTCTCTCGAGACTCGGTGGGGAGCATTGTTGGTGGTGGGGGGCAACTTGTGGCCAACCTGACTTCCTTTGGGGGCTTCTTCCTGGGCTAAGGTGACTTGGTTTCTTCACCTTACTCAGGAGAATGGCAGCAGATATGGTATCCTTATTTGTGTGGAAACATGTAACACATTCTCCACAGGAGACAGCGCTCCGCAGGTGCGCGGGACATCCTCCATAGCTCTCATAGGTTCAGAGAGGGGATTCAGAGGCCAGCTGGATCCTCAGCGAGCCCTGGTGTTGGAAGCTTCCGTCTTGGGTAACATGACTCTTGTACCTGGAGTCCGGGTCCTTCTCTACCTTACTATTTTGTCTTTTCCTTTGGTTCTGTGGTGTTCAGCTGGGCTTCTCTTAGCTTCTTGACATTCAAGATGGCGGCCCTGCTCTGGGTGGGCTCTGTCTCCTTCAGTGGCTCCCCAAGACGTCCTCCAGCTTGTCTTGCTTCTCCAGTGTCCCCACCCCCCTCAGTACATCCTTCGTCTTTGCCTTCTGTACCATTTCCATATGGGGCCTCTTCCACCCCTCCCCACGCTGGAGGCTCTGGTGAATAAGCTGAAGAGCACACGTGTTAGGCTGTCACATGAGTCGCTGGACACTGCCTTGCTGATACAGCCATTCCTGTCCGAGCGGCTCAGACTTGGGGGGTTCTGAGAACCTCATGGTTTAATCGCTGCTCTGTTGGGAGAGCTAAGACAAACTAAATTCTAAAAACTATTTTTAATTGTTTTCACCATGAAAACATGGTGAATTTTATGTTTTGTGTATTTTACAAAAAAAAAATTGTAATGGCTTAGGAGCTAAATAGAAGCTTTCACATATTAATACATTATCTCACTTCATTCTCTTAATCTCCAATGGGGAAAAAGAGTCCCATTTTACCTGTTATTAAACCAAGGCACAGCGAGGTTAGGTGGCTTGCACACACACACACACACACACACACACGTTAGGTGGCTTGCACACACACACACACACCCCTTCAGTCCCTGCACTGTCACACACACACACACACACGCACACACCCCTTCAGTCCCTGCACTGTCACACACACACACACACACACACACACACACACACACACACCCCTTCAGTCCCTGCACTGTCCCTTTGTTATATTTTTATTACGTGTTTCTTACTGGAAGAAATCAGCTTCTCTTCCCCAGAGAGATTTGTCAGTCCCCCCACATCTCAGACAGTGGGGACTCCAGGCCCCTTTTAATGTGGAGGAAGTAGAGCAGAATAATCAAGATCACAGGACCTGAGTTTGAACCCCAGCTTCTCCACTTGCCAGCTGTGTGACTTTGGGCAAGTTACTTCACCTTTCTGAGTCTCATGTACCTCATCCCTTAAGACGAAATGCAAGTATAGCCCGCCAGTCTCCCTTGTCCGTGGGGTTCTGCAGGCAAGAATACTGGAGTGGGTTGCCATGCCCTCCTCCAGGGGATCTTCCCCACCCAGGATCGAACCTGACTTGTCTCCTGCATTGGCAGGCGGGTTCTTTACCACAAGCTTCACCTGGGAAGCCCGAGTAGAAATACAGAGAGGATTAAATGAATTTGCGCCTGTCAGTCCGTTAGCGAGTAGTGCCTGGCACCCAGTAGGCTTGCAGGATGCCAGTGGCTCCTGTGGTTCTGATGCTCCTCACCAGGAGCCTGTGAAGAGAGCAGCCCAGACTCTCAGATCTTCTTGTGGGGAGGAAGTGGCAGGGAAAGTATAGTTTCACAAGCAGCCAGCTGATGCTTATTGGGACAGCTGAGATGGCCACCAGTGTGACAAGAATATAAAGGTGTTGTTCAGTCGCTCAGTCATGTCCAACTGTTTGTGACCCAATGAACTGTGTAGTATGCCAGGTTTCCCTGTCCTTCACTATCTCCCAGAGTTTGTTCAACCTCATGACCATTGAATTGGTATTGTTATCTAACCATCTCATCCTCTGTCACCCCCTTCTCCTGCCCTCAATCTTTCCGAGCATCAGGGTCTTTTCCAGTGATTTGGCTCTTTGCATCAGGTGGCCAAAGTATTGGAGCTTCAGCCTCAGTCCTTCCAGTGTAGACGGGACTTGATATAGAAAGTAAAAGGACTTGGGGGTAAGTTAGAACATTCTTTTTCCAAGTGTGGTCCTGGACCAGCAGCTTCATATCTGGGAGCCTAATAGAATGCAAATCCTCAGCCCTTAGTCTCCAAGGGAGACTTTAGGGACTCATAAACTCTGGGGGTGGATGCTAGCAATACTGTGCTTTAACACACCCTCCAGGTGATTCTGATCCCTGCTGAAATTTGTCAGCCATGTCTTAGAATTAAAGAGCCACCCCATTATTTCATTTCAAATGCATGTAGATGTACATGTGGCAATTGAGGGAAAAATTCTAAAGATGTGTTCACTTGTACCAAGAAAAGAGAAGAATTTATGGATATGGGGGCTCAGCTCTGTTTCTGGCAAAGGCAGTGAGTCCATCCTGCTCCTTTGCTTGTCTTGTGGTGAACTGTGACTGGTGTGTGGACCAGAGAAACTGAGTTCAGGGTCTGAACAGTGCCCTCGACCTTGCCTCTTCTAGCACCGACAAGGGCCTGGTACGAGTTCTTTCTGCTGCTCTGGTGTTCCAGCATCCTTCTGTACCCTCTCTGTCGTTGCGGTTGGTAGCCAGTGTTGAAAGCAATCGCTCAATTACAGACCCTCTGCCTCCACATCCTTGTTCTCCTGGGCAAGCCCAGGTGGTGACAGCAGGTCACATTTGTCACCATGTCTCCCACCCAGTTCAGCAAAACACCCCCCTGTAGTGGCAGCGGAGCCGTCTGTGTACCCATGAGTGTAGCTTGTAGTTGGTGGAATCAGGCTGTACCTGTGACAGAACAAATACCACAGTCCTCCCCATGGAAGATAAGACTCTCCTGATACAAGATCTGCAAGGAAGGGGCGATAAAGGAGTGGGATGTTATTGCCTTTAACTCCTTATATGTTATCTTTGTTGCTTCCTGCTCCTCTGAAGCCATCACATCACCCTTCTGTACTTTCCGTGGTATCACAAATCTCTTAGGCAAATTGTTCCCATTTTCTTCTTCCTCTTCTATCGTTTTTACTGCCCCCTAGCCAAATTTCTGGGCTGAGATTTTTCTCTGCTCAGACTTTCTTCTACTTTATTAAGACCGGATATTTCTTTTTTTTTGTATCTTCTCCCTCCCTTGGAAAGCCTCTGTCCCTTTCCCCCTCACCCCATTTGAGATATTCCCAGACTCCTCTGGGATGTGGAAGAACGTCTTATCTCTAGCAGGTAGGACCAGTAATAGTCCTGGGCATGACTGTTATAGCTGGGACCTGGGAGGGCTGGCCTTGAGGTTATCTGGGCAGTGGGGCTGGTCTGTGGGGTAGCAGGGGATGCTCCATACTACTCACAGTTGATGCTGAAGCTTTCAGACTTGGATGTCCTCACATTCCAGCTCCTCCCAAATGATTCTAGCAATTGGTGATACATAAACATGTTCCTTTTCCAAAATCATCCCTTAAAGCTTTGAAATAGCAGAAACAGCTACTATTTATTGATGATCCATTGTGTTCTAGCTGCATCATTGGTTCTCAAACTTTAGCAGGCACCAGAATCCCTAGAGGGTATATATTCAAACCCAAATTGCTGGACTCACCCCTGAGTTTCTGACTCAGTATGTCTGGGGTGGAGCCCCAGAAACTTCAGTTGTAACAAGTTCCCAGGTAATGCTGATGCTCCTGGTGCAGGGACCCCACTCTGAAAGCCATAGTTCTGGATCATCTGACAGGTGCTCAGGTGGTCAACTTCATCCTCCTAACACCTTGTAAGTTTAAGAATGATTGCCCCCACTTTACAGACAAGAAAACAAAGGGAGAGAACAACTTGCTGCAGGTCTTGGATAACCAGCAGCAGAGCTTGGATTTGAACCCACAGCCCTGATAGCGGCTGTCCACCATCAAGTCACAGTGTCTCCCAGACCTACCCTGTTGTACAGGCTGTAGAGGTGCTCAAGGCTTTCTTCCAGGTTTGTCTAAGGACATGAGACCCAAAAGAGCCTTAGCACGTCTTAGCCCAGCCCCATACCATTCAGGGAGCAGCCCAAGTTTCCCCAGGGTTTCTCCTCTGGCTAAAATCTTAACTCAACCAGATGCTCAGTCCTTAATCCCATGTAGTTTAGTGCTTCTTATTTAAATGTTCCTCGAGACTCTCCTTTGAGAAAGGCCCATGGAGGCACAAAAGGAATCATGTCACCTCTACTGTGGTGGCCTTTGACCCTCTTTCATGGCAGAGTTAGAACTGTACCAGGATGAAAGGTCATCAGAGACCCTGATTCTGCTCCGTCCAAGGTGGGGGAGAGGCAGGTAGAGAAATGGGTGAGTGGCATGAAATAACCTGATCGTCCCATCAGCTGTAAAGCCTTCTAGCCCACAGCACCCCAAATGGCCGCTCCTAAGCCTGTTTGCTGGCATTCCTTCCTTGTTCTTCCTGTGTGGTGCTCCACCTCCAGAGTGCTCATCCCCGCGGGCAGCATCTCCTTGGCTCCTGCTGGGTTTGACCAATGCCAGGCACTGGAGGGAGACTGGGAGGTGGAGGAAGGGAGAGGCCCACGCACTCCTGCCTCTCCTTCAGTATGGCTGGTGGCATCTTTCGCAGTGACTGACTATCTTCCAGGGCTCTGCCCACCCCTTCCTGTCCCACCATCTTTTGTTTGCCTTCTCACTTGTATAACAAAGTCCCTGGATTAAATTTTCTTTGTTCTTAAATATGTGGAGTGGTTTCTCTTTTTCTAACTGGGTTTTGACTAATATATCCATCCCACCACCCCCTCACTGCCCCCGTCCAGGTAGTTGCTCCTGTGTTCTAAACTAACACATACCCAGTGTTATGATGCATTTGCATATGTGTCTTCTCCAATAGCCGTGACCTTCTTAAGGGTCGGCATCACATCTAATTCAGTGCCACATCTCTTAGTGCCTCTTCAGTCACTATTGTGACATGCTTGGTTCATTAATGAATGAGCAAATGAACGAAAATGTGCAGCAGGGTCCGAAAATGCGCAAGATGGAAATATGCAACATTCAAAAGTTGTGCATTAGTCAAAATTCATCATGTGGAAATATTGATTTCTCTCCCACACACATTTAAAATAGTAATAATAAACCTTAAAGTTCAGAATTGTTTAGTTACTAAGTTGTGTCCGACTCTTTTGCAACCCCATGGACTGTAGCCCACTAGAAGTCCATGGGATTTTCCAGGCAAGAATACTGGAGTGGGTTGCACTTTTCTTTTCCAGGGGATCTTCCCGAGCCATGGATTGAACCCGTATCTCCTGCATTGGTAGGTGGATTCTCTACCACCGAGCCACCAGGGAAAGCCCATATGTTAGTTATCTACTGCTATTTTACAAACCACCCCAGAATTTAGTGCCTTAGAACAACAGTTTACTGTTTCTCATGATCGAGTTGGCCTCTGCTGGGCTTGCCTCAGCTCATTTGTCACTGGACTTGGTAGTGGTTGGGCTGGGACTGCTGGTCTTGCATGGCCTCACTGATGCACGTCTGGGGGCCTGAGAAGAAATGACTGAGATGGCTGGTTCTCTCTGCCTCTGCGTGGAGTTCCATCCTCACAGAGGCTAGCCTGGGCTTGTTCTAAAGGTGGCAGTGTTCCAAGAAGGGGAGGTGGAAGCTCTGAAGCATCTTGAAGCAGCGGCTTGGAAGTTAAGCAGCATCACTTCCTGTGCATCCTGTTCCAAAGCGAGTCACCAGCCCAGCCCAGATTCCAGAGATAGACTCCGCCTCTTCATGGAAACATCTTCATGGAAAGGGCTTCAGAGAATTTATGGCCATATTTAATTTACAGCAGAGTTGTTATTTCTCATTGCAAAACGTTTCTGATTAGAATATTCAGTGCCTTAAGTACGCCTTTTCCTAGAGTAGATTTATAAAGAGAGTAGGTAACTCAACATCCACAGAGCTACCCATTATCACCGATTTTCTTAGTTCTTCGTCTGACCACCAGATGGCGTCATTGCTTAGTCAAGCTGGAGTTTTGAAGGTCAGCACCAAATTCCACCTGGATGTACCCTTAAAGCTGAGGACTCCTGTAATTTTGCTGGGTGGATCAAGGGCTGGGTGGTGATGATCACAGAGAGGGCCTGGGCTGAGGACCGTCATGGGTGTTGGCTGGGAAACACCAACTCTTCCTTATTCTTATAGAACTGTTACAGGAAAAAATACTCGTGAAGCGTCTTCACCTCTGGGATGGGAGATCTTGTAAATATAAACAAATAAGATGCTTCAAATATCATCCCGTGACAATGGGTACAACACAAAGAAATACTGTTTGTAATACTGTTTGTAACTGCACACTCAGGTGCTACCTATCAAAATTAACATTGTTGATTTCACTGCAGTGTTGTAAATTATTCTACACCAGTGCTTTCTTTATCCTCTACCCGTATAACTGTTTGTAAACTTAAAAGTGCAAAAACTGGTGACATCTAATTGAGATCTGTAGTGTAGTTCGTCCTATCAATCCCCTGTCAGGTCCTGGTTTGATAATGTAACATAGTTACATAAGATGCTACCACTGGGAGAAGCTGAGTAATAGGGACAGAGACCTCTCTGTGCTATTTTTGCAACTTCTTGTGACTCTATAATTATTTCAGAATAGAAAGTGAAAAAAAAGCCTCTCTATAAATAACCCCCACCTGCTTGTGTATTACTCATATTTGCATTATTGTTTGGGAAGAGTTGAGCCTCAATTTAAAAACCTTTTATTTTTTGGTTTTTCTGCCAGAGCAGCATCCTCTCCCCCTTCAGATCCACTGGCCGTTTCCACAGAGCACGTGGTAGACCAGCTGACTAGCTGTTCAGAGGGGCTGGAACCAAAGATCTGGAGATGCTTTTGCCTCCCTTCCTCCCCTCTGGGCTCAGGTCTTGTTCCAGGTGCCTCCTACACTCAGGGCTCTGCCTTTTACTAGGCACTTTCCCTTTTAGAGTATTAATGATGTCTTACAGCACTCCTCCAAGGCTCATAGGAAGACACGTTCAGTCCCATTTTGTGGACAGGAATACTAACTCTGAAGGGTGAAGGACTTGCCCAAGGTGATGAGTAAGAGATGGACCCAAGGCTAGCATTTGGACCTTGACCTTTAACCTAGGTTTTTCCTTGTCAATTCCTAAGTAGAGTAAGAAGAGAAAAAACTTTTTCAAGTGTAGTTATAAAACTTGTTTTGAAGTCTCCATGTTTAAACACTAGGCCATTATTTCATGTGTTTTTATTTATTGGCTTGCTCTATAAAAAGGCAACCTGTGATGTTCACAGTTTTTGAAGTAGAGAAATGAAACTTTCTCTTATGAATAAGTGGAGAAAGTGGTGTTAACTTTTGTTTTTCCCACCCATTAGAAAACAATAGGTAGCAATTGGCTTAGTAGTTCTGTGGCAAAAAGGTATTTCCTGAGATTGAATCACTGGCAGAAGCAGACTGTAGTGTTTTGCTGACCGAAGAGCGTGGGAACTTTTCTGTTAAAATGCAAGTCAAACCTTGAAAAATATAATAGTGCCCAGGGTGCTTGTCAGTGCCCGCCACACCAGTGAGGTCAGTAAGGCTGGTGGGAAGGCTGTACCGAGGGTTCTGCCCTCAAAGACCTTATGGTCTGGCTGTGGAGACCCTGACTAGTGTGCCTAAAGCCACCAGAGAGAAACACGGAGCCCTGGAGCCTTTGTGCCAAGCTGTGTAGCACACTCACGGGTGATTCTGCAAACGAGGGTTTCTGAGGCCCGGATCACTCAGAGAGGGTGCCTGGACTTGGCCTGGATGTGGCAATGTTGGGGGATAGCTCTAGACTCTTAAAATTGCAGTGAAAAGCTGGACTCTTCAAATCAACTCTTGTGGTCATACTGACTAGCTATGTGCCCCTGGAATAATTATATCTTTTCAGTCTCAGTTTTTTAAAAGTAAAGTATAGTTGATTTACAGTATTGTGTTAGTTTTGGATAACAGCAAAGTGATTCATTTGTATGTATTTTTATATAATTCAGATTCCTTTCCATTGTAGGTTATTACAAGATATTGAATATCGTTCCATGTGTTATACAGTAAATCCTTGTTGTTTATCTATTTTATATATAATAGTGTATATCTGTTAATTCCACACTCCTAATTTACACCCCTGCCTGCTTTCCCCTTTGGTAACCATAAGTTTGTTTTCAATCTGTGAGTCTGTTTCTGTTTTGTAAATAAGTTCATTTGAATTAATTTTTAGATTCCACATATAAGCGATATTGTGTAATATTTGTCTTCACTCAATATGATATCTAGGTCCATCCATGTTGTTGTAAATGGCAATATTTTGTTCTTTTTTATGGCTGAGTAATGCTCCTTTGTATATATGTGCAACATCTTCTTTATCCATTTTCTGTTGATGGGCACTTAGGTTGTTCCATGTCTTGGTTATTGTAAATACTGTTGTTATGGACACTGGAGTGCATGTATTGTGAGAGTTTTCATCGTTCAGCTTCAGTTTTGTTTGTGTGGTAAAGTACCCATCGCATAACATTCACCATTTTAACCATTTAAAGGTATACAGTTCAGTGTAATAATGTTGTATAACATCAGCACTGTCCATCACTAGTTCCAGAACTTTTTCATCATCCACAAAAGAGACCCTATACTCATTTAACAGTCACTCCCTTCTGCTCCCAAAAACCACTGATCTATTTTCTGTCCCTATGGATTTGCCTAGTGTGGGTATTTCCCTTAAATGGAATTATGCTATATGTGGCTTTTTGTGTCTGGCTTTTTTCACTCTGCACGGTGTGTTCAGGGGTCTTCCATGTTATTTAGGCTTAGTTTTACATCCTAAAAAATCACCATGTAAGGGACACTGTGGGGCACAACTGGAAAAATGAAACTTAGTTCATGCCCCTAAGGGTGCTTGTCTGCTGGAGAAGAGAGGCATGTATCTGGCTCATTCTGTCACAGAGTAGTGGCGCTCGTGACACGGGGAAGAGCACCCACGTTCAGGGGTGAAAGATGTAGGTGTGTTTGGGTAAATGCCTTTAGTCCAGGTGGCTCGTGCATGAGACCTGTAGAGAAACAAGGTGGGGGATGAATCCAGCTCAGAGCTGAATGTCTTTCTGGAATGTCTGCTGCTGCTGCTGCTAAGTCACGTCAGTCGTGTCCGACTCTGTGTGACCCCATAGACGGAAGCCCACCAGGCTCCCCCTTCCCTGCGATTCTCCAGGCAAGAACACTGGAGTGGGTTGCCATTTCTTTCTCCAATGTGTGAAAGTGAAAAGTGAAAGTGAAGTCACTCAGTCGTATCCGACCCTTAGCGACCCCACGGACTGCAGCCTACCAGACTTCTCCATCCATGGGATTTTCTAGGCAAGAGTACTGGAGTGGCTTGCCATTGCCTTCTCCGTCTGGAATGTCTGGATTCGTTCAATGTCAAGTAGGAGCCATTGATGTTTTTGAGCAGAGCAGCGACTGCTCCTCTTTAGGAAGATGAGCACCATGGTCATGGTAGCATCACGGAGCTCCATTAGGGCCTGGGAGTGATGGAAAAGGGTATTAGAATCATTCAGGTGAGAATATTGACTAGTGAGCTGGCAGTGAGCACAGCACGAAGTGATGCATTTGCCATTTGTAGTTCAGGCCGACTCAAAAGGATGTGGTCTCTGTGGTGACTGTGGGGTCTGAGGGAGGTGAAGATGGGCCCAAGGGGGTCCTGTAGGAGGCCCTGCGGTCCAGCCATCCTGTTCAGCCTCTGTCATTTCTGCTTTGTTCGACACTGAGCTGGCTGTGTGCTGAGCCTGGTTGCTAGGTAGTAAAGGAGTTCTCATGGCACCGTGAGGGAAGGCTTTATGAGTCTTCCTGGTGGCACCCAGGTAATAACTTATTCCCAGTTTTCTCAGTTTGCCCTGGTCCTTCAAGCCAACCATTCAGGAACTTTCAATCTCTAGCTTCAGTGAAAAATTTCCTTTAGGGGCTTTGGATGTTTCAGGGACTAAGCAGACTGTCCCTCGTCCCTGGCCCATGCTGTAGTTGAACTTGGGACCATGGTGCCTGTCCCCATTTTACAGATGAGGTACTTAGAGACTGAAAGTTTGCCTGTGGTGATAAGACAAGTGGTGGGGCTGAGACCTGAACCCAGGCCCCCTGTCTCCAGCAGAGTGTGAGCCTTTCACCGCTGCCTGAGCCTGCTCCCCGCTTTGCACCCATGCCCACGAGCAGGTCCCTGCCTACGGTCTTTCTGATTTCACCGTGCCTGTGCACCATTATCCAGTTTTCCCTTTCCAGCTGTTGGCTTGGACGAGGCTAAGGGGAGTTTGGGGTGGGGGTCACATTCATCCCATCTCCTGACATTCTCATTCCTCCGTATACCTCAGGCAAGTGAGCTGATCACTGGGGAAAATGACTTGGGGATGCAGCTGAGGAGGGCAGGGAGCAGGAACTTGAGCATGAGAGAGAAGCATGGACTGTAGTTCTGTCTCTCTCTTCCTCACCACAGGCATTTTCTCGTCAGCATGAATGGAGTTCCTGGTGGTTTTGTGTGCACAGCCTCAGGGGGACTATGCTGGCCAGACTCCCAGGAATTGCTGAGAAGCCAGAGGTGTGTGGCATCACTCCAACTGAACCGTGAGGGCAGTGTTCTCCTGCCTGTGGAGCTGCTGCTCTACACAAAGGAGTAGATCCTTGTGAATCTGAAAAAGTCAGTGACCCATTCAGGGGCCGATTAGTCTCTCCAGTTAATCCTCGCTTGTATGGGATGAACAAGGAATGAGCAGATAAACAGTCTCCAGAGGGTAATCAAATCTCAAATACTTGCAAGAATTCACTTTTTGAAAACCTGAATTCTTTGTTTTCTTTATGAACTTCATAGCCTCACTACTTAGGCTGTTATCTCCATGAAGTTAAGGATGAACACACACACACTTGAAGAACACTCATCTTACAGCCATCTAGCCAAGGGTTCGGAGAAGGCAATGGCACCCCACTCCAGTACTCTTGCCTGGAAAATCTCATGGACGGAGGAGCCTGCTGGGCTGCAATCCGTGGGGTCGCTAAGAGTTGGACACGACTGAGAGACTTCACTTTCACTTTTCACTTTCACACATTGGAGAAGGAAATGGCAACCCACTCCAGTGTTCTTGCTTGGAGAATCCCAGGGATGGGGGAGCCTGGTGGGTTGCCGTCTATGGGGTCACACAGAGTCGGACACAACTGAAGTGGCTTAGCAGCAGCAGCAGCAGCCAAGGGTTGCTGAAGTGTCTACCGTGTTTATGCAGGTTAGAGAAACAAGAAATGTTAAACATAAGTAGAAGAGTTTAAAAGTATATGAACAATATCAACCATCTATTGTGCACTAATTTTGTGACCAACACTGTACTATAATGAGTGGAAAGATGTATGAGATTTAGGCCTTGCCCTGAAGGAGCTTGGGGCTTCCCTGATGGCTCAGTGGTAAAGAATTGCCTGCAGTTCCTGAGACACAGGAGATGCAGGTTTGATCTCTGGGTTGGGAAGATCCCTTGGAGAAGGGCGTGGTAACCCACTCTAGTATTCTTGCTGGGAAAAATCCCATGGACAGAGGAGCCTGGTGGGCTATGGTCCATGGAGTTGCAAAGAGTCAGATACAGCTGAAGCAACTGAACACGCAGACACTGAAGGGGCTTCCTAGTTGTGAAGATGCCATCTGAGGACATAAAAATGGCAACTGCCATCCTGTGGTCAACATCATGCTCACTAGGGTAACCTTAGAAACATTTACAACTGGAGTCGGAAATGAGATAAGGATACTAGATTTCGCTGCTATTCAACATTGCGCTGGAGGGTCTAGCCAATGCAACAAGACAAGAAAAAGAAATGAAGCTTAAGGACAGAAAATAAGAGGCTAAAGTTTTTCTTACGTGAATGTTGTATGATTGTATACCTTCAAAATTTGAGAATTTTGAAAACATTATATGTAATAAAAAAGATAAACAGTGCAGAATACAGTATCTACATACAAACAGCAGTAGCACTTCAGTGTAGCAATAACCTATAGGAAATGTGCTAGGAAAAGAGATATTTTAATAGCAACTAATCTGTATGGTACCTGCTGCTGCTGCTGCTAAGTCGCTTCAGTTGTGTCCGACTCTGTGTGACCCCATAGACGGCAGCCCACCAGGCTCACCCGTCCCTGGGATTCTCCAGGCAAGAACCTAGGAATCAAATAAAATATATATATAAGGCTTTAATGGAGATGTCATAAAACATTATTAGAAAAGAGGAAGGAAATCCAAGGGAGAAGGCTACACGTATATGTGTGGCTGATTCACTTTGCTGTACAGCAGAAACTAACACAACATTGTAAAGCAATTACACTCGGGTAAAAAATATTAAAGTTTAAAATAAATGGACAATGATACATTCATAGACAGGACAATGTACTAAGCTAAGCTAAGCTAAGTCACTTCAGTCGTGTCCGACTCTGTGCGACCCCATAGACGGCAGCCCACCAGGCTCCCCCGTCCCTGGGATTCTCCAGGCAAGAACACTGGAGTGGGTTGCCATTTCCTTCTCCAATGTGTGAAAGTGAAAAGTGAAAGTGAAGTCGCTCAGTCATATCAGACTCATAGCGATCCCGTGGACAATGTACTAGCATATCATTATTTATAGTGAATAGGAGGATCTGAACCCACTCCAGCACTCTTGCCTGGAAAATCCATGGGCAGAGGAGCCTGGTAGGCTGCAGTTCATGGGGTCACGAAGAGTCAGATGCGACTTAGCAACTTCACTTTCATGCATCGGAGAAGGCAATGGCAACCCACTCCAGTACTCTTGCCTAGAGAATCCCAGGGATGGGGGAGCCTGACGGGCTGCCGTCTATGGGGCCGCACAGAGTCGGACACGACTGAAGCGACTTAGCAGCAGCAGCAGGAGGATATACACATAGATGTTGTTTCTGGACAGCGAGAGAGGGGAGAGAATGAGACAGGGAGCTCAACTTTATCCATAATGTTACAAATGAAGAAATGTTAACATTGGTTGATTCTGGATGGTGGGAACATAAAGTTTGTTATGTTTATGAATATTTTTTACATTTTTGTTTTTTTTCTTCAAGTTTTATTGAGATGTAATGTTTTAAATTGTGTTTTCATTTGTTTGTTTGTTTTCGGTTGTACTCAGTCTTCATTGCTGCGCACCAGCTTCCTCTAGAAGTTGGGACCAGTGGGGACTCTGCTTTGTTGTGGAGCACGGGCTTCTCATTGCAGTGGCTTCTCTTGCTGCAGAGCTCAGGCTCTGGGTGCGTGGGCTTCAGTAGTTGCAGTACACGGGCTCAGTAGTTGTGGCCCAGGGGCTTAGTTGCTCCAGGGCACGTAGAACCTGCCTGGACCAGGGATCGAATCCATGTCCCCTGCATTGGCAGGTGGATTCTTATCCACTGAACCACCAGGGAAGTCCTTGAGATATAATTGGCGTACAGCACAGTATAAGTTTAAGGGGCACAGCATCATTCTTTGAGTTACATTATGAAATGACTATCACAGTTAAGTTTAATGAACATCCATCATCTCAAATAGGTGCAAAATTAAAGAAATAGAAAAAAGGTTTTTCTTTGTGATTTACTCTCTTAACAACTTTTGTATATAACATACAGCAGTGTTGTGCGTTACATCCCTATTGCTTATTTCCTTATAACTGAAAGTTTGTAACTTTTCACTGCCATCGTCCATCTCACCCCTCCCCCCATTTATAAATATTTTTGTATTTAAAATTGTTTTTAAGAAAACACAAAGCAACTCTCAACCCAAATCAGCAAGCAGTGCGAAAGCTGCAGCTGTATAAGGGAAACTGCCTGGACCCCAAAGGTCTGATTCTCACCGTAGCACTGCCATCAGCAAGCTGTGTCCCTGGGTAAGACCCTCCTTCTCAAGGACTTTTCACTCTGGAAAACAAAAGTCTGCTCGTGTCCTCTCCCTTGCCAGCTTTCACATTTTCTCTTCTTTTCTTGGGAGAGGTTAACAACTGCTGGAGGAGCCGAGAAAGAAGAACGCATAGGCACGAGCGTTGTCCCAAGCCTAAGTTCTGCGCAAGCACAGGGAGGTGATTTTCACTGCAGTCCATTCCTGTTTGCCTGACCTCTTAATTCGTGGGCCCCGCCTGGCCTCTGATAAACCTTTGACCTTGCTGTTTTCCTCAACAGGGTGGATCTGGGTGCCCTGTAGTGACAAGTGTGCTCCCTACCAAGTGGCAGAGGTTCTTGATTAGCTGCCACTGAGCAGGAGTGGCATGCTACTGACATTGAAGCCCCGGCTTAATTGGTCTGGAGTCAGAGCCTGAAAAAGAGCCAAGCAATTAACTTGGGTATGGTGGAGTAGGGTGGGTAAGAATGTCAGGGTCGCCGAGGAGGTATGATGTTTGGATCAAGGTGGTTTCTGTGGGCTGTTCATTTAGAAACAGGAATCTTGGAATCCTACCAGTCACCTGTGGATTTGCTGGTCTGTCCTGCCTTCGTTTTCTCATCTGTGAAATGGAACTCACCAGATGAGCCCAGAGTGGTGTAGAGGATCATTTCCTTTTTACCTGCAGAGAGGGAGAAAGAGGACTTTGAAAACAGGAAGCGGGTGGTGCACAGTTTTCCACTGGCTGAGTATTTATAATTATAATTATCACTGCTCTCAACCCCAGCAGGGCGTGTGACCAAGACCTCCGTCATCTTAAAGATTTGTGTGTGTGGACACATTCTTCAGACCTTACAAGAAGTCCTTGTGAAACCGGTCAGGTGCTCAGTGACAGCAAAATCAGAGTGGAGAGGCAGGGCATCCTCTAATGGCCCTTCTTTGCCACAGGCATGAATTTTATGAGACTCAGGTGAGGATCTAAATGGGGTGCTGGTTGTAGCAGGATCAGGTTGGGAGTGTAGGCACACACTCCTTACATTCATCTCCATCTGTCTGCAGCAGGTACTAAAGAAATTCATTTTCTACCACAGCCTGACTCCTGTCTTTTCCTTCCTTCTCTGTTTCTTCCACTCCTCACTTCACTTAGCCGTCTCCTGAGAGAAATGGCTACCCACTCCAGTACTCTTGCCTGGAGAATCCCATGGACAGAGGAGCCTGGCGGGCTACAGTACATGGGGTCACAAAGAGACTGACATGACTCAGTGACTAAACAACAACTGCATCCTCTAGGTTCTTTCCCTGAGAGGTCATTTGGGAAATCCTTCAGAGGCTTCATTCTGTCATCACAACAGTGTTTTGTCGGGTAGGCTCTAGAGATGGTGTGTTCACGCTCAGTGGTGTTCAAGCGTTTGGGACCTCATAGACTGTAGTCCTCTGTCTATGGGATTCTCTAGGCAAGGATACTGGAGTGGGTTGTTAGTTCCTCCTCCAGGGGATCTTCCAGATTCAGGGATCGAACCCACGTGTCCTGTGTCTCCTGCATTGGCAGGTGGATTTTTTTTTTACCACTGGGCCACCTGGGAAGCCCAAGGCTCTAGAGATGCCCTAAAAAAAATCCACTGTGGCTTTCTGTGACCTGAAGGATTGCAATCAAAATAGCCATGCTTTTTGAAACACAAAAGTACTGGCTGTGATTTAACTTGGCAACTTTTAAACTTCATCACTAGCTCGTTGACATCCATGAAGAAAGTGTCCTCATTTGAGTGAGTTCACTGAAGGGATAGTGTTTGCATAGTAGAGGCTGAAGCTGAGAGGGACCTGGGAAAGTGGACACTGCCCAGAGGCAAATGTGAAGTTGCTGTTTTCAGTGACCAGTGTTGAAAGTTTTGTGCTTTATGGTAGTTGTTTTGATCTGTTAGGAGGTTGTAATGAAAAATTAGCAATAAATAAAATTGCTCTATAAGCAGTTATTTGTATCAAGATGAATATCAAGATGAAATTGATTTCTTTAAAACTAAGCAGATTTCTTTCTTAAGCCACCATGACTATTTGTGCTTCTCCTTCTCCAACCTTCCCTGCTCCTCTCCTCCCACCCCGTCCACAGGACTGTGTGAGGCCTTCTCCCTGAACGAGTTCCTTGGTCTCCTTCCTGGTATGGTGCTGTTTGCCTTTGGTTTGATGCATGACTTGTGGTTTTAGCAGTGTTGTTTTTGGTGAGCATCTCACTGGGAAGCCACATCAAGTCCAGGCTTGATTACGTGTCCCCTTTTTTTTTTTTTTTTTTAAATCCCTATTCTTGTATTGTTGTATCAATATTAAGGGGGAGTCTTGCAAAAGCACTGTTAATTACAAGCAGTCACACGTTTCTGGCCACTAGCACGTCATACTTAAATATGCAATAGTTAGAGGCAAGAGGATGCAAGCTCAGTTCTGGGGCTCTCTCAGTGTGACAGATACCACCCTGGGAATCCTCAAATGTGTTTGTGAAAAATAGAGTTTGCTTTATTTTTGAAAAGCAGAAGTAAAAGTTATTCTCAGGTAACCATCTGGATGAAATCACTGTGGCCTTGGATAAATCATTCAACTTTGTTAGACTTCAGTTGCATCACCTATAACGTAGGTAAAACAAGAATTTGCTTGTCTGTAAACGTGAGGCTGGATGAATGTCCTCTGGAGAACTCATTATGGATATTTGATTTGCTCAACACTGAGCTGAGGTGAGGGAAGGAAATGGCAACCCACTCCAGTGTTCTTGCCTGGAGAATCCCAGGGATGGCGGAGCCTGGTCGGCTGCCGTCTATGGGGTCGCACAGAGTCGGACATGACTGAAGCGACTTAGCAGCAGCAGCAGCAGCAGAGCTGAGAAGAAAGAGTCTGGACATAGTATAGTTGAAAGGGGTACATATGTTATTGTTGTTTTCAGTTATTTTCCTTGCAAAAAAAAAACTGTGTATACACCAAAAAATACTTAAAACATAGATGCAGAGTTCAACAAAGAAACACCTATGTAACTTTCACCAGGTGGATGAATGGGATGCTACTGGCTCCCAGAGCCTCTGAGAGTGCCTGATCCACCCCAGCCTCTTTCCTCACTTAGGTTTTACAGTAACTTCCTGCTTTTTCTCTCGTTCTGCCATCTGTGTTTCCCTCTGCTCTTTTGAAAGTTAAGTGCTCTTTGTATTCTAAAAATTACAATATTTGTACTTGGAGTTTAAGGTTGATGAAAGCTTTCATTTCTCATTGGGTAACACCAGGTCCTTGGAACACTCCAAAACATTTACCCCCTCCTCACTTATTTTCTCTCATTGCTGTGTGTTTTATTTCTGTATATTTTGAAGAACACCACGAAATAAATTGTGCTACACAGTCGTGTTCAATTAGATTTATTCGTGCATTTTCTCTGTCTTGTGCTCTTTCCTCCTTTTTGTGTTTCCAGTCTTCCATCTAGAATCCCTTTCCTTCTGCCTGATGTACAACCTTTAGAATTTCCTTTGCCGATAAGGAACTCTCTCAGGTCTTGCATGCCTGAAAACGCCTGAATTGCACCTTCTTTGTGGAAGGATAGTCTTGACAGTTGTATTAGTTTCCTATGGCTGCTGTACAAATGTGGTGACTTAAATCAACAGGATATTTATCCTTGGAGAGTTTTGGAGGCTGGGTACCCGAACCCCATGTCACTGGGCTTGTCTAGATGTCAGCAGAGCTGTGCTCCTTCCAGAAGCTCCAGGGCAGAAACGGTTCCCTTGCCTTTTTCAGCTTCTAGAGCTGCATTCCTTGTATTCTGTGGTTCGTGACCTTCCCCCATCTTCCAAGCCAGCATTGCAGCATCTTCAAATCTCCATCTGCTCTCACATGCCTTCCTCGTCTGTGTGGAGTTTTCCCTCCGCCTCTCTTGTAGTAACATTTGTGATTGTATTGAGGATCTACAAATAATCCAGGATAATCCACCCATCTGGAGGTGCTTAACTTAATCATATCTGCAAAGTCTTTTTTTACCATATAAGGTAATATTGCAGGTTCCAGGGACTGTGACCTGGTTATCTTTGGAGACCATTATTAATCTTTGCACAGGACTGTATAAAACTACATGTTAATTTTTATTTTCTTTCAGCATATCAAAGATATGATTCTGCTGTCTTCTGGCTTCCAGTTTTAAACCATTTTTTAAAGTTGAAGTGTCGTTAATATACAGTGTTGTCTTGGTTTCAGTGCTTTTTCAGATTCTTTTCCATTATAGGTTATTATCAGATGGTGAATATAGTTCCCTGCGCTGTACCTGGGCCCTTGCTGTTTATCTGTTTTATATCAGCTGTGCTGTGCTGTGCTTAGTCATTCAGTCATGTCTGACTCTTTGTGACCCCATGGACTGTAGCCTGCCAGGCTCCTCTGCCCATGTGGATTCTCTAGGCAGGAATACTGGAGTGAGTTGCCATGCTCTCCTCCAGGGGATCTTCCCAACCCAGGTCTCCCAGATTGCAGGCAGATTCTTTACCATCTGAGCCACCAGGGAAGCCCATATCAATGTATATACACGTGTGTATATGTTAATCCCAAATTCCTAATTTACCTCCCCGTTCTTTCCCCTTGGTAACCATAAGTTGGTTTTCTACGTCTGTTAGTCTATTTCAGTTTTGTAAATAAATTTATTTGTGTCATTTTTTAAGATCCCACATATAAGTGATATCATACGATATTTGTGTTTCTCTGGCTGACTTACTTCACTTAATATGACAATCTCTAGGTCTATCCATGTTGCTGCAAATGGCGTTATTTCATTCTCTTTACGGCTGAGTAATATTTCGTTATGTATATATACCACATCTTCTTTATCTATTCATCTGCTGGTGAACAGTTAGGTTGCTTCCCTGTCTTGACTATTGTAAATAGTGCTGCTATGATCATTGGGGTGCATGTCTTTTTGAACTAGAGTTTTCTCCAAACATATGCCTGGATGTGGGCTTCCCTGGTGACTCAGACAGTAAAGAATCTGCCCGTAATGCAGAAGACCTGGGTTTGATCCCTGGGTTGGGAAGATCCCCTGGAGAAGAGAATGGCAACCCACTCCAGTATTCCTGCCTGGAGAATCCCATGGACAGAGGAGCCTGGAGGGCTACAGTCATCCATGGGGTCACAAAGAGTCAGATACTATTGAGCAACTAATACACACACACACGCTCAGGTGTGGGATTGCTAGATCATATGCTAGCTCTATTTTTAGCTCCTACTGTCCATCCTAAAGGAGATCAATCCTGGGTGTTCATTGGAAGGACTGATGCTAAAGCTGAAACTCCAATACTTTGGCCACCTCATGTGACGAGTTGACTCACTGGAAAAGAGTCTGATGCTGGGAGGGATTGGGGGTGGGAGGAGACGGGGGCGACAGAGAATGAGATGGCTGGATAGCATCACCGACTCGATGGACATGAGTTTGAGTGAACTCCGGGAGTTGGTGATGGACAGGGAGGCCTGGCGTGCTGTGATTCATGGGGTCGCAAAGAGTCGGACACGACTGAGTGACTGAACTGAACTGAAGAAACCTCCATACTATTCTCCATAGCAGCTGCACCAATTTACACCCCATCAACAGTATAGGAGTGTTCCCTTTTTTCCCCTCACCCTCTCCAGCATTTATTTGTAGACTTTTTGATGATGGCCGTTCTGGCCAGTGTTAGGTGATACCTCATTGTAGTTATAATGTGCTTTTCTCTAATAATTAGTGATGTTGAGCATCTTTTTGTGTGCCTGTTGGCCACCTGTATGTCCTCTTTAGAGAAATGTCTGTTTAGATCTTTTGCCAGTTTTTGATTGGGTTATTTGTTTTACTTTTTATATTAAGCTGTATGAGCTGTTTGTATATTTTGGAAATTAAACCCTAGTTGGTAGCATCACTTGAAAATATTTTCTCCCAAATAGATTGTCTTTTCATTTTGTTTATGGTTACATTTGCTGTGCAAAAGCTTTTAAGTTTAACTAGGTCCCGTTTGTTTGTTTTTGGCTTTATTTCCTTCACTCTAGGAGACAGATTTAAAAAAAATTATTGCTTCAATTTATGTTAAAGAGTGTTCTATGTTTTCCTCCAGGAGTTTTATATTTAGGCATTTAATCCACTCTGAGTTTATTTTTGTATATTTTGTTAGCGAATGATCTAGTTTCATTCTCTTACACGTTGCTGTACTGTTTTCCCAGCACCATTTATTAAGGAGACTGTCTTTTCATCATTTTATTTTCTTGCTGGTTTCCATTTTTGATGTTGAGGTATTATCTCTCAGTTTGCTCATCATTTGTTTTAAGGTAATCTATACTTTTTCTTTAAGATTTTTAATCTTTGCTTTGATAACTATGATGTGTTTAGATGTACATTTCTTTATATTTATTCTGTTTGGTAGTCACTGGGTCTTTTGAATTTATGGTATCTTTCAATAGTTCAGGAAGATCCTTAGCTGTTTTCGCCTCAAAATTATCTCAACCCCATTCCCCCTTTCCTCCTCTTCTGGGACTCCAGTGAAATGTATGTTAGAATTTTTTTACTATATTCTCCTTGTTGTAAACTCACTCTTGTGTGTTTTCCGTGTTTTTACTTTTCTGTACTATATTCTGGATATTTTCCTCTGATCTTACCTCTGGTTTACTATTCTCTCTTCCATTGTTTTTAATCTGCTGCCAAACACTTCTGTTGAAATTTTGTTACTCTATTTTTTCTTTCCGGAAGTTCTATCTGATCCTCTTGCAGATCTGCTTAGTCATGTTTTATAGTCTTTTCTCCTTAGTTATTTGTGAATTTGTTGTCTCATTTTTTCATGTGGTAATCATACATAAACTTAATAAATCTGTATCTGAAATCTGTCCAGGTCTGTCTCTGGGTCTCATTCATGTTGCCTTATTTCTCTATGTGTCTACTTATCTTTTAACTGTTTTTCTGGTTATTGCCCTTAAAACATTTTTTGTGGAGATTCCCTGAGGCTTGAAATAAGTGTACTGTCCTCCTTCTGACTGTCTTTTCAGGGCACTGCAAGTTGGGGATCACATCAAACCAAATTCATTGCCTATCTGTTTTGTACATTCTTGGGGTGAAATGTGCATGAGAGTGGGCCTATGGCCATGTTTTCTCAAAATTGTTTTCTCCACCTTCCTTTTCCTCCTCCTGCTCTGCTTCAGTACAAAGCAACCTCCCTTAGCCTGTGGAGCTGGGGAGAAATAGGAAGTGACAGATCAGTTCAGAGTCCTCCTAATTCTGAGAGTGTACTCTGGGACCCTGCTTCGTGCAGGGAGAAGTATCCTGTAAGTCTTTACATTGAATGTCCTCTTTGCCTGGATGTCTGATACCCTTACCCCTCCAGTGTCTTTAAGGAGAAAGCAACTTGGGTACTCAAATAGTTCTCTGGTCTCTTTGAATTCAAGCTTCCCCTAAAAATTGGCCTGGCAGGGCTGCACTATCTTTTCAGCTCCTAAGTCCTTAAAAGTGATTTATCCAGAGTTTTTTCTTTTCAGCGAGAAGATTTATCTGAATAACCTATTACCTAACCTGCCCTTATGGGAAATAGCTATTCCATTTTTATTGTATAAAATTAAGCATTTGTGTTTAACAACTATATTTACCCTTAGGAAATTTATAGTGCAAAAAGATCAAGGGAATGTAAGCCCATAAGTTCTTTTGTGTGTGTGAACAGATTTAGTCTTAACCAGTCCATCCTAAAGGAAATCAACCGTGAATATTCACTGGAAGGACTGATGCTGAAGCTGAAGCTCCAGTACTCTGGCCACCTGATGAGAAGAGCCAACTCATTGTAAAAAAAAACCCTGATGCAGGGAAAGACTGAGGGCAGGAGGAGAAGGGGACAACAGATCACGAGATGGTTGGATGGCATCACCGATTCAATGGACATGAGTTTGAGCAAGCTCCAGGAGGTGGTGAAGGACAGGGAAGCCTGGTGTGCTGCAGTCCATGGGGTTACAAAGAGTCAGGCACAGCTGAGTGATTGAACAACAAGAGATTGAGCAGTCATCCTTTGGAAGACTGATCTGGAGTAGAATTTGAGGAGTAAAAGGTGTGAGTCTTGGATGGATTGTCTGAGTGACTTTACAGATTTGAAGAGCCCATCTTGCTTGATACCACTTGTTCTTTCCTTAGGGTGTATCTTCAGTTGGTTAGCTAATAAGTTGCATCTTTGCCTTGAAAAAATAACCACCAAAGGAAAAGCACTCTTAGCCGGTTTCCCTGCCACCTCAGCCTGGTCCTGAACTGCCCTGTAGTGGTGGAGGTCCAGCTTTTTCAAATTCGAGGCAGCTGAAGGCAGCTGGTTTTGACTCAGATGGTAGAGACAGCGCTCGTCAGCAGCTGCCTCTCTCATGGCCCGATGCCTGAGCACTGCGACGTGAGTCTGTGGCAGTGAAGGTGGATTGCTGACTCTGGCGGTGGATAAGTGCATGTGCTTGGGCCGGGTTTATGAGTCCAGTGTTTGGCCTACCCTCAGCATCACGCTTTGACCAGTTGGTCTTGGATCAAGTCTTTAAAACTTTAAATCTCACATGTCAAGAATGAATTTTTGACCCCTTGCTTTTCCAATCCCAGATTTGGATGGAAGCCTCTAAAATGACAATCAACATGAGGAAAAGCTTGTAAATCATTTGTTGATTCAGAAAACACTTAATGGACTTCTGCCACCTGGAAAGCATCATGCTGGGTATTGCAGTATCCTTGCCTCCAGAATACTTATAATCTTGCACAGTATTAAGGCTGATCACCTAAGAGAGAAACTGAGATTTAAGGGGGACCTGAAGCTGTTTGTGAGGCTGATCTGTGATGTTTGTCATCCCATTGCTCATGAGGGTTGATTTGACTGGCCTGGCTGGCTGAAGTTCTCTTTCTTCCTCACATTTCAGGGAGCATCCCTCCCAAAACTGGGGTCATCTCTGAAAGTATGACCTTTTCACCGAGAGGCAGCTGTCCTTTGATCAAGTATAAAGGTGGCCACGCTTCTCTTTTTAAGACCTCAGTTCAGTTCAGTTCAGTTCACTCGCTGAGTCGTGTCTGACTCTGCGACCCCATGAACTTCAGCACTCCAGGCTTCCCTGTCCATCACCAACTTCCGGAGCCTACTCAAACTCATGTCCATCAAGTCAGTAATGCCATCCAACCATCTCAATCCTCTATCGTCCCCTTCTCCTCCTGCCTTCAATCTTTCCCAGCATCAGGATCTTTTTAAATTAGTCAGTTCTTCACACCAGGTGGCCAAAATATTGGAGTTTCAGCATCAATCCTTCCAATGAATATTCAGGACTGATTTCCTTTTGGATTGACTGGTTTGACCTGCTTGCAGTCCAAGGGACTCTCAAGAGTCTTCTCCAACACCACAGTTCAAAAGCATCAATTTTTTGGCGCTCAGCTTTCTTTATAGTCCAACTCTCACATCCATACATGACTATTGGAAAAACCATAGCTTTGACTAGATGGACCTTTGTTGACAAAGTAATGTCTCTGCTTTTTAATATGCTGTCTAGGTTGGTCATAGCTTTTCTTCCAAGGAGCAAATGTCTTTTAATTTCATGACTGCAGTCACCATCTGCAGTGATTTTGGAGAAGAAATAAAGTCTCTCAACGTTACCGTTGTTTCCCCATCTATTTGCCATGAATTGATGGGACCGGATGCCCTGATCTTAGTTTTCTGAATGTTGAGTTTTAAGCCAACTTTTTTTTTAAGACCTAGTGAAAGAAAAAGTGGAGAAAGATGGCAACCAATCTTGCTGCTTATCTTGGACAAAGCTTCACGCAGTCTTGGACAAAGAAACAAGAATTAGTGAGTGATTTATGTGTCAGAATAAACTCAATTTTCTGGAAATCATCTTTGAATGGATATTGGAATTTGATTAATAAAGCATGGCTGGAGTGGAAGATGTGTTCTCTTTGCCAGTTCACTCAGAAATCACTGCTGGGACTTCCCTGGCATTCCAGTGGTGAAGACTTTGCCTTTTGATGCAGGGGGTGCAGGTTCAGTCCCTGGATGGGGAGCTAAGATCCCACATGTCTCCTGGCCAAAGACAAACAAACAAACATAAAGCAGAAGCAATATTGTGACAAGTAATGCAGACTTTATAAATGGTCCACATCAAAAAAATCTTTGAAAAATCACTGTTGTACATTGTTCTACACAAATGAGTTTGAAGCACTTTTTAGTTAATGCACTAAGAGTGCAGGTAGAGCTCAGTAGACAATTACCAGTGTGTGCCTTTAAGAGGAAGCCAGCTTAAAATCAGATTTGTTTCTTCATCAAGACTTAGAGGATAAGCCGCCCCTCTCTTTCTTGGCAAGCAGTCAGGCTGTTCGCTTCTAGCCCCCCAGCTTCCTTGACCATGGGAATTCCTTCCTCGTTTGACTCTGAGTGCAGCTTCCTCCTGCTTTTCTGCTTTCTGTTTGCCTGTTGCTCTCCTTTCATTGCACGCGCGCTGTTTCCATGTCCTGCTCCTCTGTCTTGCTGAGTTTTTTTTGATCCCAAACAAGGATGACTTTGTATTCAACTTGCTATGAAAGTTCAATGACATGTGACATGTGGTATGTTTTCCAACTTTTATATCTTAATACTCTTCTAGCATTTAGCCATGGGGTCATGTTTGGCTGAATGTGATACTCTTGCCACTCAAATTTTAATTGAAGTAAATAGTGAAACATAGTTGTAGTGCACCGGTCCCTGGACCTCCCCTCCCCCTCCCCCTCCCCACCTTCTCCTCCTACTCCTCCTCCCTTTCCTCTTCCTCTTCTCCCAGAGGAGGTGTCAGAAAGCACAAGAGTCTGCAGAGTAGTAAAATACCAACTCCTTTTTTTTTTTAATTTTACCATTTTATTTATTTATTTTTAAACATAAATTTATTTTAATTGGAGGCTAATTACTTTACAATATTGTAGCGATTTTGCCATACATTGACATGAATCTGCCCCGGGTGTACATGTGTTCCCCATCCTGAACCCCGCTCCCTGCTCCCTCCCCATCCCATCCCTCTGGGTCATCCCAGTGCACCAGCCCTGAGCATCCTGTCTCATGCATCAAACCTGGACTGGCGATCCATTTCACATATGATAATATACATGTTTCAATGCCATTCTCCCAAAACATCCCACCCTCGCCCTCTCTCAGAGTCCAAAAGACTGTTCTATACACTTGTGTCTCTTTTGCTGTCTCGTATACAGGGTTATTGTTACCATCTTTCTTTTTTTTTTTTATTTTATTATTTTTTTTTTGTTACCATCTTTCTAAATTCCATATATATGCGTTAGTATACTGTATTGGTGTTTTTCTTTCTGGCTTACTTCACTCTGTATAATAGGCTCCAATTTCATCCACCTCATTAGCACTGATTCAAATGCATTCTTTTTAATGGCTGAATACTACTCCATTGTGTATATGTACCACAGCTTTCTTATCCATTCATCTGCAGATGGACATCTAGGTTGCTTCCATGTCCTCGCTATTATAAACAGTGCTGCGGTGAACATTGGGGTACACGTGTCTCTTTCAATTCTGGTTTCCTCAGTGTGTATGCCCAGGAGTGTGATTGCTGGATCATATGGCAGTTCTATTTCCGGTTTTTTAAGGAATCTCCTCACTGTTCTCCATAGTGGCTGTTGCATTCCCACCAACAGTGTAAGAGGGTTCCCTTTTCTCCACACCCTCTCCAGCATTTATTGCTTATAAACTTTTGGATAGCAGCCATTCTGACTGGCGTGAGATGGTACCTCATTGTGGTTTTGATTTGCATTTCTCTGATAGTGAGGGATGTTGAGCATCTTTTCATGTGTTTGTTAGCCATCTATATGTCTTCTTTGGAGAAATGTCTGTTTAGTTCTTTGACCCACTTTTTGATTGGGTCTTTTATTTTTCTGGAGTTGAGCTGGCAGAATTGCTTGTATATTTTTGAGATTAATTCTTTGTCACCAACTCCTTAAACTTAGGATAAATCTCATTCTGTTACTTGCTTTTGTATATACACATGGAGGAAAAGTGATCACCTGTTGGAAAGTATCTAATACTGTGTTAGAGGTGACTTTGATCTTTTGCAAAAGCAGAGAAGGAAGACAATGCAAGTGTTGGGCACAGCACTGTTGACTGACTAGTGGCGGTGATGAAAGGTAACCAGTGTTCTTGGAGGAGAATCAGGTCAAGGTTGGGTATTGGCTACTCTGCTATTACGTGGGCACGCCCACAACCCTCAGTCTCCCCAGGTGATCTCATGGGCCCATGCTTGGATGTTATCTTGGCCTCTGGGGAAATAAGATGCAGCTGTGTTGGGTGGCTAGCGTCCTCTGATCCCAGAATGTTGGGGTAGACCCTACTGGGAGTCATTTATGCAATAGTGTTTACCAAGCTTCTGCTTGTGCCCAGGTATGGTTGTTGGGAAGGTAGCAATGAAAGAGACCTGTTCTCATGGAGCTTATATCCCAGGGGAGTGACAGGCGATAAATCACAGAATAAACAAGATAATTTCAGATATCAACAAAGGTAGGATAAAGGGACGGAGAGTGACGGTACTTCCTTTAGGTTCCTGGGTCTGATGTGGCCTCTGTGGGACGGGGACAGTAGCACAGGAAGCTGAGGTTGAGAAGGGGCTGGTCACATGAGGATCTGAAGCAGTGATGTCCTGTAGAACTTGCTGCATGCTGAAGATGTTACATATCATGCTATCCAGTTTGTGTGGCCATGAGTCTCATGGCTACTGTGGCTGGTACAGCCAAGGAGCTGAGTTTTAAGTTGTATTTAATATTAATAACTTAGCTTCATGTGTTAATAGCTACTCTCTTGGACAGTGCAGATCTAGAGAGAGGCCTTGCAAGGAGAGGCCTTGCAAAGGTCCTAAGGACATGGGGCCCCTGAAAACCCAGCATGGGATCTGTGTCTGGAAGCTGGGCCCAGTCTTCAAAGAGCAAATCTGGAAAACTTACAATTGTTTCCTGCCTCTGTTTTGTGAGCCCCTGGAGAACGTACAGAGGAACAACAGTTAGCCAGATGAGAACGAAAAGGCCCTGCCCAACAAAGAACCTGCTTCCTTTTCTAGGAAGGGCTCATTCCCACATCGTCTGACTCACAGCTCTTGACTGGTTTCCTCTGCTCACAGGCAGGGCTGGCCTTTGTCTTGCAGGATGTAGCCATTACATAGATCTTGCTTGTTCATTCTGGGAACGAATCCTGTGTTTGTTCTTTCCTCTAACCTTTTTGTAATGAGAGGCTGGAACCTCTACAATTTTTCTTTTAAGGGGTTCTCTAAAGAGCCTTTTTAGAGAGGTGATGAGGTGAAAGAGAAGCATGAAAAAGCTGACTTAAAACTCAACATTCAAAATACTAAGATCATACATCCGGTCCCATCACTTTATGGCAAAAAGCAGGGGAAAAAGTGAAAATAGTGACAGATTTTTGTTTTCTTGGGTTCCAAAATCACTTCAGACAGTGACTGCAGCCATGAAATTAAGACACTTGCTCCTTGGAAGGAAAGCTATAACAAACATAGACAGCATATTAAAAAACAGAGACATCATTTTGCCGACAAAGATCTGTATGGTAAAAGCGGTGGTTTTTCCAGTAGTCATGTGTAGATGTGAGAGTTGTACCATAAAGAAGGCTGAGCACTGAAGAATGGATGCTTTAGAATTGTGGTGTTGGAGAAGACTCTTGAGAGTCCCTTAGACTGTAAGGACATCATACCAATCAGTCCTAAAGGACATCAACCCTGAATATTGATTGGGAAGATTGATGCTGAAGTCAAAGCTCCAATACTTTGGCCATCTGATTCGAAGAGCCAACTCATTTGAAAAGACCCTGAAGCTGGAAAAGATTGAGGGCAGAAGGAGAAGGGGGCAACAGAAGACGAGATGGTTGGATGGCATCACTGACTTAATGGACATGAATTTGAGCAAACTCCAGGAGATAGAGAAGGACAGGGAAGGATGTCGTTCTGCAGTCCATGGGGTCGCAGATTCGGACATGACTTAGAGACTGAACAACGACAGTTCTGCATTCTTCTTACTTCCCTCCAGTTATCTCAGGGGCCAAGGCTCCAACTTTTCTGGCCTAGCTATTCCCTCCAACCCCCTGTCCCAAGCTAGGATGGTATAATCAGTCCTGGTTATAAAGAGAAACCGGTCTTTGGAGATAGTTTCACCATGACTTGCCAATTCTGTTGAAAAAGGTTATGAAGGAAAAGAGGAAAGGAAAGGAGTGGGAAAAAAAGACTCCAGGAACGTTTGCAGTGGTTTTCTCACATGCCGTGTGTGTGCTGGGATCTCTTAGGTCCTGGAAACCTCTGTACCTCTTGGCCAAGAACTGGGCTATTCCAAGCAGCTTCTGGCTTTTCCCAGCAGAGTGGGGGAGGGAGTGGATGCCACAGGGACCAGCTCTGCCTCTCCAGTGCAGGTGGGGATTCGGCTCCAGCAAGATTCTCAGCCAAACAGAGATGAAGTAGCCCATCCAGGGTCGGTGTGCTGCAGATTAGAGGAGGCCCAGCTGTGGTCTCTAGTCCAGGCCTGGCCTGGATTAGTCACTGTGCTTGCACACCCCATGGAAGGTGCAGTTACTTAGTCCCACTCTGAAGGGTGCGAGAGACTGAGTCTGTGGGCCCAAGCCTGCTTCTGGTGGTTGAGCTGTGACTGTCGTTTCCCTTCGGCCTTGCCTAGCTGTCTGCAGTTAACTGAGAGTTCCTCTTCCCCACCCCCAGACCTGCAGTGGGAAGGGGAAAGAGGCTGCTGCAGACTTCGGCTTTCTTTTTGTTTTTAATTGGAGGATCATTGCTTTCCAGTGTTCTCTATGTCTGCATTTCTATTCCTGCCCTGCAGATAGGTTCATCCGTTCTGTTTTTCTTGATTCCATGTATTTGGATTCATGTATGATATTCGTTTTTCTCTTTCTGACTTATGTCACTCTGGCATGAGAGACTCTAGGTTCTTCCACTTCTCTGCGAATGACCCAATTTCATTCCTTTTTATGGCTGAGTAATATTCCATTATACATATGTACAACATTGTGTATATGTACCACACAAGAAGCCGTCTCATGCCGATGACCTAATCTCTCTGGTCAGAAGTTTGAGGTCCGAAAATGGGCCTTTGTTGACCCCTGAACAGTGTGCTGGCTCCTCTGCCTACTTTGTGCAAGTGCCTTCCAGGCATACAAGTGTGAAAACACACCTGAATCTTGCGCTTGGGCCTCCACAAGAGAACACGGATGCCTCTCTCCTCCAGGTGCCTTGCCCTTACATTTTGGCATAATGGTTCTCCAACAGAGAACTGCCTGCTATGGCAAGGAGCCTTGATGGACAATTTAATATAAGGGAGTTCATTGAAAAGTCCTTATACGCTAGATGGTGCAGTATACTTGTCCGACTGAATTCATTTGTCCCTGAAAAAATTAAGTTTTTTCCCCTGAAAAATAAGTATGCTTATTTAAAAAAAAATTGGAACATTTACCAAAGGAGAAAGGAGGAAGCAATGACTTAAGAATCCACCATCTAAACTCAGCTGCCCTTGTTAATATTTTGGTGTGTTCTCTGATAGTATTTTTTTCTTTCTACCGAAGGGTTGTTTTGCCTTTTATATGTCTATGACCATAACGTATATACAATTTTGTGCACTGTTTTTTTTTAATTAAAAACTTTTAATTGAATTTTAGTTTATTTACAATGTTTTGTTAGTTTCTGTTATACAGCAAAGTGCTTCAGTTATATATATACATACTTTTATATGTTTTTCCATTATAGCTTATTGCAAGATATTGAATCTAGTTCCCTGGGCTATCCAGTAGGACCTTGTTAGTTTTTTGTATAACAGTGTGTATCTGCTAATTCCAAACTCCTCATTTATCCTTCCCACCCCTTTCTCCTTTGCTTACCCTAAATTTGTTTTCTGTCTGTGACTCTGTTTCATAAATAAGTTCATTTGTATCATTTTTTTTAGATTCCACATGAAGTGGTATCATATTTTTTGTCTGTGTTTGACTGACTTCACTTGGTATGATAATCCCCGGGTTCATCCATGTTGCCACAGATGTCAGTATCTTGTTCTGTTTATGGCTGAGTAGTATTCCATTCCACACACACCCCGCACCCCCCACCCCCCTCTTTTTCATCCATTCATCTGTCGATGGATATTTAGGTTGCTTCCCAGGGACGGCGGAGCCTGGTGGGCTGCCGTCTATGGGGTCACACAGAGTCAGACACGACTGAAGTGACTTAGCAGCAGCAGCAGCAGCAGCATGTCTTAGTTATTATAAATAGTGCTGCTGTGAAAATTGGGGTGCCTGTATTTTTCAAATTAGAGTTTTTGTCTTTTTTGCATATATGCCCAGGAGCGAGATTGCTGGATAATTCTATTTTTAGTTTTTTTACAGAACCTGGTTTTTAATATAACATTCAATAGTAAGTAGATTATAGACTTCACTTTGCATGGCCATGTGTTATGCCCTTAAGTTCCTGTGTGCTTTGCACTTGGATGTTTTGAGCTCTGAGGACTCTGTCAGGGCTGGAGGCCACACACTGAGTCAGTGATGAAGCCAGGTGCCTTGAAGCAGTGTTTCCCACCTCCCTATTCTTAACCTTCCACCGCCTTCACCATCCCCCACAGGCTATACATGCCGCCAGGTGTGTCTCATGTTATGTTACTGTGTGTAGCCCCCCACCACCCCCACTGACGGTCACTACACCACCTGCTTTGGGATGTCGCTCCTGGAGCAGAGGCCAAATGATCCCCTTCCATCATGTCACCTCCAGGAACTCATAGTCTCATAATAAACAGCAGCATTTCATCTGGGATAGAATTGCCTCCTGCTTCTTCCAGCCCAGGGCCCCTTCCCATCCACTTGTCATTGCTGGCTTGGTAGCAGGAGAAAGGCAGAGCCTTAGATCCGGGTTTGGGGAGATGTGTGTGGTGGAGCACTTTGTAGTAAACCCTTATCCTAAGCAAGTCCCGAGTGTAATAAGATGAGACAAGAGACAGAGGAAGGGCAAAATACGGTGTCACCTCGCGCCTTGAGGAGGACTAGTTGATCGTGGGAGGGGCCCGGGCCTGAGTAGAAGTGCGGCTGTGGCCAGGCTGGCTGGATCCTGTGCATCAGGATCTGGGACTGGCGCCTTTAGGTGTCTGTGACTGAGTGGGCGGCAGAGAGCCAGGGCGCCTCGGGCAGCCTGTGGGCTATGACTAAATTAGGAAGAAGGAGCCCTCGGGCTCTCAGGGAGCTCAGTGGGCAAGTGGGCGGTGGACCAGCCTCTGGTGGGCAGCTGTTCAGGCAGGCAAGAGTGGCCTTCACTTCGACTTTACCAGTGGCTGCAGGAACGTTACACCCTGACTGTGTGGAGAAGAGCCTCCCCGAAGCTAGTGACCATCCCCCCCACCCCGATCCCCACCTAGGAGTCTCAGGCAAATAGAACGCCATGAGCTTTCATCCCTCAGCCTTTCTAAGCTCTTTTGGGAAGGTTTTACCTTGTAAAACGCCTACCCTCCTGAATAGTTTTGAGCTGGGATTATATAGGATTCTGGGCATCACAGATGAACCTTAGATGGTCCAGACAGGACACAAAGGGGCGATGGCAGCTCTGTTTAACCTGGCAACGAAGCATCTGCAGACAGCAGCATTTGACTTAGAAAGTCATGAGAAGGTTTACTTGGTTTGATTAAATATTATAAAGAGAAGAGGAAGAAAAGTGGCAGGAGAATGGTGACTGCAAGTGAGCAACTTAATTAAACTGTAAATCAGGCCAAGTCCATCAGGGGACCCATGGTCTCCGGTCAGTGCCTCACAGAGAGGGGCTTCTTGCCTTTGTTCTCTTTTCTTCCTTCCTTCCTTCTTTCCACCTCCCCCCACCTTTTGGTGTCATATTTTTTGCAAGACTTTTAGAAGTACTTAGCTGTAGGGTATTTTCTCAGCTGCAGCACTGTTGCCATCTTGGACTGTTATCCTTGTTTACGGGTCTGTCCTGAGCATTGTAGAATTTTAGCAGCACCGCTGGCCTCTGCCCAGTAGATACCAGTAGTCCTCCCAATTCTGAAACAAAATGTCTACAGTGTACGCTGGGGCCCCAGTTACGGGCCCCTGCTTATAGCAGAAGACAGCCAGTTCTTCCTGCTGAAAAATGTTGCAGTTACAGCTTGGGTTGGTGAAATGATGAGTCACTTTACTCCATCTCCTCTTGCTTCACAAAAGTTTTAAAAAGAGGGGCCAGCCAATCAGGAGGTTTGTGGGTTGGGAGTCGGTGTGACCACACTGTCTGAGGCGGCTGCATTGCTAAGTGTCGTTATGGGGTCCTTTTGGGGTTCTTCAGGACCAGACCCAGAGTCAAAAACAAGCAAATAAACAAAGCACTCTCATCACCGCCATCCACAAAAAATAGGAAAGTAAACCAGAACTGAAGGCTTTGGAATTTTATTAAAAATGACCTCATGATTAGCACCAGACTCCCTCCTTCAGAAGCGGTCTTAGGCGTCCTGTCTGCGGAGAGCTGGCCTGGGCATTGACATGTGAAGAGGCTGAGAACATGTGGTATAAACATCGACTGATATTGTTTGCCATTTACACTCAGCATGTGTAATGCCACAGGAATGGCTCCTGGCGGCATGTGACTCTGCTTCCAGCCGGTGTGCGGTGCCCGGGGTGCTCCTTCTCTTTCGCTGGCTCCCTTGCTCGCGTCCCCCCTCCTGTGCCCCCGTCCCAGACTCGGGAGAGTCTAAGTGGACGCTTGTCATGATTGGCATGCGGAAAGCTGGTAGAATGTCATTGGAATTTTCTAGGGAGGCACACGCGCGACACCCAAAATGACTCCCGGCTTCGGTGGCCTCAGGTGAGCCTTCCATGCCAGGAGTCCTGGTCTTTTTCAGAAAGGTAAGGTTGCATGACGTCATCCTACCTTTCCCCAGCCCAAGCGGGAAATCAAGGATTTTTTTTTTTTTTTAATTCTCTAGTCCGGGCAGCACTTCTGACCATGTTCTTGGCGCTAAGCATTTGTGCATGAGTATGCGATTTGTGTGGATCCCCACCCCCTTCTGTTTAAAAAAGTTGTAATAAATGATTCACAACGGCAGGGGTAACATGTGACCTAAAACAGCTCCTCATGACCCCAGTGAAATCAGCGATCCCAATGTCAAGGAAGTCTAGATGCTGTTTTTACGCTGGTTACTAAACTCTTTTATAAAGAAAAGTCGCGTGGCTACGGGAAAACAGATTGCGTTGTCACCAGATCGGAGGGAATGGAAGGGGACATTTTCGAAATCCCGAAACCTTATGAATTATGAGGGTCTCCGAAGGTTAAGGTTTGTTGTGTTCATTGCTGGAACTTGTCGATGATGGAAAATGAACTTTAAGGCATTTGAAATGTCCTGTATCTGTTGAGTGCAGAGTCAGACTCATGAACCGGAGGGGAGTGTGGTGTTAGGATTCACGAGCAGGGGTGTTTTGCCAGAAAAGCATGCTCGCAAGTCGCTTCTGAGCACCTCTGCAGGAGCTGTGATACACATTTCAGCAGCTTTAGATCTCTTCAAATTACAAAGCAAAACTATATTAACAGTCCCCAAGCAAGTACATAAACTTATGTCCTGAGGTTCAGGGGACATAGTTGGACGTGGATGTGATGATCTGTTAGCAGGCTCAAGCACAACCAAACGTGACTCACCTCATTTCTTCATCTGATGCAATTAAAAGTCGCTTGGACACATTTGAGAGAGGAATACTGGTTCTCTGCTTGCAAGTGTGTCAGAAATCCACACTCTGGTTAAATGGCGTGTATGATGTGTCTTACGTCGTGGGAATTTTTTGAACCTTAAAAAAATCCAGATGTTAGCTTTACTATTGGTTTCTGCCTTACATGCATAGGAATCTTTTTTTTTTTTCTCCTTTCTTTTTTTGCACTTTTTTGTCGAGATGTCAGAAAACTGAAGGGAAGAGGGTTAATATTTTCACACACTCACCCCTCCCCCACACACATACACTAACAGCTGCCACGTATGATTTTGTGGAATTTGATATTTTGAACAAAATGACTTCCTTATTTTCCAGAGTAATATAATAATCAATTTTACCATAGAGGACTGTGTACATGTCAAGCCTTGGCTTCCCCTAATTAGCAATGGATGGGGTGGCAGGGGAAAGGGCTGGAGAACAGTTTTGAGTGAAAAGCCAGCCATTGGGTTTTAACCATTCTTACTTGCCTCAGCCGAGGCAGTTCTCAATCTTGCTTGGATCCGAACCACAGGTTTAATTTGCAGTGATCTGAGAAAATGGCTACAAGGGCACGCACACGTGTAACTGAGATGGGCCTGTCCCTCTGTTGTTGCTTTTTGTCTTTCATCCCCTCTCTGCAGTAACTTTCATAGGACCACAGCTTTGTAAAATAGAGGCAAAACTCAGAAGTCACCTACATAGAATATTCTCTGCCTCGGGTGGCACCTGTGTTTTGTCGGCTGTAGTCAGAAAGGTTTTTTTAAGGCACTAGAAACTTCTCTCCATTTTCTCAAACAAATAGTTATATGGTGTATTTATAAAGTCCCACCCGTAATACTCTCATTTACTCTAAGGAATTTAGAAGAATTAAACAGTGCATATTCCCAGAACACAAGGAAACATATACCTCATACTCCACAATGAATCACTTAGCATATTCTGCTAAGGTCTCCGTTCCCATGGGCTTAGAGACAATCGTAAATCCAAGTGAGTTGAATAAGTGTTTGTTCACCGCCTCTAATTTGCCCGGCACTGAGCCAGACAGACACGCAGGAATTTGAAAGATTTTAGGATGTGGATGATGTCTTCAAGGTGCTTATCATTTAGAAAGCAAGAGTCATACCCCAGCAAACCTCACCCAGCTTCCTACAGCAAAAACTATTTATGTACTTTGGGACAAGTCTTGCCACAAAAAATATTTTTTGAATTGTGTGAAAGATGTCAGTCTAGCTAAGAAATATTGATTGATTGCCTGCTGTGTTTGTGACCCTTTGTGGGCTTATAAAAATTTCAGTGTTTATTCTTAAGTACAATTTAAGACACATGGTCATGTTGTTTGTGGTGACAAAAATGGCTTGTGGGGATCAAGGTAAAGAACAGATTGATACTATTCCTTTAGAGATTGGTGAATCTCAAACTTTGTTTCCAATTCCTCTTAAATCTCCTGGGGTAGTTATTAAAAATTCCAATGCCTAGGGTGAAAAGGAATCTCTGGAAATGGGGCCCAAGTATCAGTATTCTAAAAAACACCCCGAGTAATTGCTATACCATTGAAATCTAGCAATACGGAAGATTTTATCAAAAACTTTGTTATTAAGTCTAGGCTGAGTTTGGAAGGTGGGCTTTCTCATAATGATGATGTTGCTTGACTAAAGAACTTTTGACATATTGGAGTCTGACTCCTCTGTCCTCTGCTTTATTGAACTCAGTGTAAATGGAGGTATGCTTTCTTCCTAGTCAACAAAGATAACATAACACTGAGCCAGTCAATCCACCAAGTTACCTGAGGTTTGTGAACCTTGAACATTTTGATTCCAGGAGGTCAAGTGTTGTTGAACATGCTGACTGAATCTCTTAAAGGAAGTTAGGTATAAGAATAACCACATTTTTGCAGTGTCTAAAACCCCCATGGAAAAGGAAGCCCCTTCCTGGGGTACTGCACAATTAGTAGATAGAAGTGGTTCCTAAAAAAATGCAACTGTTACTAAATTCTTTATAACCCACCACCATAGATTCTTAGAGTTGGAAGGTCAATTCAAGCTTGTCTAGTTCAGGGGTTCTCAAAGTGCAGCATCAGTTATCATCTAGACTTGTTAGAAACACAAATTCTCAGGTCTCAACTCAGACCTCCTAAGATAGAAACTGGGGGTGAGCCCAGCATTTGTGTTTTTAAACTTTCCTGATGCCCCTTCCCCTAGTATCTAAACATCACTGCTCTGGTTTCACTTTGTCATTTGACAGACATATCTGTTAAGCGGAGGTTAAGTGCCCCTGAAGTTACCCAGGACTAGAGGAGCAGTAGAGGCTAGAAACTCAGATTTCTCGGGGCCAGAATCTGTCTACACCATGGCCAGATCATTCTCACTTTTCTGTGTATCGTGAGTAACAGCTTTAGGAAAACACCCACCATCCTAAAATCATAAAGCACAAAGGAGCTTTAAATGTTGTCTCATTTGACCCTCCCATTTCACAGATGAGAAAACTGAGGTCTGCAGGGTAAATCAATTGCAATAAGATGTACAATTATTCGTGGCCGAACCTGTCCAAGAAGTAGGTTGACTAACCAACAAAAACAGTGTCTCTCTTGGCCTCCTCCCTAAATACCCCACAACACCTCTTCGGTTTCATAGGGACTCCTAGTATTTAGCTTAAATTACACTGATTAAAATGCCCAGGGTAACTGTCAGGCAACTCTAGGAAAAGACCAGCTTTATTGAGTGAGAATTTAAATTCTTTAAAATTAAACTTTTATTGTGATTTAATATTAACTTGAATTTTATAATCCTCCTTGAGGATTCACCAGAAAAAATCAGTGGTATAAACTGAAAATAAAATTTAGAAAACATAGGGACCATTCCTGGAGCATGTGTTTCATCTCAGAATCGTGTAGATTAGACACATAGCTCCTCAGATTGCACACTGAAATTGCATTTTCTTCAGATTTAGTTAAAAGGAAAAATGTGGCAACAAGGCTGTTTGTTGAATATTTTAGAATTCAGTCCTTGATGTGGATGGTGGTTATTTACATAATTTTGACAGTGTTCAAAGACTGAGTCTAATCCACATTCTCCACGGAGCTTCATCTTCAAAGCCTTGTAGCAGCGCACATGAAACATTTAGCCAGGAAACAAATTGAGAATGTGATACACAGCTATTATCTCTGCACGCATACACATGGAGCAGGTGTGTACAAGTATGGATGTGTTTATTGGTTCCACACACCTACTGTGTGCCAGACACTATGACATGAAATGGACAGATAATTACTGCTTTCAAAATGACCGTGGGGTATTAGACGAGAACATTAGATGAGTGATGGAGTAGATAATTATTAGTGAGGGTGGTAGGAGTTAGAACGGAGTGTAATTGAGGCTTAATAGAACTGCAGGGCATTATGGGGGGTGACAGAGGAGACACCAGCACACACTGGATGGGGGCAGAAGTCAGAGAAGCCTGCCTGGAGGAGGTGCCATGTGAGTTGCATGTTGGAGGGTGGTAGTTATCCAGGTGAGGGGGAGTAGGGAGGAGGTGGTCCAGGGGAAAGGAGCGGTACATGCAAAGGTGTTCATGTTTATGTGCACACTGTTCTTCACTGGGGCTAGTGACCTATAGACCCCTAAATATTTCATTTGCATGTAGAAACATTTTCATTTGGCTTCTTAGAGAACTTGTTTAATAGTTTTTAAACGTGCATTTCAATTTTTTTTTTCTTTTTTGGACGTGCCCTGGCTTTGCGAGATCTTAGTTCCCTGATCAGGGATTGAACCTGGGTCACGGCAATGAAAGCCCAGAGTCCTAAAACTGGATCACCAGGGAATTCTCTTAAATATACATTTCAAATAGCTTGTTTTTCCATCTCAAAGACCCTGATGTTCCCCAGAAAAGTTGGGGAACATGGTTGAGAGGTCACCATATCTCATGTCACTGAGAGAACAGAGAGATCTCTCCTAACCCCTATAAGTCAAATTACCCCCTCAATTTCATCCTTCACAAAATGAGTGAAATTCTGCATGCATTTCCTGAAGAACTATGTCTCAGGCAAACCAACTCCAGACCCAAAGTACTTTGAGCTGCATTTTATTGTGGAAGCCTGGTTCTGTCTATGGAATGCTTTGTAGAAGACAGCATCTTATGGCAAGGCACTTTTGATATTTCATTTACTCAATCTTCATGGGTAGAGTTGTGAGCTTGTCTTTGTGCAGAACTGCCTGCCCAAGAAAGCAGAGTTAGAAGAAATTAAATTATTTCATGCTGCCTGGACTGCAACATGTCAGTCTAAACCAAGTTATATGTAACAACAGTAGTGCAACAATAGTTTCTTTAAAAGCATTCCCAAAAGCTTAAAAATAGCTTAATTTTAGTGAGTAGTATTAATAATAATTATTATTCAATAGTATTCAACTAATATTATTATTATCACCACTGTTTGCAGAACACCTGCACATAATGTTTGATCTTTATAACAGTTAGTAAGGCAGACATTGTTATCTCCATTTGACAGATGAGGAGATTAAACCTTAGAGTCATCAGATTTCAAAGGTGGAAGAAGCCTTGGAGATCCTTTCATCCAGCTTTCTCATTTTACCAAAAAAAAAAGAGGAAGTTGACTGATATATAATCCCACCGGAAGTAAATAGTGACTGCAGGTCCAGGCCTGGATCTTCTGATTTCTAGCTCACCAAGTTTTTCACTGTATCAAGCTGCTTTCAATTTTCAGTGTGTAAAAAGAAACTTGAAAGAATATGTATTTGTTTCTTTAAGAGAAATCTTGTTGAAACCAGTCTTATGTGCTGTTCTGTAAGCTCATGCAGGTAGAGAAAAAGTCTCTTTTATAATTTTTCTATATATAGATAGGTAAACAAACATATATAGGTAAATAGATTCACAAATCACATGTGGATGTTATTGGGGGAGATGAAGGTGGAATTAGACTGGGCAGTCTCAAAGGGATGTCAGTTTTGTCTGCATAATTTTATTTTTTTGATAAAAAGATACTTGGGCTCAAAATGACTGTAATGGTAGTATTTGTTAATTTTGATTGATGAGCAATGAATTAATAAGTCTTTGTTATATTCTTTAGATTTTTGTAGTTTTAAAATTCAAAACAAATACTAATATGAAAAATAAATTGCCACCTACAATACCATCATTTCATACAAGAAAGGATATTTTAAAGAAAGAAATTTGGTACAAAGGAAAGAAAAGAAAAACCAAAGCTAATGTCTGGTTCTTGGTGGTTAAGTTGACATTCATTCTCTCTTTGCTTAAAGTCTTTTCCTGTTATGACTCTAGCAGGATGTGTATTCATTTCTCTGCTTCTGCTGCATTATCAGTTTTCTTTTTCACATTTCAAGCACTTCTAATAACTCTGGCAGGACAGGCAGGCCCTCTCTTGTCAGTTATAAAATCGCTAGCTGCACCTTCGTGACTCCATGTTCCCCAGGTTCTGAGAATTTTGATCTGACTGATTAAAGTGGTACTGAGTACAATGGACTAAAAGGCTGGTGATTTGATATCAAATATGTTATTTAAAATCACATCCTGACTGTGTTAGCTAAACTTACTGTGGTGATCACTGCATGTCATATACATATATCGAATCATTATGTGTGCACCTAAACTTATACAACGTCGTATGTTAATTCAAACCTGGGTCTTCTGCATTGCTGGCAGATTCTTTACCATCTAAGCCACCAGGGAAGCCCCATATGTTAGTTATATACCTATAAAGCTGGAAAAAATAAAATGAAACACTATGACAAGTTGGGGGGAAAAGCACAAAATAAAGGAAATAGCTTTATATTTTAGTAACTTTAAACAAACAACACCCCCCCCCCAAAAGAAAAAACTGGACTCAAGGAAATAGATACAGGAATGTGGTTTTGTGAGCTCCCTTTAATGAATGTGTAAACCGGGGATAGGGTATGGTCGTACGTAAAAAGACCCTCATTCAAGTCCCTGCTAAGTCCCCTATTTGCTGGATGCCCTCATACGATTCATCTGACCTTTTTTGGTCTCACTCAGTCTTCTTACTATCAACTAGAAATGGTCGTATTGTGTTTACCTAACCATGTAACTGTCCTGGAGGTCAGGTAGCTAATGAGGTGAAAACATCTATTAACACTCCAACTGAAAATCACAAAACAAAAGAGAGATAATAGGATTATGATTGCTGTTATGAATGTGTCATGGTGATATGAATCATCACGAGATAATGTCATGGCTAAAACCCAAACACGGGGTAATGCCAGCATGGACCCAGTCATCTCAAAATTAGTCACAGAGGCCTCTCTAGTGATAATCCAGGAGCCCTATTGTTACCAGGAAGGCAGCACTGTCAAAAAAAGTGTGTGATCTCACTCTTCTCCCACAAAGGAGACTCCCCTGATGCATGTTGATAGGGACGCATCCACCACAGTGGCTGCATTAGCCCCAAAGAATGAGGATGAAGCCTGGGTTCCGGCTTCAGCTCTCCTCTCTCTATCTGTGGTTGGGTCAGTTTACACTTATACCAACTACTTTGGGTTTCACCTTTTTCCTCTGTAGAATGAGTGGGTTAAACTCAATGACCTCTCCGATCTCTTGCTCTTACGTTTGTGATAATTAGGTGCAGTTTGGAATTCCACCCCAATGTTACTGTGGTCTCATCATTGTCATCTTTGTAACCTGACATTTAGGGACTGTTCCCAAGGTTCACATCCTGACCTCGCTTCTAAGAGTGTTATAGCAGAGTTGAGAGCTTGTGATTTGAGGTTCCATTCCCAGGAAGCAATGGAAAGCCTGTCCCTGACCCTGACCGTTGCTCTTGATTTGATTTGGTTGCTCTGTAAGCTGTGAGCAAACCTGGGGAAACATTCTCTTGTCGTGAGCCCTCTCATCTGGATTATATTTTGTATCTTAGCACTTAAGAAGAAATGGCATATTCATTGTGGCCTGGAAAGGGAGATGAGTTGAACTAGAAGTGAATTTAAATTCCTGATTGTTTATTGTGGAAGGTACTACAGTGCTTACTGAAAATGTGACTGGTCCGGTTGACAAAGGTACCGTTGTGCTCTGGACTTCAGTTCTTGGCTTCTACTTCTGGATCGACAACATTACCAGGGGAAAACTTGGTGTGAGTTCACACACATTTGTACCACGACACTTCAGCTGTGTCCTTGGGTTGTTGTACGGCTTTTACATCGACTGTTGACGACTTATCCAGTACACCAAGCAGCTGTGATTAACTCTGTGTTTTCTCCAACTCTCAGTCCCCACCCCTGCTAGTCCTCTCTCAGCACACATCTGCATTTACTTTTCAAATTCTTTTTTTTCTCAATATTGACATCTCTTTATGTTTTCTTTTATCTGTCTCCAAGGAAGATTCGTTCTCTCTTCCTTAGCAGAGCTCACCTGCCATTTGCCCTGATGATGACTATGATGCTGGTGATAATAGTAATGTTAGTTATGGTAACAACAGTGGTAAGAAGACTAGTAGTGGTGCTGGTCTCTGCTGCGTTGGTTTAGTGGCAGCTTGTATGTAGGAGCTGTGCAGAACAGTTTATGTCTACCCTGTCATTTAACTCTCAGAACAAACCTATAGCTAGACATAACCATCTTTACTTTAACAATGAGAACTGAGGCTGAGAGAGGATAAATATTTGCCCACAGTCACTAGCTGATATGTGGCGAACTGAAATTCGTATCCAAGTTGATACAAACTCTGAAAACTGTACCCTTAGCCTCTGGGCAGTGCTCTTATTTACATCCCTACCCACCATACACGATGCAGAGTGCAATCACATTGGTATGGTTGAAAGTGCAAGTCGCTTAGTCGTGTCCGACTCTTTGTGACCCCATGGATTATACAGTTCATGGAATTCTCCAGGCCAGAATACTGGAGTGGGTAGCCTTTCCCTTCTCCAGGGGATCTTCCCAACCCAGGGATTGAACCCAGGTCTCCTGCATTGCAGGCAGATTCTTTACCAACTGAGCCACAAGGGAAGGCCAAGAATACTGGAGTGGGTAGCCTATCCCTTTTCCAGAGGATCTTCCCTGCCCAGCAATTGAATCGGTGTCATTCTTTACCAACTGAGCTATCAGGGAAGCCCTTGGTATGGTTCAGCCCTTGGTACACCCCAATACGTACTCCATTAATATGGCTGAATTAACTTTACCTCTTTCTATTCTGAATCCTAGTGGCAATGAGGTTATCTGCATGGATGTGAGTGATAAATATCACTTCCTGTATAAAGAAACGTTTTCTGAAAAGGAAGAATATATTGTGATCACACAAAAGATGTTCTTTTTCCAATAATCTCTGGCCAATGCCACACCTTTACATCTGTAAGTGCCAAATAATTTACAGAGCATTCTGACAACTCCTTACTGAACCCTGAATCAACCCTCATGATGTAAGCAAAGAAAGACTGTAACTTCTCTTTTCATGGTTGAGGACACTGAGGCTCAGAGAGATAAGGTCTGTTGTCCACTGTGATGCAGCTGTTAAGCTCTGAGTTAGGGCCAGATCCCTTGGTTCCTACCCCGGTTCGTAAAGGGCAGCCAACAGCCCAATACGTACTCATTATACACTCACCTCCCCTCCAAGTGAAAGGAGACCAGAGAACTGTATCTGTAATAAAGAACTTTTTCTCCTAGGGGATAATGAGTGCCTGACATAATAAAGCCAGTTCTCAGTACAGCAAAATTAGCTTACAACAAAATTGTGCTGAGAATTGAAAGGCGTTGCTTAGAAACTCTCCCAGGTGAGGGCCAAGACATTCTGTTCACTCTCACAGGAGCACCTGCGTGGTCAGCATTAGATCTCCAAACCTGTAGGAAGTTGGGTCCCTACTCTTGTGGGGACTCTCCCCCAGCACCCTATTCACACTTCGTGATCACAGTGCAGGGCTCTTAGTCTACCCAGGATGGGGGAGCATTCTGCTTCCTGAATCTCCAGGAAACAGGTCTCTTTGGTCAGCAGATACTCACACCAACGTGACCACCCGAACTTTCCCTGAGTAACCCCTCCCCTCCAGCTGAGGAAGCTGGAATGTAACAGGGGACTCTTGATTCGATGTGGGACCACGGAGGGAACCATCCAAATTACTTGCAGATGGTTCAAGTAGACTGCTTTTCTTTTTACCTTATTATTTTTATTAAGCACCTAAAGGAAATGCATTGGTTCATGGAAAGAAAAGTCCAAGCAGATCCAGGGGAAGCCGGCTCAAGGCTACTCCAAGAGTGGACTGGCCCATCTCCAGGCCAGTGTCTGTGGGTTAGCTTTATTCTCAGGCAGCCTCTCCTTCAACGGCAGCTTAAATTCAGCCAGTTTAGCAACCCAGGCATGGCCTGACAAGATGACGAGGGTCTGTCTCTTAATGGCTCCAGTAGCATCTGGGAGTGTCCGTTCCTAAGTCAGTCGCTGGGGGCTCTGACTGGCTGGATCATATTGGGTGGACATTACTATTACCATTTTATAAATTAGAAAATTCTGAGTGTTGGAAAAAATTAAGCAATTTCCCCCCATCATGGGTCTCTGTAGCTTAATCGACTAGCACATTCAGCCGTTAACCAAAAGGTTGGTGGTTCGAGCCCACCCAGGGCTTGTTTTCCTCTGTAGCAATTCATTTGTGGCTTCCCTGATGGTTCAGACAGTAAAGAGTCTGCTTGCAATGCAGGAGACCGGATTTGATCCTTGAGTCGGGAAGATCCCCTGGAGAAGGGCATGGCAACCCACTCTAGTATTCTTGCCTGTAGAATTCCATGGACAGAGGAGCCTGGTGGGCTACAGTCCATGAGGTCACAGAGTCGGACATGACTGAGCCACCAACACTTCACTTCACCTCCCCCATCACACCACCAGTAACAGGCACTTGGAAGCTGGTCTCTGACCACAACTCACCGTACAACTGCCTTTCACCAACAGCTGATGCGTCTTTGCACATGTAGGTGGATTAATAAACCCAGATTGTTTCAAAGGTTTTGTTCAGAGTTCAGGGACAGCCCTTGAGTTGGTCTTTGTTTCACTTGTTACATTACTCTGAGACATCTGAGGCTTGAACCACTTCCTTGAGTGCCTTGCTGTTTTGTGCTTACCTCTGTGGGAATATTCATCTTCTCTCCGCTGATCTGTCTCCCCCATGGTCTCAGGACGTTTTTCTTTTTCCATCTCTAGCAGCTTTGCCTGGCACATAATAGGTGCTCAATCCATTCTGGTTGAATCAAACTCGTCCATGTCCTGTTGACCCCTCTGCTGGAGTTTGTTTCAGAGCGGAGGCTCTGCAGCCCCTGTCTGTGTCCTGGACACTCTCCTTTCCTTTCAGGACAGGATGGATTATGTTGCAAAAACTTGATGAATTTCCAGCATCCCTACTTGAACTGAGGAAGGAGAGTGCCTCAGTTACTGTGCTCAGATATTAATCCATCATCACATCCTGCTGGGTACTCAGCATAAAATGTGGAAGAGCTTTGGGGCAAAGAGTGAGCGTTGGAGACAGCTGTTGGCTGCCCTGGGAGATGCAATATGTTGCACATCCTTTCGACAGTATGGAATTAAATCATCGGAAACAGTTTTCATCTGGAGCTCCTAAATCTCCCAGCTTATAAAGGCAACTTGTTCTCCTTTACATTGTATTTTATTTTTAAAATTAATGAGAGAAATGCTGCTTTAATTGGGAAAAACAACCAACTTTCCAAGTGAGTAGGGAACCAAAGTTTTGGATGTAATTGTGCACTGTGAGTTCTTTGTTACAATGAATGGCTCAGGAAAGGAAAGGAAACCTCAGCTCTGGGGACCGTGAGCCTTGTCGAGGCCTGAATGAATCAGAGTGGCTGTGCTGAGGGTCGACCAACCCTCCGTGGGGCTGTGTGGTAGGTGTTCTAGCTCCGTGCCAGGTGCCCAGGTTCTGTGCCTGATTGCGCTGCTCTCCCTCCCTCCCTGGATCTCAGGTTTGACCATATGACTGTAGACAGAGCTGCTGCACAAGACTTAAGAGAGGATGTGGCAGGTGCATAGAACCGTGCTCCCCACCCACTCCCCAGACAAGAGGGCATGTTTGCTGTCATCACTGGAGCTGACAGGGGTTCCAGAAGGGCCTGCATCTCCACCTCTTTCCAAGGCTCAGCAAATGCCTTGCCTATGGCAGGGAGTCAGCATCTCACTGAACAGAGAGGAGGACCACAGAGAAATATGGATGAGATGATGATTTGGTGATGAAATAGTTCTGAAACTTAAGACTTTGGGAGGCAAGGCTGTTCTGTCAGGCATGAGAAGCTGGCTTGAAAGCTCTGGGTTCTGATTAGATGGGTTTTGTGTGACTTTGGGCAAGTCACTTTCTTTGTTGATGAGAGGGGTAGATGAGTTGGCCCCTAAGGGTCTGCAGTTCTAAGCTTTCCCAGGGTGCCATTGCTCCAGCTGTTTAGAGAAATCTGACTTGGAAAAGGAAGAGACCTCTGTGTTGTTTTGGCTCCTGGCTAAGTTCCCAGAGGGTCTTCAGATCCTGGGTCAGATGGTCTGTACTCCCCAGGACTGCTGTGGGCAAGAGTTCATACCAACAAATCCAACCAACGTCTCCATACCCACCCCTACCTCTCTGTGTGGAAGCCTCTTTCACGTCTCACTTTCTTGGTGGACTGTTTTAGTTTCCTATTGTGTCTGTAACATGTTACCCCAAATTTATAGCTTGCAACAACACAAATTTCTTACATTTCTGAGAGTCAGAAGTCCAAAGTCAGTCTCATGGGACCAAAGTCAAGGTGTCAGCAGGGCTGGTTTCTACTGGAGCCTCTAGGGGAAATTTTGTTTCCTTGCCTTTTCCAATTTCTAGAGACCACTTGCATTTCATTGGCTCACGGCCCCTTCCTCTGTCTTCGAGGCCGGCAGCATAGCATCTTTTCTCCTCTCTGACTCTGCTTCCATCCTTACATCTTTCCTCTCTGACTCCAGTCCTCCCGCCTCTATTTTATAAGGACTGCTGTGATTACATTGGGCCAGCTCAGATAATCCAGGATAACCTCTCAAGATTCTTAACTTAATCACATCTGCAGAGTCCCCTTTACTATGTAGGTAAGATTCACAGGTTCTGGGGATTAGGATGTAGAGATATTTGGGATGGTTCATTATTCAGCCTACCATAGGGATTGTCCATTTGATTTCAAAACGTAGATTCGGGGACTTCCCTGGTGGTCCAGTGGTTGAGACTCCACACTTCCACTCCAGAGGGCACGGGTTTGATCCCTGGTCAGGGAACTAAGATTCTGCATGCCACATAGCCCAGCTAAATAAATAAAAATAAAAAACACTTCATTTGAAAAAAACAAGCACACAAACCTAGATTTGGACAGGGAGAGAGTGTATTGGAACTCCCGCTCCGGTCACTCTGTCCCTGAGTGACGTTCAAGCTGTATACAACAGCAAACTCCATTTGCTTTCTGGCTGTATTTAGATTCTCCTTCCTTTAATTCATCCATTATCTTCCTTCTTCATTCTGTTCATGGCAGTTACCAAGTGCCCACCAAGTTTGAGGAAGTGTGCCTAGAAAATGCAAGAATCTCTGAGAAATGCTTTCTTCCCCAGTGGAGCTTGTGTCTAATGGAGGGTGAAAGGCACATAAGCAGTTACTTTCAGCACAGGGCAGTGATGCAACAGGGACAACCTGAGGTCGTAGGGAGACAGGAGGGTGACATCAGTTCTGCCCTTTAGGGTTTCAGATCACATGCCCCAGTTTTTGGCTCAGAAGTTTGATTGTTATACACACCCGAATTTTATTTTTTAATTTATTTTTATTTTTAATTTGGTTTGGCTGTACCTCGTGGCGTGCGGGATCTTAGTTCCCAACCAGGGATTGAACCTGTGTCCCCTGCAGTAGGAGCCCAGAATCTTAACCACTGGACCACCAGAGAAGTCCCTGCACCTGAATTTTAAGTTACTAACTCTGATAGGCTGGGAATGTTAAGACTTCTTAAAAGTAGGATGATGTGTCATTTCTTTTTTATCTAAGGGTCTTTGGTTCAAAAGGGTATCTGATTCTGATGATTCTTATGAAACCACTTCTACTCAAGGTGGATTCAAGTTGGGGACCAATTTGCCAGGCAGAGCAGAAGTTGAGAAGAAAATCTAGTCGGTCTTCTTAATTTATGCTGCATGTGAATGAGGAGACTTCTGTAACCTGGGCCATCCTCAGGAAAGTACTCGCTTCCCATGGCTGACCTACAAATACCCAGCAAGGTTGGCTCTCCTCGTTGGAAAGATAGCTGTTCCCCACATGTCCTTTCAGAGGCGAAGGGGAATCTCTAGCGAGAGCTCCCTCCAGCCCAGAACACAGTTTTAGAAAATACAGCTGACTTCTCCGGGAAAAACAAAACCAATCTTGTCTTACTCTCGTCATGGAAACCAAGTTGGCACCTCATTATCGCCTTGTTAGCAAGGACAGGCTGCATCGGGCACAGACCTGGTAGGAAGGGTTGGCCCTGTGTGGGCAGGGTTTTGAGTTAAGCTTAATTGCTCCTCTAAAGCTCAGCCACTTAATACTACACAAGTAGAAATCTATCACTAGTTTCTAGACCATCCTCCTATGCCTTTCACATCCTCGCCTACGTAGACAGTTAGTACCTCTCCAACTCTGCTGCTGCCATGGTGTGTGACTGAGCCACAGCGTGGCCACCAAGGCTTGGCTGCAACCAGTACAACTACCCACAGGAGAAGAGGTCTGTCCCCAATTTTAACCTCGACCCCTCCCCGCAACCCTGCAGTATCTTAACATGCAACCCGTCTGTTCTGTCCTTGGAGCACAGCAAGGCTGCTGGCTGAGGGAACATCCTGTCTCTTTAATGACTTGACAGCAAATACTTGATTTCTCATAGAATGAGAAAGAGTAAGCTAAATCTGTTTTTGTCTGGCTCTGAGATGTGTTTTGTGCTTGAGTTTGAATGTGGGGGTGCCTAATATTCTGAGAACTCACTTTGGACAAAACTGAAGCAAGAGGGCTGTGCCCTTTCTCTGGAAAGCCTGACTCCTTGGCCTATACTCACCAACAGTGGGCATTTGTTAAATAGGTCACCTAGTCTCTGAGCTGTAGGTTCTTGCCCTGCAAAACTGGGATGAAGTTACCTACCCCATGGGCTCCCCAGGTTTTGCTAGTTTAAAAAAAAAAAAAAAAAAAAGAAGGGAAAAACATGCCTGCCAGTGCGGGAGAGACCTAAGAGATATGGGTTCAATCCCTGGATCAGGAAGATCCCCTGGAGAAGGAAATAGCAACCCATTCTAGTATTCTTGGGCTTCCCTGGTGACTCAGATGGTAAAGAATCTGCCTGCAATGTGGGAGACCTGAATTCGATCCCTGGGTTGGGAAGATTCCCCTGGAGGAGGGCCTGGCAACCCAGTATTCTTGCCTGGAGAATCTCATAGACGGGGGAACCTGGCGGGCTACAGTCCATAGGATCGCAAAGACTAGAACACAACTGCAGTGACTTAGCACAGCACAGCACATAGCACTACCTACCCTAGGACTTATGGAGAGGTCCAGTGAGATAGCACAGACAAGCACTGGTCACGTGGCGTCGCAGTAAATGTGAAGAATCTCTCCCCGTCCCCAACCTGCCTCCCCAACCTGCCTGTGCTCATTCTCTCAGACCAGTACAGAGCACCAATCCAAAGTGGGAGAGGTGTGACGTGCCAACCACCAATCTCTCTTTCCTTGCCTATGCCTACCCTCTGGCCCTTCCCCTTTGTTTCGTTATCATCAGACTTGTGCTGTACAAGGCCTGTGACTGTGGACACCTTGTTAAACGGTCCCAACTTTTCAGTTTCTCCCCCACACTTCCGTAGGCATGCTGAATGTATAGCTAGATCTGTCCATGATAACCCCAATCTCAATAGCACAGTTCCATTCTTCCCATTAAGATGTCCTGAGAATTCTAGTTTATCAACATCCCGAATACATTTCCTGATTGCACTCACTCCCCAGAAGGGGAGTTTAAGAACAGGAAATACAGGGTCTTACAAAACGACCCTGACAATGGTAACCACATATACCACGAAAGGGAATGTCTGTTCCCTTTCCAGTTCACAGGTCCTGATTTTTGGTCTAGAAAATACCATAACCAACCAACAGAAGTCACGTGAAAGGCACGTGTCAGATAGAACACCGCCTCAATAAGATTCTGTGAGAGCCCACCACCGCCTATGATCGAAAATTCAGATTCTTCCCTTGTAATTTTTTTTTTTCTTTTGCTAGTTGGGTTTGAGAATGGACTGAAGGGCACATGATTCTTGTTGCTTTTGGATGTGAAATGAGGACAAGGATAAAAATGTGTTTGGCACACATATACACATACAATTTATTCTATGTGTAATTTTGAAGACTACTTTTTTCACTTAACGTTCGAGTAGATGGATTTTCTCTTGTCACCATTTTTTTTCTTTGTAAATTATGACCTGACCAAATTCAAGATGATGTCTGTCACTGGCAATGATGAAGGCGGGGTGAGGATGGACAGAGCAGATACCCAAGGAGGACTTAGTGTGGTGGAATGTCTTCTATCTTAAACTTAATGATGGGAAGACTTCTTTGAATGTCTGAAATATTTCATAACACAGTGGAAATTCTTGCATCAGTAGTGAATGCTTACTGAACATTTCATTCTGTCAATGTATTATAATTTACTTGCTTTAAAACTCACCTCCCTGCTCTTATCGGATATTTGTAACTTTCAACACTGGACTCTTAAATAATGTAGTTTTATTAAACATCTGTTTGTATCAAGTTTTGTCTGCATTTTAGCTTGTTTTCTTAGGGCATATTTATAGGATTGAATTATTGGGTCAAAGAATATGGCTGTAATGAGTGCCTGTTGCCAGGCTACCTTTCGGCAAACTTGCACGAGTTTAGATTATCACTGATATTGTGTCTATTCCACTTTATCTCATTGGCACCGAGTGCTGTCATTTATGTGTGTGTGTGTATTTGCTACTTCAGTAAGCAAATATTTGTTTCTAATGGTTTAACTTTCTCTCTTTGATTCCCAGTGAGTTTGAACATTATACCTTATAAGAATTTCCTGTGTGTGTTAGCTCAGTCGTGTCTTTGCCACCCTGTGGACTATAACCTACCAGGCTCCTCTGCCAGGGCTTTTCCCAGACAAGAATAATGGAGTGGGTAGCCATTCCCTTCTCTAGGGGATCTTCCTGACCCAGGGATTGAACCTGGGTCTCCTGTACTGCAGGCAGATTCTCTACTGTCTGAGCCCACCTGCTGCTGCTGCTAAGTCACTTCAGTCGTGTCCGACTCTGTGTGACCCCATAGATGCAAGCCCACCAGGCTTCCCCGTCCCTGGGATTCTCCAGGCAAGAACACTGGAGTGGGTTGCCATTTCCTTCTCCAATGTGTGAAAGTAAAAAGTGAAAGTGAAGTCGCTCAGTCGTGTCCGACCCTTAGCGACCCCATGGACTGCAGCCTACCAGGCTCCTCCATCCATGGGATTTTCTAGGCAATAGTACTGGAGTGGCTTGCCATTGCCTTCTCCGGTCTGAGCCACCTAGTAGAATTTAAAAGATTATTTCACTGATGTGTATGAGCACAGTTTTTTACAGACTGGATCATATGTGGGGCCTGTGTGGGAGGTCTTGTTTGTATGGGAGGGGGGACCACAGACAGCAAACAGCCCGTCGCCTGCCAGGTGGAAAGCAGCCGTGCATCTAGCCCTTTGTCTCCTCGCAGTGCCGCCAAGCTCCTGGACAAGACCCCGTTCTCGGTCAGTAACCCGAACCCACTGCTTCCTTCGCCCGCCAGCCTCCAGCTGGCCCAGCTGCAAGCTCAGCTCACCCTCCACCGGTTGAAGCTGGCACAGACAGCCGTCACCAACAACACCGCGGCCGCCACGGTCCTCAACCAAGTCCTCTCCAAAGTGGCCATGTCCCAGCCTCTCTTCAACCAGCTGCGGCATCCATCCATGATCAGCGCCCCCCACGGCCACACCGGGGTGCCCCAACACGCAGCCACCGTGCCCAGCACCCGCTTTCCCTCTAACGCACTCGCCTTCTCACCCGCTGGCCAGACGCGAGGCCCAGGGCCCACAGTGAGCCTTCCCAGCCAGCCCCCCAACGCCATGGTGATGCACCCCTTCATGCCCCAGACCCCCGCCCAGCCAGCGGTCATCCTGGGCCTTGGAAAGACTGGGCCCGTTGCTGCTGCCACAGGGTTCTACGAATATGGCAAAGCGAACTCTGGTCAGGCATATGGCTCTGAAACCGACGGTCAGCCCAGCTTCCTGCCAGCCTCGGCTGCTACCTCGGGCAGCGTGACCTACGAAGGGCACTACAGCCACTCAGGGCAAGATGGCCAGGCTGCCTTTCCCAAGGACTTCTACGGACCCAGTGCCCAGGGGTCGCAGGTGGCAGGTGGATTTGTGGCTGAGCCAGCTGGGGCCTTGAAAGGCGAGGTGGGTCCCCTGCTGCAGGGTCCAAACAGCCAGTGGGAGAGCCCCCATGGGTTCTCTGGCCAGAGCAAACCTGATCTTGCAGCAGCCCCCAGCCTGTGGCCCCCACCCCCTGGCCAGCCTTATGAGCTGTATGACCCCGAGGAGCCCACGCCAGACAGGACCCCTCCTTCCTTTGGGGGTCGGCTCAACAACAGCAAACAGGGCTTCAGCGGAGCCCGGAGGCGGGCCAAGGAGGAGCAGGCAGTGCTGTCTCTGCGGCCCCTGCAAGCGCAGGAGCTGAATGATTTTCACGGTGTGGCCCCCCTCCACCTGCCACACGTCTGTAGCATCTGCGACAAGAAGGTGTTTGATCTGAAGGTGAGTCATCTGAGACCAGCTGGGAGCTCCAGCTGGAGCCTGGGGGAGCCGGCCACCACAACCCAACCCTTGCTGTTCACAGGCCAGGAACTGTGACACTTGGGGGTTGGGTGACAGGATTTTGCCATAGCTACCCTTGATTAAAATCCTTGGTATTAGAACCAACAGGAACTTCAGAAATGTATCAGGGCCAGTCTCTCGCTTTAAGGCAAGTAAGAAAGTCTTTCTTGTGTTTATGGATGAGAGAGTCAAGGCGAGAGGGGATCAAGGGACCCAACCTGCGTTATGGAAAAGGGACTCAGGAATTAGAGCCTCTGCCTCCTTGAAAAGGGCTTTTCTCTGTAGAGCACCAGAAAGCTTGAGAGTCTATGTTCCTTGAGAACATACATTGTACTGAGTACAAAAGGAGAAAAACTTAGCAGAATTTTGAGTTAGACAAGAAAGTCATTCTCAGATGGGACCTAGACAGATTATTATAGAGGGGCCTCAGCTTCTCCATCTGCAGAATGGAGGTAGAGCCTCATGACACCTTCCCAGCAGTTGGAAAGTGCTTTGGGCCCCTGCAAACAAAAGCCCATGGTAGTATAAATTTCCCCCTACAATGTATTGCTGATGCAGTAAAATATTCCAAAGCAATAATAATTACAGTTAGCATACTCTTTGTCTGTGTCAGCAATAACTCTCCAAGATAGACACTACTATTATACCCATTTTACAGATGCAAAGACTGAGGCCCAGAGAGATGAAATGATTTGTCCAGGACCCCATAGTCAGAAAGTGGTGGAGTGGAGATTCAGACGTGGGTCTGACCCTCCCAGAGCCTGTGCCTCTTAAGCACTGAGCTGTACAGCCTCTTGTCTCTTATCTCGTCTGCAGAGCACAATAATCCCTGCTTAGTAGGCATCCCACCACGGTGTGTCTTTCACCTCTTCTGGGTCATGTCATCCAAATGCATCCCAGTCACTCCGGTGGGACATACCTTCTCACCTCCCATCTCTGGAGGGGGTCTGGGTAATATGGGAGGTGATGGAGGATTGAGCCTTTTCTAGGGCTTTCCACCTGCCAGCTTCTCCTATAGAAATGCATCGGTGGGACCAAGGGCCCATTGAGAGGGGAAGAGGGAATCAGACTTGTGAATCTGGCCTCCTGTCTGAGGTTGACTTGGGGTATGCAGTGGACGCTGGTGGGGTGAGGGCTGGGTAAGGCGGCAGGAGTGGGGTCGGGAGGGGAAGGAGCCTGGATGGTGGGGGAGGAGGGGCAGGATATGCGCCTGCGGGGTTGGTCCAGCGACTGGGTGCTCTGCGCTCCCTGTCTTTAGGAGGAAACCCGCACTCATCCATTGCCTTCCTGTGGACTCAGTTCTACTTCAGTCATTTTTTTCTCCTTCTGGCCTAGGACTGGGAGCTGCATGTAAAAGGGAAACTACATGCTCAGAAATGCCTGCTCTTCTCTGAAAAGTAAGTGCTGTCCAGGAGGACAGGTCCTTGTATGTGTTCAGCAAGCCTTCATCAAACACACACTGTGTGCTTTGCTCAATTCTTGCTGGGAAAACAGCAGAGGAAAAAACAAGCCAACCCCTGTGCTCAAGGAGCTTATACTTAATGACGAGGGGTGACAGATGACACGCTAGTGAGGTATGTGTTGGGGTGGCCAGAAAGTTCGTTCGAGTTTTTCCGTGACATCATACAGAAGAACCCAAATGAACTTTTTGGCCAACCTAGTAGCATCTCTGGCAGTAAGTGCTAAAGAGAAAACAGGAAACAGCATCAGGGCAGAGAGAGAGAATGTGTGTGCGTGTGTGTGTGTATGTGTGTGCGCATTCACTCATAGGGGCTGGTGGCAGAGAGACCTCACTGAAGACATACCAGGAGGGTGTGCAATGAGCCATGACTGCCTGGGGGACCAGCACTCCCAGCAGAAGGAATAGCAGCTTTGAAGACCCTGGTGTGGTCCAGGGATGCTCAGCAGCATCAGTGTGAGCAGCACAGAGTACCTAGGGGGAAGAGCCAGGGAAGTCGTGGGGCCCCATCCTGAGCACTTTGGCTCCTCGAGAGGACTTTTACTTTTGATCTGAATGCAGCTGGAGCCCTGGAGGGCTGAGCAGATGAGGGATGTGCTCTGGCTTCATTGATTGGGACCTCAGCTGCTATGCTGAGAATTCAGGTGGTAGGGGGCAAAGGCAGATACCCACACAGAAAAGAGGAGCACTGGCCCGGGGAAGTAGAATAAAAGATGGGGCTAAGTATTTAGAAATGAGCTCATTCAAAAGGCCTCTCTTTCTTAGTCACAATAACCGAAAGGTAGGAAGCAACTGAAATGTCCAGGCTAGATGAATAGATGAACACACATGGTCTCTGTTTACAGTGGAATATCGTTCAACCTTCAAAAGGAAGGAACTTCTTACATGTGCAACAACGTGGGTGGAGATTACGCTAAGTGAGATAAGCCAGTCACAAAAGGACAAATGCTGTATGATTCCACTTACAGCAGAGAACTCAGATTCATGGAGACATAAAATAGAATGGAGGCTGCCGGGGCTGGAAGAGGGGTTTGGGGAGTTAGTGGTGAATGGGTAGAGAATTTTGGTTTTACAAGACTAGAGTTCTGCAGCTGGATGGTTGTGATGGTGGCGAAACAGTGTGAATGTAGTTAATGTTACTGAACTGTACACTTAAAAATGGTTAAGATAGTAAGTTTTAGGTTTAGTTCAGTTCAATTCAGTCACTCAGTCGTGTCCAGCTCTTTGCAACCCCATGAACCTCAGCACGTCAGGCCTCCCTGTCCATCACCAACTCCTGGAGTTCACCCAAAGTCATGTCCATCGAGTCGGTGATGTCATCTAACCATCTCATCCTCTGTCGTCCCCTTCTCCTGCCCTCAATCTTTCCCAGCATCAGGGTCTTTTCAAATGAGTCATCTCTTCGCATCAGATGGCCAAAGTATTGGAGTTTCAGCTTCAGCGTCAGTCCTTCCAATGAACACCCAGGACTGATCTCCTTTAGGATGGACTGGTTGGATCTCCTTGCAGTCCAAGGGACTCTCAAGAGTCTTCTCCAACACCACAGTTCAAAAGCATCAATTCATTTGCGCTCAGCTTTCTTTATAGTCCAACTCGCACATCCATACATGACTACTGTATAGACTTGACTATGTATAGACTTGACTAGACAGATCTTTGTTGACAAAGTAATGTCTCTACTTTTTAATATGCTGTCTAGATTAGTCATAACTTTCCTTCCAAGGAGTAAGCGTCTTTTAATTTCATGGCTGCAATCAGCATCCACAGTGATTTTGGAGCCCAAAAACATAAATTCAGCCACTGTTTCCGCTGTTTCCCCATCTATTTGCCATGAACTGATGGGACCAGATGCCATGATCTTAGTTTTAGGTTATTTAACACAATTTTAAAAATTGATTTTAAAAAACCATTTCTTTTCTGGTTCCCCGTCATTTTATTATGGTAAAATTCACATGAGATTCACCATATCTACCATGTTAAAGTATACAATTCAGTGGTACTTAACACGTTCACAAAGTTGTGTAAATAGGACGACTCTCTAGTTCCACATTTTCATCACCCCCGGGGAAATCCATACCTGTTAGGTAGTCACTGCACATCCCCTTCCCCACCCCCAGCCCCTGGGGACCACTAATCTGCTTTCTATCCCCATGGATATGCTTCTTCTAGACGTTTTATATAAATAGATTCAGATAATATGTGATCTTGTGTGGCTTTTTTCACTTAGTGTAATATTTTCAGTGCAGCCCACATTGTAGCATACGCAGCCTTTATATGGTTGAATTATATTCATATATATATAAACATTTCGCTTATCCATTCAACTTCTGATCTATATTTGGGGAGTTTCTACCTTTGGGCTGTTAATGAATAGGGCTGCTGTGAACATTTGTGTACAAGTTTTGGCTTGAACATCTATTTTCTACTATTTGGGGCCTGAGTGTCTTAATGAAATTTCTGGGTCACGTGGCAATTCTTTGTTTAACCTATTGAGTAACCAGTTCCCCTTTCTCACCCCTCCAGCGCTGGTGTGCGGTGTGTCCTCGGTCCAGCAGAGGGAACACTGTGTGCCTCTCCCAACAGCACAGCCGTTTATAACCCTGCTGGGACGGAAGGTGAGGAGGGGCCCATGGGTCAGCAGCTTGAAGCAGAAAGCAGTTTCCCAAAGGCTTCTTTTCTTTTTTTTAAGATTTTTTTTAAAATCTGGATCATCTTTAAAGTCTTCATTACATTCGCTACAACACTGCTTTTGTCTTATGTTTTGTTTTTTTTGGCCGAGAAGCATGTGGGATGTTAGCTCCTCAACCAGGGCTTGAACCCAAACCCCCTGCAATGGAAGGCGAAGCCTTAACAACTGGACTGCCAGGGAAGTCCCCTCCCAAAGGCTTCTGGTTTCTCATCTTGACTAACCAAATGTCCCCGATGTGCCCTTCTTAGACATCTGTAAAGCAAACAGATCCCAAGATGCTAACAGGCATTGGACTTGCTCTCTGGGCTCTGTGATGTTTTCTACGTGTTTTAGACCTAAAGCTTTGCTGGTTATCAGCACACTCAGAAGTATAATCATGCCAATCACTATACTAAAAGGGAATTTTCACTTTTCCCTTCCCGCTTCTGTCCTGATAATGACTTTTGGGGGGTGGGGGTTAACCCAGTTATTTATAATTATGTTTGTCTTACAACTTTAACAAATTTCTTTTGAATGATTTATTTCAAGAAAGAAAAGCTAACTTTAATTATTTTTAAAAAGAAGATTTGGCCAAAAAGTCATTTTTATTTTTAAATAGGGGGGAAATGACTCTTGTACATATCCATAAACAAGGACTCTGAAGGTCAAGGAAATGACTGGGTTTTCACTAGATTTTGTGTAATTTACCATTTAGATTACGCCTCGAATCTTGGAACATCATACGCGACTATTCCTGCAAGGTCGTTTACTCAGTCAAGTCCCGCATTCCCTTCAGCTTCCCCAGGGACAAATGTGAGTACAGAAGCGTTTTCTCCGATGTCACTTGTCATCATCGAAGAGTTTTTACCACCTTCTCTGCCTGGGTGCAGAGGTGCAGAGGAGGCTGGGTGAAGCAGGTACAGATGGCGCTTAGTGAAGGGCAGGAAAGCAGAAGTCAGCATTGTTTAATTCAGCCCAACTGGGGTTGAAACACACCGATTAAAAATCTGACTTAATTTCTTCGAATTGAAAGCACTCAAAGACTTTCTAGCATTCAGTCCTGGTTTAGAAAAAAATGAGTTTGAGGTCTCTGTGTATGTGTGTGTGTTGCGTGTTTTCTAGCACTTTGACATTTTATTGAAGTGGACCGTTTCCTTTGAGTGGGTAATTCTGAAACTTGAACAGAAAGAGAAAATGTGTTTGAAAAGTAAGGACTCGGCGCTCATGGTTATTTTTGGCTCCTTGGGGAAATGGTGACATCTGCATATGCTTTTTTTAGTTGTGTTTGTCTTCCTTCTCTGCAGTGTGCATTTTGGTCCCCAAAGCTCTAAGGGCTCTTCCCTATTTTTTCCACCAATTGTGACAACTTGCTCTCCCCCCTTGCTTCTCCCACTCCGTGTAGCCTGGTCTCCCAGGAGCTACCCAGCTTCCTTTCCTCCCTGGGAAACGCGTGGAAGCGGGTGAGCCACAGAGCCCCCCATAAAGCAAATTTGTTGTTGTTCAGTCACTAGGTCGTGTCTGGCTCTTTGTGACTCTGTGAACTATAATACACCAGCCTCCTCTGTCCTCCACTGTCTCCCGGAATTTGCTGAAATTCATGTCTATTGAGTCGGCAATGCTATCTATCACCTCATCCTCTGCGTCTGACCAAACCCTGCTTGAGGGCGAGTGTTTGTGTGGTTTTGCCTGAATCTGTGGGTTGTTTTTTTTTTTCCCAGTTTGTCATGTGAGTAGCTGCAGGCTCTTTCTTCTCCAGCTCAGGAGAGCCAGTCTCCCTGCATGCCATCCTCTCCACGCATCAGGGTATTGGAGCACAGCTTGGGAAGAGCAATCTGAGATATTTAGGTTTAGACCCTGGGTACTGATTGAGTGGGGAGGTAAGGAAGTTCATGATGGGAAGTGAGGCCTGCTTGGACCACAGTTTCTGTTTGTTTGTGTTTTGGGGAGAAGTGCTTCAAGGGGGTGCCCCTGTCTGCAGACCATGTTTTGGTGAGAGAGAACGTTGTGGTTTCTCTCTGCAGTCTTCAGATGGAAAGCCATGCCTGGTCAGCGGCAGCTTTGGGTCAGTCCCAGGAGAGAGGGTGGGTTCAGTGAACCTGTTATTTGTCTTTGAGTCAGACGCCGGATTCCATGACCTCGTGTCCGATGCAGGCGCTGGCAGCTCTGGCACGGCTCCCACCCCAGGGCCTGTTTCCCACAGTGTGGACCATGGAGCCAGCTCTCTGCCCACTCTGAGACCCCAGCCCTGAGCAGAAGGGGCTGTGACCCAGATGGGAGAGGCAGGAGTGGGGGCAGGTGGGCCAGGGATCTGGACACAAGAAAGAGAGACTATGTCAGATGAGCCCTTTATAACGGGGCAGGGGCTGAGTGGGGCGAGGAGAGAAGGGCAGGACACCTCTGTGTCGGCCTGTGCCTTAGCCATGTCCTCTGGCCCTGATCAGTGAACCACAGAGCCAGAGCCTAAGTTCAAGTCCCACGTCTGGAGCCCGCTGCTGTGTGGCCTCAGACAAGTCACTTGACTTCTGTGAGACTCCTTTTCCTCAAGTGGGGCAAATACTCCCCTGATCATGACTTTTGAAGTTGGGTTTCTGTTTTGGCTTGTGAGCCTTCTGATGATGCCACTGATCTTAGAGCATCTTTGTGGCCATTTGAGCACTGTCTTCTGATTCGATGGTCTGAGTGGTAAGGTGGGCGTAAAGCTCGGGGCGGACCAGTGTTGTGCTGCCCTTGTGAAGGTCAAAGGAGACCATGTCAGTGACAAGGATTAGTGAACTGTGCAGCGTGTGAGCAGTAATAATGGCTGGTGTTGAGCACAAGACCATTTAACCCGTGCTATGGTCAGACAAACCTGTGCTCTGTCTGCTAGCCGTGTGACTAGGGGCTGGTCTCAGGGTCAGCATTCCTTCTGCACGACTCTGTCTGGGAATCCTTCTAGTCCCATCTGCTCCCCCTGAGAAGCTGAGAGGTTCCCACGGAAGGGCTTTACCCAGGCAGGGGGCAGACACCAGCAATGTGCTGACTCGTGATCATTTGTGAGTACAGCTTCCTCTGGACGCGTTCATCTGGCTTGAGCCTGAGAAACAACACAAGAAACATTTTGCCTTCTGTGCTGTGGCAGCAGAAAGGTGATGGAAAGCCCAGACACAGTCAGATGATAATCACAACAGCTGTTATGATATGGTGCTCAATACTTTCTTAGCATTTTTGTATGTATTAACTCATTTAATCCTCTAGACAACCCTGTGAGGTGAGGAAACCGAGGCACAGAGAGACTAAATTCCCTGCCTAAGGTCACCCAGCTGGTAAAAGGCAGCCGTGGGATTTGAACTCAGGGGACCTGACTCTAGAAGCCTCACTTTTAACCACTAAGCCCTACTGCTCATCTCTGAGGTCTCTCCATCATGATGATTCTCTCCTTAGTACGTTCTCCCCTGCCCCTCCCCAGCTTCCACTCCACAAGCTGCCTAGCAGGCTCTCAGGCTGTTTTGTGGGTGATGAGGTCTTCTTGGGCCTCAGTCAGCAGCTGCCATGGAGCAAAAGGTGAAGAGGCCGTCAGACCTGGCAGCCAAATTCTTCGGCACGTGACAGGGTCTCCCAAGATGAACCCAGACGTTTAGAGGCATTTGTACACGCTCAGTGGAGGTGAAGAGGTGTCATCTGACTGATTTTATCGTTGTAAGTTGTGAAGTCTCTTTGGTCACATGAGCTTCCCGAGGATATCTGGGGGACAGGAGAGAGTTTGCTCCAGCTGGTCCCTGCAGCCCGGTTCATCCTTCTGGTCCTCTTGTTGCCCTTTCTGACAAATACAATCAAATGTACGTGTGTTTCTTTAGCAAAACCGGAAATCCAAAAATATTGACTTGTGAAGACAAGCCAAGAAATGAGTTGATGAATCCACTACTGAAAAATACTCTGTGAAGCTCCTTTAAGTAGTGCTAGAGTCCCTCAGAGGAATTATTGATTCTTTTTCTGTCTCAGCTGCTGGTCTCCAGAGATAAGCAGATACACCAAGGGTGGTGGTTAATCCGTTACCAAAGGGTGCTTTTTTCAGGCTCCAAGAGTGCCTAGAGAGCTCCTTTTGCATATACACTTCTATTGTGCTTCCTGCTTACATAATTTATGCTTTTTGTGAAAACTCAAGCAGAAAAGAAATATTTGAAGAGGACACTGAAATTCCTCCCACTTTCCCCGCTTTCTGCCCCCACAGAGACCCATGAAGGCTTTCGTGCCTTTTCCTCCAGAAGTGTTTTCTAGTCGAGTGCCAGGGCTATTTCTGCCTGATTCCGCTTACATACATCTTTTCAGAAACACGTTTTGAGTAAAAGCAGGACTCGGCCACTGTCACTTCACTGTTGTTTGTGGAGCAGAGAACAGTTCTTCCTTCTAAAAAGTGTGTGTTTTAATCGCTCAGTCATGTCCAACTCTTTGCTACACCATGGGCTGTAGCCCGCCAAGCTCCTCTGTCCATGGAATTCTCCAGGCAAGAATACTGGAGTGGGTAGCCATTCGCTTCTTTGAGGGATCTTCCCGACCCAGGCAAAGAACCTGGGTCTCGTGCACTGCAGGCAGATTCTTTACCATTTGAGCCACCAGGGAAGCCCTCTTCCTTCTAAAGCCCCCTGTTTTTAAGCAGGGAACAGCCACACGGGGTTCCATGGTGTGACGGAGGCTTCAGGGGGTATCTGAACTGCCACAAAATCTAAAATGACCACACAAGCTGTCTACTGGCTGAATTTGCACTTATCTCAATGTAGAAATGCAAGCCTTTCCGTGTTTATTTCTGACAGAGGTGGGGCACTGAAGTGATGGTTGTGTTCTCTGTTTGCTGAGGGCGGGTGATTTGTGTCTGTCCCTGGTCCCTCCCCTCCAACTCCAGGATCCCAGGAGAAGGGTGTTCACTTTCACTTAAGCTTCTGCCATTTGAGGGAGCAGAGGCACTTTATCCTTGGCTGCCTGAGTCGTCATAAACAGAGTAATCAGGTTTCTGGAAGGGGCCATAGGGGCCTTCACAGCCTGTAAATAGTCTTCTTGTGCCTGCCTGAGATGCACTTTGCCTGCCGACTGTCCCCATAAAGTCACTTTGCAGTTTTCACAGACACCTTAGAGTTTATTTAGTGCTACTGCCTCAGATGGGGCTTCCCTGGCTGGGGACGATATGCATTGTTTTTATGGTTTCTTTCTCACTAGAACCTTGCTCACCAGAAAACATGCGTAAATAAAGAAACCAAGGCACAGGGAAATAGAAATGCTGTAAGAAGCCAGAGATTTAAGTCATAGGTTTCCTCTCAGATTGCTGGCTGTTTCTAGAACACCTGTCTCTCCACCCTGGCCTCTTAGGTCCATGGCTCAGAGCACCCTGGTCTCCTGACCCCCCATAGAGCATGAAGAGTAGTAACTGATGTGGCAAATACCCTCCTCCACCATTCCAGCTCTATCCTTGCTCTTGTCCCCTCGGCAAAGGTCACCTTGTGTGTTTTTTAAGAGAGCAAACAATGAAGAAGCACAAGACTCGCATGGGTCTTTTTTTTCCTTTTTTTGCTTACAAATCTGAATTTTTTTGTTGCTGCAAAAATAGTAAAGTGATGTAAATGTTAAACTGTAACAGAAGTATACAAAATAGAAAATCCAACCCTGTAGCGAAAACTAAAGGTAAATGGCTTCAGCTATCACTGTCTGTCTCTGCTAGTGTGCGTGTGCAGATTTACTTACTGTAAGTGTATACTTGGAGGAAAATCAGATCATCTTGTATTGTCTGTAGTGGGACTTGGGTTTTTCACTGTCTGCATGGTATGTTCAAAATCAACCCCATGAGAAATAAACATTTGCCTTATGTCTGTCCTCAGGTATGTTTAGCACAAACCCAGCAGAGGCCTACAAACTGTGTGCCGGGTGAAATTAGGCCACACCTAGAGGAGATGAGGCTGGAGCAGAGAAAATGGTTTATTGAAGATCGACTCTATACTATAACTCTTAAAAGCAGATTGAGAGACTTCTCTCACCCTGGGGGCCTCTTGCCCAGAGCCACATTTTTATGACAGCTCTGTGAATTATTGAAACTGGGTCTGTTCTTTGAACTCATCTTCGAAGTCTGTTCCTTCTTGCATCAGAGGGCATTGAAAGCTCTCAGAATCTTCCTACACAAGTCTGCTCTTCTCACATTTCCACCCATCCATAAAAGAGTGCGAGGGACTGGAGAGGTCTTAGACCCAGTCTCATGAACCATTAGAAGCAGTGTCTGGTTTTGCTTCATTTATTTATGGCTGCGCTGGGTCTTCCTTTCTGGGCATGGGCTTTCACTAGTTGCTGTGAGTGGGGGCTACTCTGTCACCGTTGTGATGCGCGGGGTTCTTATTGCGGTGGCTTCTCTGTTGCAGAGCACAGGCTCTAAAGGATGCAGACTTCAGTAGTTGCAGCTCGTGGACTCTATAGAGTGCAGGCTCAGTAGTTGTGGCACATGGGTTTAGTTGCCCTGAGGCATGTGGAATCTTCCCCCACCAGGGATCGAACCCATGTCCCCTGCATTGGCAGGTGGATTCTTAAACACTGGACCACTGGGGAAGTCCAGAAGCAGTGTCTGGTTTTAAATGAGTGGCTCCAACCGATGAAAATGTACCCAGGGCCCTGATTGCACATGGGGGCATGCCATGTCATGCTAGCTTGTGAGCTGACTGAAGCATCCCCTGGGCTGGTGATGGATGATTGTCCCCTCAGGTTAGTAATGAAGGCTTCAGTTACCACCCAGACACCTTAACTCTCTTAGAGACTTGACCTTGGACCGGAAAGTTTCAAATGCACCTGTCTCCTGTGTGCCTCCCGGGAGAGCATTAGTGGGTGGGATGTTAGCAGAGTCCAGCAACACCAGGCTCACGATTCTAAGTCCAGCTGCTGCTCTGCCCCACAGCACATCTTTTAAAGTTTATTTTTGTAATTTCAAATTTTAATTTAATTTAGACTTATGGAAAAGTTGTAAGAATGATATAAGAACCCCCATATACCTTTTACTCAGATTCACTACATTTTTACGTTTTCGCTGATTTACTTTATCATTCTTTCTCTGTGCCTATCTGTCTCTCTGTATCATCTGTCCTTCCATCCATCTGTCCGTCCATCCATCCAGTGATCTATATGCATGTTTCTCCTGAACTATTGGAGTCACTGTACCTCTTCACCCATAACTACATCAGCATGAATTTCCTAAGAACACAGACGTTCTCTTACATCATCATAGTACAGTTACATTTTTTTCCCAGACCAGTAGCATCACGTGTGTGCATGGTAAGTCACTTCAGTCATGTCCAACTCTTTGCCAATGGACTGTAACTTGCCAGGCTCCTCTGTCCATGGGATTTCATAGGCAAGAATACTAGAGTGGGTTGCCATGCTCTTCTCCAGGAGATCTTCCTGACCCAGGGCTCGAACCCGCGTCTGTCTCTTCTGTCTGTTTCATTTGCAGGTAGATTCTTTACCGCTAGCGCCACCCGGGAAGCCCAGCACATTCTTAAACAGTCGCAGGAAAGAAAGGAACAAGTATTTATTTATAGAAGCTTGCTGACACCAGGCTTTGCATGAAGACACTTTATATAGTAATACATTGTGGCATTTTTGTCCTATGGAATCAGTTTTTATTTTCCCTGTTTTATAGAGAAGCAGAATCAGCTTGGAGAAATTCAGTCCCTTGCTCGAAGTCATCATTGGAGAGCAGGAACACTGGAGAGCAGACCCAGGTCTGTCTTGATGCTCCTGCTGCCCTGGCCCTAGTGCCTGGAGGTCAGAGGCACACACCTGGTGTGTCTGTCCTCAGGGTGGTAGCAGGCCCCTGTGTGTGTTTAGTTTATCTCAGTGTGTGATCTCGACTCCTCTCGTTCATTCAGAAGGCACAGTCATGCGGGGGGCAGACCCATTGGCAAGGTGCTCCCTGCTTGGAGCTCACCTTCAGTTCTGTAAAAAGAGACCGACACCAGCACAGACAGGCCTGTCTGAACGATGACTGTCCTTGTGCATGTATGCGTGCTGAAATGGCTGATCGCACCGAGTAGAAAGACAGGCCTTACATTCGTTGGGACAGGGGGTGGAAAAGATGCAGGTTTCCTGTGTTTGCTCAGCACAGTTGGGGAAACTTATCATTATCCTGGATCTTAGGGTTTAGCTTGGCAAGACTTCTGAGACGAGTGGAATTTTAGAACGCTGAACCACATAAGCATGGCTATTTTACATCTGGAAGGGACTCGAGACATATAGACTAACTCCCTCATTCCAGACACTGGGGAACTCAGGTCCCAAAAGGAAAGCCAGTTTGTCCTTGTCATGGCCCTAATCGGTAGCTGAGCTGCGTCCAGTCCTCTGTCTTCCAAGTTCAGTTTTTTTCTTTTTACCAAATCAGAAAGTCTTGTGGTTTTTACAGCCCAGACCCTTTTAAATTATTCACTCCTACCTCAAGCAGCCCCTGTCCTGCGTTTCATGTTTGGCAAAGTACTATTTGCCAAAATACTTATATTAATGAGTTTAGTGAGTAATTAACTAGTTACCTGTTTTTATTAATTTAAAGCAGACACATGAGTCACCCTTTCTCATCAGCCTAGAGATCTAACCAAAGGTTATCTTATTAGTAAAGAAACTCAAAGTATGATTTCAACTTGGGTTTTTTTAAATGTCAAAAGTAACCATCTTTCTTTAGGGGATGTATGTATATGTATAGCTGATTCGCTTTGTTGCACAGCAGAAACTGACCCAGCAGTGTAAAACAACTATACTCCGACACACACACACACACACACACACACACACACACACACAATCGTTTCTTGATACATTATTACCTTCAAGGACTCTTCAGGACTTGGGCTTCTTGGAGAACCCAGGTTGGGAATAAGTGTACAACATTGTGCTGATCCTTATTTATCCCTCCGCCGCTTTCCCCTTTGGTAGTCATAAATTTGTTCTCTATGTCTGTGAGTCTATCTCTGTTTTGTAAATAAGTTGTCTGTGATCCTGGTGAGCAGACTTTAGAAGTACCACCTGGACCATATCCTCCCTTCCTGCTACCCTTTCTCCCCCATCATTTAGATCTCCCATGGGACATAAGGCAAATAATAGCCATGTTTTATATGAACTGTTCAAGGATGGACTAGAGTGATTATGCATATAACTCTACGCCCTTTATAAATCAAATATGATTTTGAACCTCAACCAGTCCATTCTAAAGGAGATCAGTCCTGGGTATTCATTGGAAGGACTGATGCTAAAGCTGAAACTGCAATACTTTGGCCACCTCATGCGACGAGTTGACTCACTGGAAAAGACTCTGATGCTAGGAAAGGTTGGGGGCAGGAGGAGAAGGGGATGACGGAGAATGAGATGGCTGCATGGCATTACCAACTCTGTGGACATGAGTTTGAGTGAACTCCAGGAGTTGGTGATGGACAGGGAGGCCTGGCGTGCTGTGATTCATGGGGTCACGGAGAGTCGGACACGACTGAGCGACTGAACTGAACTGAAGTTTAACAAAAAGATATTTTAGATTACTCACAGAATGTAGACTGGACTATCTTAAATCGAATATTCGCAAAACAGTACAACACATAGAAAATGTTTCTAAGGACTTCCCCGGTGGTCCAGCGGTTAAGACTCTGCCTCCCAATGCAGGGGGTACATCCATGAAATGTACTTTTTTTTTTTTAATATGTAAATAGGTACTTTATTTTTAAATTTTTTTCAAAATGAACAACTTTTTATTGCGGTGCGGTTGGTTTACAGTGTAGTATTAGGGTCAGGTATACAGCAAAGCGATTGTTATATGTATATATCTATTCTTTTCCAGACTTTTTCATTATAGGTTAAGATATTGAATATAGTTCCCTGTGCCATATAGTAGGTTCTTGATTTTTATCTGTTTTATATATATAGTAGTGTATAACTGTTAATCTCAAACTCCTTATTTATCCCTCCGCCACTTTCCCCTTTGGTTGTCATAAATTTGTTCTCTATGTCTGTGAGTCTATTTCTGTTTTGTAAATAAGTTCCTTTGTACCATTTGTGTAGATTCCACATGTAAGTGATGTGATATTTGTCTTTCTCTGACTTACTTCACTTAGTGTGAGAGTCTCTAGGTCCATCCATGTGTCTGCAATGTACTTTATAAATTTAAATGAAAACCTTAATTGAGACCCATTTACTTTGGCACCTTTGTAACCTGTCTGCAGCATGACTTCATCTTGTTCTTAGGTGACCTGCAGCAGTGAAGGTGTTTATTTCTCAGAGGCAGGCTCTGCCCTCAGCAGCAGTTGCTGCACTAACCCTCAGATAAAAGCCTCTTGAGTTGCTCTTTTAATCTGCAGGAGACAATCAGGGAGGCGCTGGCCCTCATGCCTGGTCACTAGGCAACAGAACAGGCAAGGAGCTGGAGGGGCCCAGAACCTCCCTGCGTGTCTGCCCTGTGGTCTGAGCAAACATGAGCCCAGGCCAACCACAGCAGTCATGTGGACAGAAACGTGCCCAGCTAAGAGAAGCCAACAGAGCACCCAGCCTCAGCCCTTTTGTTGATGAACTCAGAGGACTGGCAACTTTGCCCAGCCCAAGAGCTCAGCTGGGTCGGCATCTTGGTGTGGCCCCCTCACCCTAATGAGAGGCAAAGATCCTGCCTCTTAGCTCTCCTCCTGTCACCCCTGGAGAAGGACACAGTTCTTTGGAGCCAGGCTCACACTCAAAGCCTCCCAGCTTATGGAGAGCTCTGTTTGCACCTTAGGGAGGCACACATATGCTCTGGGAGCCACCCGGGCCAGGCACAGAAAACTGTCCCCCTTTGGGAAATGCTTGACCTTTGGACACTGCAGAGAGGGAGGTCTGAAAGAGGCACGTAGGTTTCTCCAATTCAGGGCTGAACCATCCAAGGAAATTCTTGACTGACTCTAATTGTCCTCAGCCCAGATGAGAAAAATGAAGACTTTTCATGGTAGAATTACCCAAGTATTAGTCCCTGTTAGGGACGAGACCTCAGACTTTCCCACTGTATTACCATAGTTGAGTAGGACCTACATCAAATGTAATTAGATGTTGAAGTTCACTTTATCACAGAAGATGGTGATTATGCAAATGTGGGCTATGCATTAGTATGGGTTTCAAAAATTGTATCCTTCTCTTCCACTTTAGGTTGGCTTATGGCTACTAATTCTTGAACCTCCTGGAGACTCCAGGCTGATTAAAGTTTGCACAGACCAAACAGACACACTTCCTCCCTCCAAGAGATGTGATTAGGCCCAAGTCTTTGTTTCTGAACTGTGTTCCTTAGAGGCGCCTTTGGAACTGTTGGATGGAGGGTGGCGGCAGGGTGTTGGACCATAAGGTTTGTCTAAAGCAGCTCCTCTTTAGTTGTTGAGTATGTTGGACTGGTGGGCAAGCTTCTGTTTGAAGAAAGGATTTCAGGGCTAACAAAGTTTTGAAAGCCACTATCCTAAACCAAAGATCGTTGCTATGAATGTCTCTGTGTAGGTATTAGGTTCACCAGTCCTTTCATGTTCTTTTTTCTTTATTGGGTTTTTTAAAAATTATAAGTCAAATGACACGAGATAGCTAAGAAACAGGTTAAACATCTCTCCCCTTACTCCCTTCCAGTTCTGCTCTTTGAAGATAACCAGTACTGACAGGTTGATATGAACCCTCGCACATGTTTCTCTGTCTGTGCTGATATCCTTTAAAATATTTTCATTGTGAAAAATGTCAAACATAGGAAACAGTAGAAACAAGTGTAGTTAACCCATATGTACTGATCCCCCAGTTCCAATAATTATCAAGATTTTACGACACTTGCTTCATCTTTTTCTCATACATTTTTGGGGTTTGTTTTGTTTTGGAAGAATAGTGTCATACTACATCTGTACTTGGCAACTGTTTTTTACTTAATGTGTCTTAAAAATTTTGTCCTGATCAGCTCATTTACCACTTCCTCTTCATGGCTGCATAGTTTTCCATCATATGTGTGAACCATCAGTCACTCAGTCATTATCCTATTCTTGGACATTCAGGCTCTTTCCATAAGTTTTGGCAATGTTATAAATTTATTATAATAAGCTAACTGTAATAAAATTCCTTGTATGTATTTACATATTGGTGAACTTATTTCTGTAGGTAAGATTTCCAAAAGTGGGATGGCAGGATCCTGGGTTATATATTGAGTTGGCCAAAAAGTTTCCATAACATCTTATGGAAAAACTGAAAGGAAATTTTTGGCAAACCCTATATATTTTAAGTTTTATCCAATATTGCCAAAGTATATTCTCAAAAGATTGGCGATATATAACTTCCCACCAGCAGTGTATGGATATGCCCGTTTCCCAGTCTCTTTATCAAGCCTGGATAGGATTGCTCGTTAAAAATGTTATGAATCTTCTGTGTAGAGATGGTATAAAATCAATGTTTTATATGTGTCTGCGAATGGATTCTTTTTCTGCATTCATTTTGTAAATTGTAGTTTTGCAACCATTATTTGGGGGAAAGATAGCCATTAGGAGCATCTGGAATAGAGGGCAGGAAGGAAATGTCTTTTGAAGACCAACCACGGCTCTTTGTTCCCGTTAGTTTGCCCATCGGAAAACGGGCGCCGGCCGCGTGGTCCACATCTGCAACCTGCCAGAGGGAAGCTGCACAGAGAATGACGTCATTAACCTGGGGCTGCCCTTTGGCAAGGTCACTAATTACATCCTCATGAAATCGACGAATCAGGTAAGCCTGGGCACGTTCACACTGGTAGGTACTGGATAAACCACACACTGGTGGAGGGGAACTATATACAATAAATTTTTTTTAAAAAAGAAGCTGTTCGTAACATGAAGGGGTAACGCACAGCTGGCCGCCTTTCGTCGTCGGTGGTGGTGTTTCGTTTCCTCTGGTTTCACTTTACCCTTCTTGTGATGGGCCCAGGCCTTTGCGAGTTACCTAGAGGTGAGGATGTGTTTAGGAATGAAGTATTCCTTAACATAGAAAAGCCGGCTGGTTCCAAAACAGAAATCCATGGACTCAAGTCTCTTCACTACATTACCACCCCCTGAGCTAGTCTTTCTCACCTTCTACGTTTCTCATCTCTGATGGCACGTGGATTTTGAGCCAGCCAGCAACTGACCGGGAAGAGGTATTTTCACTGACCCTTGGTGTTGACATCCAAGGCTCTTGGCTGTCATAGCAGGAGAGTAGGTAGGAATTAATGGGTGCATGGTGAATCTAAGGAACGAAGAACCCTCAGCCCATATGGATTGAGTCTTCATTTCTAAAGTCAGAAGAGGAATTTATACAGAGATTGGTCAGAAGTAAGAACATTTAGTCTTTTATTTTTAATGACTATTTTAACTTTAGAAATCAGGGGAGCAGGCACAGGAGAAATTCTTTTCTTAATTAAGGCACGAACTTTGGAAAATCAAAACCACCTTGGATCATCAGGGGTCTTCCTCCGTCAACCTTGGCTTAGACTCTTTGGGTAGTCCCTTCATTTCTCCTTCTCAGAATTCTATTTTGGGCAAATTTCCAGAATTCAGCTTGCAACATGAATGCAGTAAGATTCACTGGGTTTGTTTTATTTCCGTGTGGCAGGTGAAAGCTAGAGGTGCTAAAATGTTGGCGTGAAGAATGAGGCACTTAGAGTCAGACAGATAGAGCTTATATTGTGGAATCTAAAATATACAGCAAACTAGTGAGTATAACATAAAAGAAGCAGACTCATAAATATAGAGAAACAACTAGTGGTTACCAATGGGGTGGGGGTAGGGGCACTATAGGTGGACCCGTGGGAGGTACAAACTATTGGGTGCAACATAGGCTCGGGGTGTATTATATGACACAGAAAATGCAGCCAATGTTGTGTCATAACTGTAAGTGGAAAGTAACCTTTAAAATTATATAAAAATAAAACATTTTTTAAAAGAGGCCCTTAGAAAGCTGAGTGGTAGATTTTGAAATAAAACTGTAAAGAACCCTGACTTTTTGGTCTCCCACCCTTCTGCCATGGACTGTGACAGCACAGAGAAAGGCATGACTGAAATTCAAAAGCAAATGTGAGGGCAGTGGCGGGGGATGAGCTTGTTTAGCCCACGCAGTTCAAGGAAATGGGAGGTGAGGGCTCGCAGTGAGGGCTCCCTGGTCACAGACCATGTTTCCTTCTCAACACTGACGTTGAGAAGTTGCATGACCAGTCAGTGGTCAACTGACCAGTTCATTGCATTGTGAGTATGGTATCAATACAAACCCATCGAATCTAAGATACAGTAACAGTGACCAATCTGTCATTGCAGCTCCTGGGGCAAACTGACTGGTCAGTCAAAACAGTCTATGCAGGGAGTTCACTGTGGCCTAGTGGTTAGGATTCTGGCTTTCACTGCTATGGCCCAGGTTCAACCTCTGATCAGAGATCTGAAATCCTGCAAGCCGCTCAGTGTGGCAAAAAAAAAAAAGTCTATGTAGAAACTCCCTGTAGCATCAATTGAGTGGAAATGCCCGTTTTAGAGTATTTCTTTCTTTGCTAAGCAATTGAGAGCTCAGATACCCAGGACTTGTGTCTGTCTCCTGCCATTGGCACCACTGACTAGCAAGTTTTGCAGGGATCAGCCCAAGGTCACTTGTGCAATAGACTCAGTCCCTCCTCTTGGGGAACTATGTGTTAATGGACCCTCCCAACCCAAGGGGCTCCTGTGGCATGTTGTAGCCACAGATGGACATATGTAATTAAGAATAATGTTTGGTAACCATGGAGATCAGGAGAGGGGGCCATCTTATAATGAGCTCTTTTGCTAAAGTTAATAAATAGGTCTCTTTGAACAGATGGGATCAAAGAGAACTCTTTTCCTTGTATTGAATTTTTTTCCTTTTTATTGAGGTATAAAACACATACTCTAAAATGCACTAATCTTAAGTGTGTGTGAGTGCTTAGTCACTCAGTCATGTCCGACTCTTTGTGACCCCATGGACTGTAGCCTGCTAGGCTCCTTTGTCCATGGGATTCTCCAGGCAAGAATACTGGAGTGGGTGGCCATTCCTTTCTCCAGGGGATCTTCCTGACCCAGGGATCATACCTGGGTCGCTTGCATTGCAGGCAGATTCTTTACTGGTTGAGCCACCAGCAAGGCCCTAGTCTTAAATGTACAGCTCCATTAATTTTTTACATGTGTGTGCTCAGTTGCTCAGTTGTGTCCAACACTTTGCAGTCTGTTAGACTGTAACCCACCAGGCTCCTCTGTTCGTGTCCTCGGTCCATTTTTTCAGGCAAGACTACTGGAGTGGGTTGCCATTTCCTTCTCCAGTGGATCTTCCCAACCCAAGGATGAAACCCACATCTCCCGTGTCTCCTGTATTGCAGGCAGATTCTTTACCGCTGAGCCATTGGAGAAGCCCTTTTACATGTGTTGGTGGTGGTTTAGTCATTAAACTGTGTCCGACTCTTGCAATCCCATGGATTGTAGCCTGTCAGGCTCCTCTGTCCATGGGATTCTCCAGGCATGAACACTGGAATGAGTTGCCATGTCCTCCTCCAGGGGATCTTCCCAACCCAGGGATTAAACCCAGGTCTCCTGCATTGCAGGCAGATTCTTTACCATCTGAGCCACCAGGGATTACTGTGCAAGTACAGATAGAGAACATTTCCAGAACCCTAGAAGGTTTCCTCATTTCCCTTCCTAATCAGTATCCACGCCCAACCCCGAAGGAAACTCAACTCTAACTTTTACCACCATCAATTTGTTCTGCCTGTTCTTGAACTTTATATACATGGAGTCACACCTTGTATGGAATTTCCTTTAAGACCATTATAGTCCAATGTCTGTTCCTCCTCTCTTTCCTAGGCCTTTTTAGAGATGGCTTACACAGAGGCTGCCCAGGCCATGGTCCAGTATTACCAAGAAAAATCTGCCATGATCAATGGTGAGAAATTGCTTATTCGGATGTCCAAGAGATACAAGGAATTGCAGCTAAAGGTAAAGCACCCTCTCCTTCATTCAGTTGTTCAGCAAACATCAGCTGAGTGTCTCCTTGTCAGCCACTGGCCTGAGTGCTGGTGGGAAGGAGACAAAGGAAAAGATTCAAAAAGTATCCACCGCCTTTGAGGATATCACATGGGAAGCCAAACCCATTCTAACACGGCAAGAAACGTGCTCATTGAGGTAAGGACAGGATGCAAAGGGGTGCTTGAGACAGGATGGCTGCCTACCTGGGACCCAAGAATGATTTTAAGGGAAGTCTTAAAAGATAAAGCAAGAGGGAAAGGTGCTTGCTTTTTCAGAGGTTAGAGTTCCAGGCATGAACCTCTGAATGTAACCCCCTTCTCTACTTAGACAGATGTTCAGTTACTTTTTCCTCCTCTGTCACCTCTTGATCTTTTATTCTCTCCTCCATCCTCTGTATTTATGCTTTAAATCAAAGTCGCTCAGCCATGTCCGACTCTTTGCAACCCAGTGGACTTTACAGTCCCTGGAATTCTCCAGGTCAGAATACTGGCGTTGGTAGCCATTTCTTTCTCCAGGGGCTCTTCCCAACCCAGGGATGGAACCCAGGTCTCCCATATTGCAGACAGATTCTTTACCAGCTGAGCCACCAGGGAAGCCCCCATTTATGCCTTAAGGTCCATAGAAATTCTTCTGAGTTGGCCATTTTCCAAAATCAGGATTGAACTGAGATCATTCCAGACAGGGCTTTTGTCTTTGTTTTAGCTTGTTCTACCTTTCTTTTTTCCTTTCTTTTTTGTTTTATTGTAAAGTATAACAAAAATACTAATTTTGTATTGTAGAGCTGAAAAAGTAATGATGGTGAACTTCCATAAACCCCTTAAAACCACCTCCAAAGTCAAGAAATAAGACACAGACAGCACCCAGAAGCTCCCATGAGTCCCTTTTTATGTTAAACTCTTCTTTCCACTTTCCTGACTCTAAAGATAATCATTTCCTTGCTTTTCCATTTATTATTTACTTCCTCTCCATTCCTTCCTTAACATTATAGTTTAGTTTTGCCTATTTTTGAGATTTTTGTGAATGAAATCATACTATATTCTTTCATTCAGCATTATGCCATCTGTGTTGGGTGAGTCTATTTTCACTGCTATGTAAATTTCCGTTGTGTGAGTATAGGTTTGTTTATCCATTCCACTGTTGATGGACATTTGGGTTATTTCCAGTTTTAGGGTAGTAGGGACAGTGCTACTGTGAACATTTTCAAACATGTTCATGGCCATGAGTGTATAACTAGGGGAACCTAGTTATATATATACATGAGTGTATAACTAGAAGTAGAATTGCTGGATCACCAGGCATGCTTACCCTCAACTTTGCTAGATGATAGCATTCCTATTAGTAGTGTCTGAGAGTTTTCATCAGCTCCCCTTCTTACTAATTCTTCATCTTGTCCAACTTTTAAATTTTTTGCCCCTTTGGGGAAGAGTGTGATGGTTTATCATGGCTTTATTTTTTATTTCCCGTATTAATTGAGGCTGAGCAATTTTGCATGTGTTTGTTGGTTATTCCACCTAGATCTTCTCTGGTGGGAAATTTTTAAGTCATTTGCCCATGCATTTGTTTTAGATTGTATCTTCCTATTGGTTTGCAGGAGTTCTCTCGACTGGAGCACTGAGTCCATTTGGATTTGTTGTAATTAATGCCATATTTGTGGTTAAATCTAACTTTTTATTTTTTACTTTCTACTGTCCTATTTAATAGGGATTTTCTGGTTCACTTCAACTCATTCCACATTTACTGAGGGTCCCTTTTGCTCAAGACTTGCAGCCCTTAATCAGCCTTCAAGGCTCAAGCCAGAACACAAAGGCTTAGCAGCTGTTTCTAGCTGGGACTAGCATTCTGACAAGTCTGCATCTGTAGATTGGTAATACGTCAACCAGTTGCCAAAGTCCTGATTCTGCTTTGCTTGCATTATTGCTTCTGAAGTTCCTTTCCAACAATTCAGCTTCAGGCAGAACCTGGCATTCTTTTCCCAGCTCATGAAAGCCTGTTGCTTTTCTCAGACAAGTAAAAGATCCTGCCCCATTCTATACCCAAAGTTCTTGTTCTCCCTGATTCTGCCCCGGGGGCTAGAATTGAATTTCTGCACTGAATTCCCAGTGGAGCTTTGGTCTCCAAATGAAATGTTGTCATAAGACTCTAGTTAGGATTAACTGCAGTCCTCTGCTTCTTAAAGTGCCAAGGCACCAAGGTCCCTTATCAAGGGAGGTCTTCTGTGGTGGTGCAATTACTATGGGTTAAATGGGTCAGATGATCAAAGTTTGCATTCAGCTAATGTTCACTGAGTGCTCATTATGAGTGGGAACTGGGCCATGAATATGGTGGCAGCAAGTCTGTAGAGGAACTCACAGGCTGGTGGGAGGAAGAGCACATAAACATAGAACCATCAACAATCATGTGACCTACACCAGATTGGAGGGTGGTAGCACCAGCCTAGCCTCTACCCCTTCCTGCTTTGATGACCTTGGACAAATTGCTTAACCTCTGTGAACCTCAGGTTCCAGATCAGTAAAGGACTATACCTTGTGTTCTTTTGTTTTAAGCATTTTTTTTTTCACACGTGATCCCCTTGAGTCTCACCATCACCCTCCCCTGTGACGTGTGTAGGGTGGATAATAACAGTAATTAAAACAGTACAACAATAATAATGAGAATATGTACCTTTAATTGAGTCCTGGGTCAAGTAATGTGCCAAGCACTTTAAGACATTGTCTACTGTGACCCTGACATCAGTCCTGTCGGACAGGTATTATTATCAGTTCTACAGACGCTGAGGAAACTGAACCTCATAGAAGTTTAGTAACTGGCCCAAGATCATAGTTACTGGAAGAGTCATGATTGTATCTTGGGACTGTTTTGGTTTTACACTCTGTGTGCATCTCCATATTGTGTTTTTATGATCTCCGTTGTCCATGTGAAAAAAAAAAAGAGAAATCAGATAATTTGCTTACAGTTATCCAGTCATTAAGCAGCAGAGAGAGTACTCTAACAGAGCTTCTCAAACTTCAACGTGCATACACATGACTTGTGGATCTTGTTGAAATTTCTGATTCAGTAGGTCTGGGTCAAGGCTGTGATTCTGCATTTCTCACACTCTCCCAGGAGATGTCAATGTTTCTGGTCCTTGCAGCACACTCTTAAGTGGCCAGAACACATTGATCCTGACCTTTAGCGAGGATTTTGTGCTCCCCAAGTAGTCACACTGCCTCTACGTGAAAGCATCTTAGAGCATGTTTCAATTACATAGTAACGAGTGTATTATGGTACCCATGTTGACATGAATCAGCTTGGACTTTCTCTGCAAGCGACAGAAATGTATCTCCATTAAAGCATACTGGCTAATGTAAATAAAAGAATTTATTGGCTCATGGAACCAAAAAAAAAAAAACAAGAGTAACCTTGGTTTGCAGGCATGGCTGGATTCAGGACCCAAGTGCTATCATTAGGACTCGGTTTCTTTCTGCTCTGCTTTCTGTTGTTCCCTTGGCCTTGTTGTTGGGGTCTCCCTGGGATGGCCCCTGACAGCCCCTGACTCCCTCCTCTAGGTGGCATGATGGCTTCAGTGACTCCAGCATCTTTGGCTCTTCAGCCCCCCATTTTCCTTCACCAAGAGGAAGCCAGAGTTTTTCCTAGTGGTACCAGGGAAGTCCCTCTGATACATGCGCTTCCCTGAGCCAGTCCCTGTAGCTGTGGTGTGATTGGTCAGACCATGTCACCTGCTGCATCCTGGGAACAGGCTGGAGACACAGGGGATGGTTTCTGGGGAGGCAGACAGCAAAGCACTGTGTCCATATGTGTTTCTGGGCCAAAGGGCCACCATGTGGGGTCCCACCAGGGCTTGCAGAGGTAGGGGAGATTTTGATTGGTCTTTCTCCTGTAATTTTACCTTTTGCTCACCAGACAAAGTGGAGGAGGAAGAAGGAGAGATATTTTTTAAGGCATTTCTCCTCTACTCTCAAATATTTCCTCATGTCGGTAATCTTGTCTCACTCTTTGTGGCCGAGATTCTATTCCTCAGGGCATTTGGGACAGAAACTTTCACACAATAGGTGTCCTACAAATGTGTGAAATGAGTGAGGAAATCTGAAAGAATGATAAAAAGTGAGTGTTTTCCTTCCTGCAGACCCAGATGAGAAGACCGATTATTCAGTAGAGACTTCTCCAGAATCATAGCATCTCACTTGCAGGAGGGAACCTGCAACAGTTTAAAGCTGTGTTCCAGTCACTCCATCAGAGAACTGTCAGGGAAGTTTTCAAGTCCTCTTGCCCAGAGACTCTCATCAGGTAGATTGGGGTGGGACTGAGGCTCCCAGGTGGTTTGGGAACAGTGGGCCTGTTTTCAGAGCCATTGGTCTTGCCAGCCTCCTACCCACAGAGATGGTCTTTGGCCCTGGGAAGCAGTCTTGTGAGTGATCCATGATCTCTTGGTTAGGGAGAATGAATCAGTAAATGATGACTGAGGGTCTTTTCCATGTAAGATGTGGTGCCAAGAGCAACAGTGAAAATGAGAAAGGTCCTCGCTTGGGGGAAAGTTGGCTATCTCACTGGGCAGAAAAGCTAATCTCACGATTTAAACCTGAGTGCATCCGTTCCAAGTTCCTCGATCAGTGGCAAAAGGCAGTATGACTTGGTTGTGTCAAGAAGGGAGAGATTCCTGAGTAGAGCCTTGAAGGATGAGGCAACTAAACAAGAGAGGGGGCTTCTGGACAGGGGGTGGGTGAGAAGAGAGGTAGAGCCTGGAAAGCACAGTGATTCTGAAATAATCAGGGATGCTGTGACAGTATGTGGCTCTGACAAGTCCAGGGCTCATCTGCAAGGTGTCAGCATCTTCCTAAGGCTCTTGAGACAAATGAAACAGCCAAGGAGGGGTCAGGAGGCACGAAACTCTCTAGCAGCTTCTTTTATGCTGGCCCAGCACTCCGTGGCCTTTATCAGGACAGCGCTCTCTGCCCCAAGGCTCTCAGTGGATGCCAGGTGGGCCTCATTATCTCACCTTTATAGGTGGAGAAGGTAAACCTCCCATAGGCAACAAGCCATGACCCCAGGTGACCCTGCCAACTGGCAGCAGGGCTGGGCGGCTCTTCCTGGGTGGAGATTCTCCATCCGCGGAGACTCCCTGTGAGATCATACTTCCCTGGGACTGTATGGGGCTTGGAATCTCACTCTTGCCTTAAAGCAGCAAGATGTGTCAACAGAGAGCATTGTAAATGGCCCCTTGGGGGCTGGTTGACAGTGGAAATGGATTCACTGTTGGGGTGTGTGTGTTAATATACCATCCTGTCCACTTCTGTGTGTGTTTGAAGTATTCTACAATAAAAAGGTATATCCAAACATCATCACACACCTACTCCATCCTCTTCATTTTCCACTCCTCTGCAGTGATTATGGCTTTCTTTTACCTGCTTCCTTTATACCTTTAACCACAAGATAATGAGGCCAGGCCTGAAGAGGAAGGTTGAGAGAGGATTTTCTTAGAGTTGTGAAAAGATGATTCTGTTATTTGAAAGCCTTTGGCCACTTCTGACTCCTTCTCAGATGGCAGCTGGCACGGTGTTTGGGCCAGAGAGTGCCAGCAGTTTGGAATTATCACTTAAAATAGAGGAACTGACCTCCGGTCCTCGGAGTGGGGAGTCACGGTGCCTGTGACCGCCATCTCCAGCATATAGTACTTGCAGATTGTTGTGGCCTTTCTCTGCAACCCATCCCTCCATCTCTCCAGCCAGTCATCGTGGCATGAAACTCATCATTCCATGGGGGGCCCAGTGCTACTACTGGTCAACAAGCCCATTCCCTGCTTCACCCAGCCATGCCACCTGAATAAAAGCAAATTCAGGGGGTGCTGGGCTGACGGTGGCTTCACGGAGCTGTTCTGTGGTTGAGAAAATAAGGGCAAGGAAATATTTAAGCCCAGAAGAGGCTCTTCTAGCCCCCAGAGAACTCTAGAAGCACTTCTCAGACCCCCAGGGGATTGCATTGGGCCATTGAGGATGTTTTTATCTGTGGTGCCTGACTGGCCAGCTTTGCTGCCTCATCAGCAAGGCATCCAGAAAGAGGAGGGCCCGAGGGGCTGTTGTCTGTGATGATGGAGGTCAGTAGGGTCCAAGAGCTCCTAGAATGCCTCTGGCTGTGACACTGGCCTGACCTGCCCCTCCCTGTGGGTCTCAAGACCATCTCACTGCTGCCCTGGGTAACCTACAGAACCTCAACTGCTCCCTGACCAGGCCCCTCCTCTCACCCCAGGCTTTTCTGGGTCCGGACTGGAGGGAAAGTCACGAGGACTTGAGGTTTCCGAAGGCAGAAGAAAGGTGTTGGGGACCCTGGGGACTCTCTTTGCTACAGAAAGTCCCTGATCCAGCCCCCTCAGGGAATTTGGATGTTTTGAAAAGTTTCCATGGTGCATTTCACCTGGTGTGGCGGCACATTCATTAACCTTGGGCTGTTCCAGCTTGGCAGAGTGAGGACAGATTTGGGCTTGCCTGGTGCCAGCAGATCTTGTCCCACACGTTCCTGCTTTTGGTCTTGATGGCTCTCACGGGCTTTCCCAAGCTGGCCCACGTGGAGGCAGTGATGCTGCGGGTCTCCTAAGGACCAGCCATTCCAGGCTGGCCTCTCCTGTGATGATGCAGGAGGCAACTTTCACTTTGTGGTCCAAGAGGGGGACAGGCAGGAAGAAGACCACTCAGTGGGTTCAGATCAACTTTCTCGTTCTACCAACAACCCAGGCAGGAGGACAAGTGGTCTGCAGTGGGGTGGGAGGAAGCACCCTGGCAGGAGCCTTCTTCTCCATGCAGACCCACAGCCCCAGCTCCGGCCCTTGCTTGGCCTTGGGTTGCTGGCTTCTGGTCCAGTCTAAGCACCTAGGATGCTAGTTGGCTGTGCAGGGCCTGGGTGATCTGGTTACTCATAGGTGACACTAAGATAGGCTTATAGAGGGGCCACCTTTATAACTACAGTCAGATGAAAGGGATCATTTGCCAAAACTGCGAGGCCTGCTCTCAGGTGGGTATCCTGACCTGTGCTAGTTCCTGAGTGTTTTATTGAATAGGGATGGTCTGGCTTTTATCCTCCCCCTCCTCCTTCATAGCCACAGTGGTAGCGATCACTGACTTCTCTTCTCTTGTTTTTTGAGTTGACAAACGAGCCTTCCCTGGCTTGAACATTTTACATCCCTTCCCCAGGTCCTAGCTCTGACCTCTCCTCTGAAACCACAGGAGGCTCCTCCTTAATTCTCTCCTCCCTTTATTAGTCCTCAGCACAACCCTCAATGGCAGCAGTAACACAGGTCAGTGGCTATGCACCCAGCTCGTCATGGAACTCACTTCATATCTTTGGCCCTGGGTCTCACACCTATAAGATGAAGTGTTTGATGATACCTGACATCCATATAGGCTCTAAGATTTCATGTTAACTCTTGGGTTGGCCAAAAAGTTCATTTGGGTTTAAACACACTTTTTGGCCAACCCAGTATATAGGGGGAAAAAATAAGGATATAAAGAACAGTTAATTACATTTCCTAAGAAAATGTCAAAAATTGACATTATAGACTGAGGGCTTTTAAGTCTTTTTTAAACAGCAGTATTATAGGGATGGCAGAGGATGAGATGGTTAGATAGCATCTGCGATTCAGTGGACATGAATTTGAGCAAACTCCAGGAGATAGTGGAGGACAGAGGAGGCTGGTGTGATGCAGTCCACAGGGTCGCAAAGAGTTGGACATGACTTAGCGACTGAACAACAGCAACCATTTTGGGGATATAAATCACAAAGCATAAATTTACCCTGCTTCATCCATTTTAATTGAATGGACGAATTCTGTGTAGTCTTTTGCAAAATGCTTCCATCCTTCTGTGCTCAAGAATTTCACTCTTAACCATTTATTTTTATTGTTTTCTTATTGTTTGTCCACTGGCTTTAGGAAAGGGCTTTTGGGATTTGGGGGCTGGGGTTGGCCCTGTCCTGGCATAATCACCATATGGTAACTTCTGGAAGGGTGGAGCCTTGGGTGCTTGTATCCTCAGCTGTGAAACCTGGCTCACAGCCTGCACTGTCACCTTGCAGATTTCCATTTAGCACTAAATGACCCACTAAAAGAACCATGCTGTAGTCAGGAGCTGCTGGAAGCGTGGGGGCACAGAAAGGACCTTGGAGTTAAAATGCTGGTTGTCAAGTCCTAACCATCTCTGTAAATGTGTTCCTTAACCCAACACAACTCCAGGGGTCACCCTAGAACACAGCGTGGCTGGTGACCGGAGCTGTGCCAGGCAGAACTCTGCCTTGATGTCTCTGGGTCTGTTTCCTCAGATGTAAAATGTGGGGGCTGCATTCTCTGATCTTGAAGTCTCTTTCTAAGTTGTAACGCCTCTTCCCCTCCCTCCTTCCCTGCCTCCCTCTTTCCTTTTGTTCCTTTCACATATTAGATATTTTCTTCTATTTTGGAGGGAGGTGGGAGGTGGGTAGTAACAAATGCTGCTTTCCCCCCGCACCTGGATAGTGAGCCTCAGACTTCTTCCTTCCCAGTTTAATGGATGCCATGTACCCTGGACCACTCAGCCCCGCACTGTTCAGCATTATGCTCATACTTTCATCCTCTGGATTAAACTTTCTCCCCCTGAGAAGGCTCTTTTCCCCCTTTGGTGGATGGGCCATGAACCCGGGTCCTAGCTGCTTCCCTCTGGTGTTTGCAAGGCCTTCTCTGGTCTGACAGTGACCCTCTGACTTTGCCTAGAAACCTGGGAAGACCGTGGCCGCCATCATCCAGGACATCCATTCCCAGAGGGAGAGGGACACGTTCCGGGAAGCGGAAAGGTGAGGCCCGGCCTTGGTCTCAGGGCAGATTCTGGGTCATTGGAACATCCTCCCCTTTCTTAGGGGTACTTGAGTCATTCTTGCCCTTGCCTCATCCTGTCCATCAGCTTTTTCTGGGCATTACACTTCTTTGTGTCTGATGGAATACGCGAGTCCAGTTGAGTTCTCAGGTTAAACCTCAGAAAAATTCAAGGTGCTCAGCTTCCTCTCAGCTGCTCCTCCTTTGTTGTAAAGGCACATAGGTCTGCTGATATATGCCTCTTAGGGGCAAGGGTACACTCTGCTAAAACAGCCTGAAAGTGTGTGTGGTGTATGTGTGTTGTGTTTGCTGTGTGTTGTGTGGTTGTATTGTGTATGTGGTATGTAGTGTGTATGTATGGCTATGTCCAGTGTGTGTATTTTATGTTATATGGTTGTATTGTGTGTATTGTGGTGTATGTGTGTTTGATATGTGTAGAGTGTTGTGTGTGGTGTCTGGTGTGTGTTGTGTGTGTGTGGTGTAGGTGTATGTGTGTTGCACATGTGGTTTATCTTTGGGGCCTGTGCGTGTGTTGCGTGATATGTGTGGTGTGGGTGTATGTGGGCTGTGAGTGTAGTATGTGTATGTCTTCTGTTTAGAGACAACCCCTGATTTTTCTTGAGCTGAACGTAGGTGCAGAAACATCTGTGACTTGACCGGTCACTCACTCAACACTGAGTGAATTCAGTTTTCCAACTCATTTCTCCCAGCTGAAGTTGTGACTCTGCCAGGCTGAGGCTGCAAGTTCACCACTGTCACCACCCTGCAGAGTGAAGACAGTCCCTGCAGAGGCCACTGTGCAGAACAGCAGGAGCGGCAGCGGGCGGGCTCATTCTGTGGTTTTTACCCAGAGCTGCCACAGGTGGCGCTCTAACCTTGCTGCAGAGGGCCCAGCCCAGGCTGTACCTCCAGAGGAGGTCAAAGCTGGTCCCAGGGAGCCACATCTCTTGTCCCCTGGTCAGTGAGGACTGCGTGGTTTTCCTGTATTTGGAAACCAAATGGAAGTTCCCCGTTCTTTTAGAATATTGGGTGGATGACTCAACTGACCTGTTTAATAACAACTGTGTGTGTGTATGTGTGTGTCTGTCTTTGTTTGCAGCTGTTCAGGTTTGGGATTTTTGTTTGTTTCAGATATTGTGGTTGTCTGAGTTTGTTTAAGATGCATGTGAAGCTGCAGCATGCCCCTGCAGTTCTGTGCTAGAGTCCCGAGGGCAGGTGACCAGGAAATCTTGCTCTGAACCCTAGATTCGTTCAGGTCCTTTTCTGGATTTCTGTTTCATCATCTGATACGTGAGCAGGTCAGAGCTCTAAGGACTCTTCCAACCCCAAATGCTTTCCTAGAAAAATGGAGGCCAAGAGGCGGCCTTTATTTCGGTGGAGGCCAGGTGTAGGGGTGACTGCAGTCTCCTAGTCAAGACGTTGGCTGACTGAACCTCAGGTTAGGCAGCCTCTCCCACCAGGCTGGACCAGAGCAACCTTGCCTGACCCCAAACTCCACCCCCCTCCCTGGGACAGTCTCCTGCTCCCTGAGTGTAGCTCATTTCCAAGAGGAGATGTGGCTGAGCCAAACCAGCCCAGTTATTCATCCCCATTCCCAGGAGCCTTATGAGGAAAAAAAGCAGAGGGCAGCCAGCATTGCGCCCAGGGAAAATCCCTCCCTAAGCGCGGAGGGAGGCGGAGCTTGCTCCTGGCCCACTCTGGGCGCTCTGCACAGTGGTGGTAAGAGCGCATGGCAGGGTGGGGTCACGTGCACCGTGGCTCTATTGCAGAGATGGGGTGTATCTGGCTGGGGTGGGGGGACCTGCGGGTGCCACAGGTTCTAAAGCGGCTCCTTTGCCCCCCTCACAGGTACGGCCCAGAAAGGCCGCGATCTCGAAGTCCAGTGAGCCGGACGCTGTCCCCGAGGTCCCACACGCCGAGCTTCACCTCCTGCAGCTCTTCTCACAGCCCCCCGGGCCCCTCCCGGGCCGACTGGGGCAACGGCCGGGACTCATGGGAGCACTCTCCCTATGCCAGGAGGGAGGAGGAGCGAGGCCCAGCGCCCTGGAGGGAGAATGGGGAGGACAAGAGGGATAGGACGGACACGTGGATGCATGATCGCAAGCACTACCCCCGGCAACTAGACAAAGCCGAGTTAGATGAGCGACTGGAGGCGGGGAGGGGCTACAGAGAAAAGCACCCGAGGTCTGGGTCCCCCAACCCGCTCCACTCCGCGTCGGGCTACAAAAGCCGAGAAGACGGCTACCACCGGAAAGAGTCCAAGGGCAAATCGGACAAGTACCTGAAGCCGCAGCAGGATGCCCCGGGGAGGTCCAGGAGGAAAGATGAGGCCAGGCTGCGAGAAGGCAGGCACCCCCACGCTGACGACTCAGGCAGGGAAGACGGGCTGGAGCCCAAGGGCACCAAGTCCAAACAGAGTGAGAAAAACAGAGCCAAGAGACCTGAGCGTGACCAAGAAGGAGCTGATGACAGGAAAGAAAGGGCGGCAGAGAGTGAGGTAAGGGTGGAATCCCTTTCCCCCAGGTAAGGAGAGGCAGGTCCCAGGGGAGAAGACTAATAAGGATAATGAACATTTAAAGAATGAATGAAATGCTTAGTGAATGTGTACTCTGTGCCAGGCACTGTGCTAACCATGTTATGTCAACTCATTTAATCCTTGCAGCAACCCTAGGAAGAAATACTAGTAATAATACTATCATTACTATGGATGAGGAAACTGAGGCCCAGAGAGCTTAAGTCAGTTGCCCAAGGACACACAGTTAGGAAATGGTGGAACTGGAATGACACCCAGGTGATCTGGCTCCAAGTTCCACAGCACCCTTCTGCCTTTACTGGAAGTTCGGCAAGGACTTGATGCAGAGGCCTTCTGTTGGATTTTGTCTGTTTGTCCAGGGTGGAGTGGCCCTGAGGTGTTTGCACCCACACACTCAGCCAGAGTAGATTAGACCTTTGGTCTGTTCCGTCCTTTCTCCTGCCAAAAGCATCCACCAGTGTTGGGCTTTGATGAGAGGTGGTAAAGGAGAAGCCACCACCACCCACTAAATTATACTGGGTGCCCAGGGCTTGGTGTGTTTTGCGAGACATAGTGTTTCCTTCCACTGGAATAAAAACGCTCAACAGTTGGCTGGCACCCAGGGCTCACCATCTGCTACAGGACTTCAGTCCTCCTTGTGACCACAGATGTTAAACTCTCATCACCATCTTGAGAACAGCCTAGAACCTATAGGGTTGCCCCAGGAGCCAGAGAACAGGCAGCAACTGAACTTGGGGAATGAAGGCTAAGGACAGGGTCCCTGCCTTTCTTATGATATGCCAGGCACCTCCCACCACAGGGCCTTAGTATGTCATTCCCCTGCCTGGGAGCCCCTCCCCTGCCGACATCCACATGACTCCCTCCTCAGCTCCTGTGTCTTTCCTCATTGTCACAAACTCCAAAGTTTATTCTTGGTCACCGCATGAAATCACAACGTCCCAACCCACTTCTCATCCTTCCCTGCTTTCTTTTTCCTAGTGGCATCTGTCTCCTTCTAATCTATCTCCTAGCGTCTTTATTTTGTATAGGATCTGCTCTCCCTCCCAGCCCTCCCCCACCCCAGCCCCCTTGTGAGCTCAATGAGGGCAGGAATTTGTGTCACTGCCAGTCCCCCCGCTAATTCCTGGATTAGGGTTTGGCACAGAGTGGGCGTTCAATAAGTGTAAAAGGAATGAATGATTGAGTCCAGACTCTGGAGGCAGAAGCCTGGCTTCTGAGAACTAGGTCACACCCTGTTCTTTTTGGCCTCAGTTTTCTCATTTGTGAAATGGGTGTGATCACAAGGCTGCTGTAAGACTTTTAACAAGATTGTGCTCATGGGAAACCCTGGGAGAGTCTGGAGGGAGTGCCCGTGCTGGCAAAGCCATTGTATGCACTGCTCAGTGTTTGTGGGAGGCCACAGCCAGACATGAGGCTCTGCCCTGACCACGAGACCCAAAGAAAAAGAAAGAAGACAAGGCAGTGAAGAGGACAACGTGGGAAAGAGGCTCTCCTCCACTTTCCTGGCAGGGGCACCAAGGTTTACATACCCAGATGCCTAGAGCAGGGAAACCAGACAGGTGACAGACCAGATAGCATGACTGAAGCCAGAGAGAAGAACTGGGAACGTGGTAGACCAAGAAGGAAATGCCTGTATATTGGGTCAGCCACTTCTCAGTTCCACTCTGAGACTGCCATGCAGGCACACATACCCTGTGTCTGATTTCCCTGTTCTTACAGCAGGACCAAAGCCCAGATGCAGATATCTGTATGAAATTTCCCATATTTTAGAAACTATGTAAAACAAAACATGTCTGTAGGTCAGGTGGAGCCTCAGAGGTCCCTAGAATATGGCCCCTAGTATAAATAATCCACAGGAGAGAGAAATATCAAAAGAACTCATGCTCAGTTCAAAGCCTGGATAGAGATCCATGCATGCTGGGTGGCAGGTGTGTACTTGTCACTCACTTCACCCTCCTACCAGTCTCCGTTCTTATATTCATGGAGCATCTAGCACTAGGGCTGCAGTTGTGAGTCAAAGCTAAATTGACTCTTGATTGCACAGAGCTCATGGTCTCGTGAAAAACATGCTCATCGAATAATTCCTTCATTGAACAGATGAATATGAGTGTTAAGTGTTAAGGAGGTGGAGGATGCAGTGCTATTAGTGCCTTTAACAAGCCAGAGGCTTTCCTGAGTTAGGATGTGCCTGCTGAGATTGAAAGGAACGGTGGGTATTTACTGGGTCAAAAGGAAGGAGAACAGACAGAGGGCATATCATGTGCAAAGGCCCTGTGGCTGGAAACCAGTGTTGCTGGAGCAGAGAGAGCCAGGGATAGAATGGTGGGAGGTGAGGCTGATGTGTCAATGAGGGACTGCATCATGCAGAGCCTTACAGGCAGGTTGAGGGGTTTTGTCTCTATGCTAAGTTCTAGGGGAAGGAAATGAAGCATTCAGGCAGTAAGGTGCAAGGAGGAGATAATCATTTTACGTTGTGGAATCATCACTCCCGAGGATCTTGGGGAGAACACACTTGGGAGGAGGCCGCCGAGCAGAAGGGGGAGACCAGTTAGTAGGTGGTTTAGCAGTGACCCCAGCTCTGTGCTGACAGCGCTGCCTGCAGTAGTCAGGACCTAATACTTTGCTCCCTGAGCTGGTGGGTGGGGATGGGATGGGGCGTGAGTGCATTGGTTGCCTTTGTCTGTTCCCCATAAACTGCTGTCACCTAGAAATGGTCCCAGGTCTAGGGATGCCCTGAAAGGCACTGCGGTGTCTCCTTTGCCTGCAGGGATGAAGGGTAGGGGGTCCTTCTGGGGAGGGGCTTTCCAGAGGCCAGGCTGTCCTTGCCTCTCCCAGCTAGAACTGGAGGGTGTCTCTTTACTGTGTTGATCTGGATGTGTGGCTGCAGGAACTGGCTGGGAAGGGTACGGGCTGTTTATTTTGACAAGGGAGGGCGGTGGGTAATTTATTCAGGAAGACAGAAAATAAAGAAAAGTGGCCCCCTGTTGGTAGAAGCTCTGGGTAGTGAGGGCTGAAAAGGCATTTGGAGCTGCTTTGAGCTCAGGTCAGCTCAGAAGGCTAGAGCAGAGATTCTGCTGCAAACACTGGAAGGAGCAAAGACTTGAGGATTTCAACTGTCTTTCCCTGTCCGGTCATATCTAGTTAAACCCGTCAGCCCTGAGCTCCCAGCCAGGCTGGCTCCTTGTCAGCAAAGAGAAGTGTGTCTGCTCGTAAGAAATCAGAGCAGGAGTGGTTTACTTTGAGCCAACCTCAGCCAGAGTTGTCGAAAAAATGCAGCTTGCTCCCAAGAACATCCGGGAACACTCATTGCTTTGGTAGTCAAAGTTTAAGTCATGGGAGAATATCCTCCTCAAGCTTCTAAAATGGGGGTTGGCAAACGGTTTTCTACAAAAAAAAAACAACACAGAGTAATTATTTTCGGCCGTGTGGGCAAGTAGGCCAAATTGAGGATATTATGTAGGTACTTGTATCATCATTTAGCATGCAACTGTTTAGAGATGTAAGCATTGTTAGTTCACAGACTGCACGGAAAAGAAGCCCTGGGTCAGATTTGGCTTGAGGGTGGGAGTCGGCTGACCCCTGTTTTAAAGGCGGGTCAGAGACCCTAATTCTCAAAGCAAACACCTGCTTTCAGTTGTTCACCTTCCCAGACGTGAGTGCTAGCGTGAGGGACTTAATCTGAGGGAAGGGATGGGAGGTAGGAAGGTGGGAAGGGATTGCTAGCTGGGGCGATAACTCTAGGACAGAGATAAGTCAGAAGTGAGGGGAGGGGGCCCTGATTGGGTGACAACACCCTTCCTAACCCTAAGTGGCCTGGAGTGATTTTTTATGCTTAATACAGATCTGTTGGTGAGACGTCACCATGATGATTATGAACCCCAGGGTCAGATTCCCCTTGTCCGCTTTATCCACCCTCACTGTCTACAGATATCTCGGCTGCAAAAAGTATCCCGTTTGCCAGGGATTTCTGTCTCCCTCAAGTCCCCAGGGAAAACATTAGTGAAACATCTCTCTGACTCTGTCTGTGTGACCTCGAGCAAGTTACTTAACCTCTCTGAGCCTCAGTGTCCCCATCTGTAAAAAGAAGACGATAACGGCACCTGCCTCCAAGGGATTTTGTGAGGATAAAGGAAGAGTGATGTGTGTGAAATGCATCTGGCATCATTAGCTGTTCTCAATAATGTTCTTTTTCTCCTGGTGTGCCCTCTGTCACTGTTCACTATTGATTTGGTTTGTTCTGTGCTTCCTTTGCTAAGGCTGGAAAAGAGGAACAGGATAGCATGGAAGAGAGTCCCCCATCAGTGGGCAGACAAGAGAAGGAAGCAGAGTCCTCCGATACAGAAAACAGAAGGGCAAGGAAGGTAAAGTTTGTGCCAGATGCTAGCAGTGTAGCCACATCGGCACAATGGCTCTAGGGCACCAAGTCACAGGCCTTCCCATGCTGCCTGGGGATGACCTGCTTGCTGCATGGCATGTGTCTGAGACCCCAGCAGTGGGTCCATGAATGAAGCCAGCACTCTGGAGTAATGGCTTCACCTGGGATCTTTGCATAGTCTTTATTGAAGAGATCTTTACCACCTGCCTGGGCTCTGTCTCCATCTTCAGTAATTTGGCTATGCTCATAAGAGAAAGCATGTGCCCGCAAAAGACTCCAGGCTACAGAGCCAGACTCCCAAAATAGGCAGGTCCTAGGGAGGGGCTGCAGGCAGAAGAGGGCTTTGGGTACTCAGGCTGGGGCCTTGACCTCAGTAGGCCCTGACGCTGGGATTAACCAAACATCTACTGTGCTTGTAAAGATTATTTTACTTAATTAAAATGAAAAACCCAGTCACAGGGCTGGGGCTGCCACAGCAAAAAGAAATGTTCTTGGAGCATGGCCAGCTTCATGCCTTTCCAGTCAGAAGAGGCAGAGAGATGAGTATCGCTGACTGGAAGCTGATCTTCTAAATCTGGCTGCCGGGCCCCTGGGCTGCTGGGGACGTGAGGGGAAAGTCTCGGGAGGAGCCAGGTGTGAACCGTGGCTATGGAGGGTTGTACCCTTGCTGGGAGAGGACCTTGTCAGGACTTCGCTGCAGTTACATTTAGTGATGCCCTGCAAGCAAGTTGATGCATTTAGAACTTATAACTTAGTCTTCATTCAGACACTATCTCAAAACTTAAAAAAATAAAGTTTCTAGAAATTAATCATAAAAGGATGAACAGAGATTATTATCTATTAATAGGAAGTATATGGAGCTTCTCTGGTGGCTCAGATGTTAAAGAATCTGTCTGCAATGCAGGAGACCCAGGGTTTGATCTTGGGTCAGAAAGATCCTCTGGAGAAGGGAATGGCTACCCACTCCAGTATTACTGCCTGGAGTATCCCATCGCCTATAGTCCATGGGGTCTCAAAGAGTCAGTTGCAGCTGAGTGGCTAAGCACCACCATAGTGTGCTTCACGATAGGAAGTAGGCTAAATAACTTTGACTGGAATCCTACATGGACGTTAATAGTTATGATAGAGATGTAGATTCTATGATATAGAAGCACCTCTAAGCCATAATACCAAATAAAAATGTAAGCTACCCACAGCTGAAAACAAAACAAACAAAAAACCCCAATCTGTTTATTGAGCACCTGTTATGTACCCAGAGTTGAAATTCTTGTGTCACTTGGTGGGTTAAGCATTAAGGGCTTACTCCAACTCATGTGCTATTTTGAGGCCCATCCTAGGGATGAATCACTGATGAGAGATTGAATGGTTTACAGCTCGTTATTACCCAGGTAGCAGTAAGATTGTGCAGCATCTTTCCGGTTTGAGGGGTCCTATGGTCAAGATTTGCACCCTCTTCTGGTTAAATACTAAGAACCAGGCCTCAGCCACCCTCTGACCTCCATCCGCAATTTTATTCAGGAGCAGGATTCGGAGAGTGGAAGCGAGGCTGAGGGTGAGAGCTGGTACCCTACAAACATGGAGGAGCTGGTGACAGTGGATGAGGTAGGGGAGGAAGAAGATTTTATCATGGAACCAGATATCCCAGAACTGGAGGAGATTGTGTCCATAGACCAGAAGGACAAAATCTGTGCAGAAATATGTCCCTGTGTGACGACTGCCTTAGACCTGGACTTTACCAAAGGTTTCGCCAAGGAGGGAGTCAAGACGATTGGGAACGGGGCTGAGGAAATCAGCCTCAAGTCACCCGAAGAACTGCCTTCTGCTTCCATGGACTGTCCCAGTGACATGGACGTGGAGATGCCTGGCCTAAATCTGGATGCTGAGCGGAAGCCAGCTGAATGCGAGACAGGCCTCTCCCTGGAGGGCTCAGATTGCTACGAGAAGCCCGCAAAGGGAGGAGAGAGCTCAGATGTTTGTCTGGCCCCTCCACTTCTGCAAATGTCTTCCCCCAAGCCAGCAGAGGAGAGGGCCTGGCAGCCCAGCCCGTTTCTCGATGACTGCAAGGCCCGGGGGACCCCCGAAGATGGGGCTGGTGAAGGCAGCGCCCTGGAGGAGAAAGCCGACCCCCCCACTGAAACCGACCTCCAAAGCCAGGCTTGCAAAGGAGCATCGACCCCGGGTAATTACCTCCCTTTTTCTCTGTGTGGTTGGGTTGATCCGACCACTGCTTCCCTGGAGCAGTGTGGGCAAGTGCAGGCTGGAACCACCAGAAGTCAGGGTTCATCCAGCGTGAAAGCTGATGCAGGAGCCTAGCTGAAAAGCCTGGTTAAACTGCTAGAGCTTTGAGGCAGTGGTTAGCTCTTAGCTTTTAGGTAGGGGACGTTGGGTAGGAGACCACACATTTTCTGAAAAGCAGACTCAGATGGGACGTACTTCTTTGCCTTGATAGGAGCCCAGATGAACTCTGACAACTAAATTAGCAAGTGTTTGGGGTTATCAAAGGAGCTTTGGTTCCTGGGGGTCAGCAAGCAGCCTCTCCTGCCTGCGCCACAGAGGACCACCCAGGCCGTTTCTTCTGTGAGGCCCGAGTGAGGGGGCAGAGCTTCAGAGGGCAAGAAAGGAGAGAAAGGAATGGGCAGAGGGCAGAATGATGGGCTCACGAAGGGGCCTGGCTGGTTTCCCTTCTCACCTCAGACCCACTTTTCTCCAGGGTCTGATGGTGAAACCATTGGAGGTGATGTTGTGTCTGTGCCTGGCACTATGGCATCATGAAGACAGAGTTTAAAATAGGCTAAGCCCGGTCCTCTCTGCCAAGTGGAAACTAAGATCCAGCAAGAGCTGTGGGGGGAGGTGTGGCCCTCCATGTTCTCCCAATGAAAATAGCTAGAAATTCATTTTGCGGCAAGCCTGTGGCATCCCAGAGTTTGAAGGAAGTGGGGATGAGTCCAGGGCAGAAAATAGAGAGGAAGGGCTTAAAAATAAATATTTCAGCCCAGTGCTCTTTGGTTGGCACAAACTGGTTGGTGAGCGGGTGGCCTGGGCTTCCATCTGTGTCAAGCTGACCTGAGCTCTTTTTCACCTGTGTGGATCTGAGCCTCCATGGAAACTCTGCCGTGAGCTGCATTGTTGCTAGAGCAATACTGAGGCCTGGGCTGTGTCTAGAGAAGGCAAGAATAGAGGAGGAGCGAGTGCCGTTTGCCTTGCTCGGATTGAGCCTCCACTGTGTTGTAGTATAGGTCTCGACATGCACTGGTGTTCATGGCTCATTAGCTTCCCCAGTGTTTGGAGTTCATATTTAATAACACTGTTCAACAGGCTTGGGGTGAGAATGGCATTGCCTCTCTTGTCCGCCTCGGTGCTCCTGTGGATGTCAGCACAATTTTTGCACTTCAGTGATTCTTCTGCCTGCAGAGATGGAGTGATACCAAATTGGGGGCACGGGGGTGGATCATTCCAGCTGAAGGCATCAGAGGCCCATCCCCCACAGAGCCAATGCAAAGATTCGCCAAGTTTTCTTGTGTGCGGCGTTCTTTTGGCAGCCGTAAAAGCTCTTTATTCTAGCACTTTGGTTCTAATTAGCAGCCCTGGCCCTAGTCTCATGTTATTAAGCAGCCCCAGGACCATTTCCCATCACACAGTGCAAAGAACAGAATCGCAGGGATTCTTGGAGGCAGGTTGTGTTTCATTGGTATCCTGTCCTGGTTCATGTTTTGCAGAAAACTCCAGGTACTCAGAAATGAAATCTCTGGACGTGAGGTCACCGGAAGATGCTGAAGTGGAGCTGAAACAGCCACTTTCTTTGCCTTCCTGGGAACCAGAGGATGTGTTCAGTGAACTTAGCATTCCTCTAGGTGGGTGAGATACTCAGTCCTTCCTGCGAATTCAGTTCCAGGGGACAATAGCTCTGTAATAATGTCTAAGAGCTTGAGAAGGCTGTTCGTCATTTTGTTGTACTATTAATGTCTGATGCAATCACCCAGATTAACCTGCAGCTTTAAAGTTTCTTGCAATTTCAGTGTCCCATAGTAGACCAAGATAGCTCATGGGGCCAGACTTTGAACGGCACTGCCCTAGGAGCCAGAGCAAAGAGACTTGTTTTTCCTGTCAGGAAATGTTTCACTCCTAACCGCACAGCCCTTATTCAGCCAGGGTAGTGGCGACCCACCAGCCGCCACAGAGTCAACAGAAATGCCCTCCTGGCCCCAGCGCCTCTCCAAACAATGCTGCTTTTTTTTTCCTCTTTGAGGGACTAAGCTTCTCTAGGGCAATGATACCGAACAGACTGTGTTTAGGGGACTTCCCATGTGGCTCAGAGGTAAAAGAATCCACCAGCCAATGCAGGAAACACGGGAGATGTGGGTTCAATCTCTAGATCAGGAAGATCCCCTGGAGGAGGAAATGGCAACCTGCTCCAGTATTCTTGACAGAAAAATCCCACGGACAGTCCATGGGTTTGTAAAGAGTTGGACATGACTGAGCGACTGAGCACACACTCTGTAGTTGATAGAGGGGTCTCTGGGTCCCTGTCCTTCCCATGTTGGTGACTGCATGTCCTCAGACAAGTCATAACCAGGAATTTTTTTTCCAGTTACAGCAGGTCCTTTAGCTTCCCTGGGAGCTCAGCTGGTAAAAATCCACCTATAATGCAGGAGACCCCGGTTCAGTTCCTAGGTCAGGAAGTTCCCCTGGAGAAGGGACAGGCTACCCACTCCAGTATTTATGAGCTGGTGGCTCAGCTGGTAAAGAATTCACCTCCAATGTGGGAGACTTGGGTTCAATCCCTGGGTTGGGAAGATCCCCTGGAGAAGGGATAGGCTATCCACTTCAGTATTTATGAGCTTCCCTGGTGGCCTGCAGTGCAGGAGGCGTGGGTTTGATCCCTGGGTTAAGAAGATCCCCTGGAGGAAGGCATGGCAACCCACTCCAGTATTCTTACCTGGAGAATCTCCATGGACAGAGGAGCATGGCGCTGAGCCCATAGGGTTGCAAAGAGTCGGACACAACTAAGCACAGCATAGCAGGTCCTTCATTAACAAGTCGATGAGCTCCAGAGGAGCTAGTCAGCATGGAGGCTCACTCTTTCCATCAAGTTTTCTTTTTTCCTTTTCATCTTCTGTATAAAAATCCCTTATTTTTCTCTGTCCTCCAGTGTGCCATTTAGTCAGATACAAAGAGCAAACTTCCTTTTTTTAAAAAAAAAAAAAAAGAAGAAGGAGTTTGCTACATAGCATCCAGCATGCCCCAGGACAAAAATTTTAAAAAAACACGGAAATACGTACTGACCTTAGAATGAACGAAGATGATTGTAAGAAGGCCCTGGGTTCTGGAAAATAGTTGCAAAGGCTGCCTTTCAGGAAAAAGGTGCCAGACAGTCAGCAGCCCTTCCTGGATAATGTGGCTCTGTGTGAGGCACTCGGGGCAGGGACACTGAGAAATGGAACACAATCTCTTGGTATGCAGGAACCTGGAATCTGTATGACATACACAGGCAGAAATTAAGAATAAAGTCTGCTACTTTATAATCTGTGTCTTATTTTTATTTTTATTATAAAAAGTGTGAAAGATTATTACAGCCAATTTATAACCCATATGAAGTAAACATTAAATGTTGTTTCCCTTCTCTCCAGTCTCCCCCTCTCTGAAGGTGACCACAGTCATACCCATGGATAGTTTTTCTCCCACAAAAACGGGATCAAACTATACACATAATGTTATGCAGTTTGCTTTTATACCTTAACGGTGAATCTTAGCGCTCTCTTCATATCAAATGCATTCTTCTTAATTACTGCAAATATTTTATCTTAAAAGCTATACCATACATTACCGATCCATCTCTCTACTGGTGAACATTCAGAATGTCTTTAATTTTTTTTCAATTAAAAATTAGATTGACAACAATACTAGGTAGAATATTATTTCCATCATAGTTTAACACTTATCAATAACCAAATATTTCACATATTTCTACAGAATATATTCTTACATTCTAAAAGTATTATATATTTGAATGGCACTGCCCTGGGAGCCAGAGCAAAGAGACTTGTTTTTCTTATTAGGAAAAGTTTTTCCTGTCAGGTATACTATTTCACAAACTTATTCCTGTTTTCCCATCTTTAAAGTCAATAATACCTTTCTCTTATGTATTTACTTCTAAGGATTGTAATATAAAATTAAGTAAGATAACCAATGTTAGAAATTTTAAGCAGCCAAGAATAAAAGAACAATATAAGTGATAAAGTACAAAGTAACATTATTTATCAAAAATTAGAATTATTAATTTAAATACTATAAAAGTTAGACTTTTATTTTTTTCATTTACCGTTGAACTCGCAAAACACCTGTGGGGTTGGTAATATTTTCAGCCCTATTTTACAGGTAAGAAATGAGATGGTGGTGGTTTAGTTGCTAAGTCATGTCTGACTCTTGCATCCCCATGGACTGTAGCCTACCAGGCTCCTCTGTCCATGGGATTTCCCAGGCAAGAATACTGGAGTGGGTTGCCATTTCCTTTTTCAGGGGATCTTCCTGACCCAGGGATCGAACCCATGTCTCCTGTATTTTAGGCAGTTTCTTTACCACTGAGCCACCAGGGATTTAGGATGAAATGCAGGTTTACAGAGCTAATGAACAGCCCAGAACTGGAGTCAGGATTCAGACTCCGGCACTTTGACTCCCGGCACCATGCTCTTGCTGCCTGTGTACCCTACCACCTTCCACACGTGCTGCCACCTTTTCGTGTGAACCAGTTTCTGCTGGATCGCACGCTAGCCCAGGGGAGAGGGGGGAGACCATGTATATTTGCATTTCAAATTTTCATAATTGCCACTAAATTGCTATCCAGAAAGATTATACCAGTGTTCAGCACTACCTCACGTGAGAGTACGGTTTCTCCACATCCTTGCCAACTTTGGATCTTATCAGTTTTAAATCTTTACCAACCAACTGGAGGAAAATGGTGGCTCATTTTATTTTTTAAAACAGCTCTATTGAGGTATAATTGAGGTTAATGAAGTGTACATAAAACCTGAATTTTGACACATGTACACCTGTGAGCCATCACTGCAAGCAAGACAGTGAACATACTCATCGCCCCTGTATTTCCTGATACTCCATACCCCTACCTCCCAGCCCCAGTCCCCAGGTAACCACTGCCCTCCTTCCTGTCACAAAATATTAGTTTGCATTCTAGAATTTTCTAGAAAGGGAATCATACAGTATGTACTCTTGTTGCCTGGTTTATTTCACTCAATAGTTATTCTGAGATTCATCCCAGTTGTTGGGTGTGTGGATAATTGTTTTCTGTTTATCGCTGAGTATTGCACTGTGGTTATGGGTAGATCACATTTTGTTTATTCATTCAGCTGTTGATGGGCATTTGGGTTTTTCTGGTTTGGGGCTATTACAGACTGTACTTTTATACTTGATGATAGTCTCCGATTAGCTTTGAGACCTATTGTTTCTTTAATCTCAGTGGGGGTGAGGGGCATATGATACTGTTTTCTGCATTTGCCAGGTAAGGAAACTGAAGCCCAGAGACTTATTACCAGAGTTGTTTTTGTTTTTTAGTTGCTAAGTCGTGTCCGATTCTTTTGTGACCCCATGGACTATGGCCCTCCAGGCTCCCCTGTCCATGGGATTTCCCAGGCAAAGGTATTGGAGTGGGTTGCCATTGCCTTCTCCAGGGGATCTTCCTGACCCGGGATCTAACCTGAGTCTCCTTTATTGGCAGGTGGGTTCTTTACCACTGAACTACCAAGGAAGCCCCTTATTGCCCGAAAACACACAGTAAACTCAGGTCAGAACTGAGGGAATCCTGATTGGAGACCAGGCTGCCCTGCCATTCAGGCAGCACAGTGGAAGGAAAGGCAATTTTGGTGCAGTGGTTAAGAGCACAGAGTGTGCAATCTGACTCCCTGGGTTCAAATCCCAGCTGGCTGGGGGACAAAGAGCTGCTGATTTAACCTCTCTCCCTGGCTTTCTTCATCTATAAATCTAGGATGGTAGTAGTCGCCTACCGTGTAGGGTTATTTTGAGGATTAGATGAATGAGTACTTGTAAGATCTCAGTCTCTTTCAGTAGGAGGTACTTATTACAAGTTGTCTATTGTTATTATTTGTTTCTTTCTCTCTCTCAAAGTCACTCAGTCACGTCTGACTTTGCGACCCAATGGACTGTAGCCCGCCAGGCTCCTCTGTCCATGGGATTCTCCAGGCAAGAATACTGGAGTGGTTAGCCATTCCCTTCTCCAGGGGATCTTCCTGACCCAGGGATTGAACCCAGGTATCCTGCATTGCAGGCAGATTCTTTACTGTCTGAGCCGCCAGGGAAACCATTATTCATTTATGAAATAGTTTTTGAGACCTACTCTGCTTTCTCTCACTGGGGGTGCATAACCCTTCACCCTCCATGGTTTATCACTACTGCAAAGAGACTTTCTAGGGAGTGGGGACAACTCAGGCTTGGTCCCTGTGGAGTGCAGGGAGGTAGAATGAGGAGGAGAGGTGAGGCAAAACCCTGCTGCTCAGGGGCTGGGCTGGGCATGGGGGTAGGGAAGGGCAGCTCCGTGGGCTTCAGGCCAGCTCTGGGTGACCCCAGCCAGCGTGAGCCTGCCAAGGCCTGAACTCTTCCCAGAACCAAAGGGAAGCCTACAAAATGCAAGCTCCCCTTCTCCACCCATCACAGACTGTGCTGGGATGACAGGGCTGTAATTAACCATGGCAGGAGCTATTATTAGAAGGCAGATGTTGCTTTAATTATGGTACTTAATAGAGGCTGAAAAATGGGAGGACCAGGTTGCTGCAGAACTCTCTGGGGCTGGAGCTGTGTTTTCTTCATGCTGTGCTACCCCGGGCCCTCACATTCCAGAGGTGTCCTGAGGCGGTGCTGGCATTCTGAGTGCCCGGGCAACTCCTGGTTACTCAAGGGTGAGTTCCCAGGCTTTTGGGGCTCTTGCCCCAGCTTCTCCCTCCTCAACACTATCTCTGACCACCTGGTACTGCCTGAGTAGTCCTGGAGGCCGGCGGGGGCCTGAAAAGAGCTGCTGCCCAGCCATGGAGCTCTGGTGAAAGGCTGGAGGGCCAGAAAGCCTCTGTGGAGAAAAGCCTCACACATGTCTGCTATTGTTTTTTGATAAACAGTTTGGCTTCCGTCTATGGGGTCACACAGAGTCGGACACGACTGAAGTGACTTAGCAGCAGCAGCAGTGTTTGTTGAGCCCGAGGCAAAATGACATGTGCTTCCCCATTACACCATTTATTGTATTATTATTCCTGTTTTACACACAAGGAAATTGATCTCAGAGAGGTTAGCACACATACCTGAGGTCACACAGTGAGTCAAAGAGCTAGGTCTGACTCCAAATTCCATTTTCTCTTCAGTATACTGTGGCTTCCAACTTTTTTGTTTTTTGGCAGTAGAAGCCTTTGTTCAAGTGAAATCTCACCCCAAACACTACAGATGGTAGCCATGCCCACTGCTGGGGCAGAAATGGGCCACAGCTGCCAGCTCAGGTCTGCTTTACGTTCTGTGGTGGCTTCTGAGGCAGCTGCACCCCTTTTGGGGGCACCCAGGACAGGGATTTGAAGCCCTCTGGGGAAACATGGCGGATTCTGGAGGCCTCGTTGGATCTGCACAGAAAACCCAAGGCTTCTTTCTTGGTTTTACCCACTTGGCCGACCCTACAAGGTCTGGACTCAGGGAGAGGCTCTGATCCCCTGCCTGCGTCTGCTCCCGTGGCCTGGTTGGGTGGGGGCTTGCTTCCCCTTTTCTGGTTGTTCTTCTTGTCCAGTGTGGGCCTCTGCTCCCTGTGGAGCAGCAGCAAAAGGGAGAAGTATTTTGCAGGCACAGAGGAGGAAGGCGGGCCTTGCTTAATGCTCTGTTTGCCAGCAGCAGCCAGGAAACAGGGCCTGGGGGAGGTGGAAGGGCGGGACGGCCACCCACAGACAAAGAGCACGTTCACATCCTTTGCAGTGAGGTTGGGAGATCGCTCGGCCTCCCCCAGGGCAACTGGGCCCCTCACCCAAGGACCTCACTGGAGACTGCTGAGGGCACGGCAGGCAGGCTTGCTAGGTGGCAGTTAGAACTGGCCAGCCAGTCCACTCCCCCACACCAACACACACACACACAGAGGAGCCATCCGTCAAGGCAGGCTGCAGGCAGGTCTCCCAGGCTCCCTCCTTCCTCCAGGCCCGTCCTTCCAGGCTGATAAGTGGCTTTTGTGAAATGAGGCGGGGGAAGGCGGGGGTGAGTGTGGGGGGAAGGTTGTAATTAGAAGTCTAAGCTGCTTCTCTATGACAGGGTCTCCTGTGTATTTAGCTCTGTCTCTAGAGGCAGGAGAAGGAAAGTGAAGGAAGGCCTGGGCTTGTGGTCACACGCAGGAACTTGGCAGAGACCTGACCTGTCCCCCTCTCTTTAAGAGACTGCCCTGGCCTCGTGTGTGGCTCCCAGCCCCACTTTCCCTGACACCCAGTGGGGCCAGCTCTCTGACCATCCCCTCATCTGCAGCAGAACTCACCATATGGGCAGCAGCAAAGCATAGCCGAGGGGGTCAGCACACAGGGGGCGGCCTCAGCCTGAAAGAGCACGGGGTCGGGAGTGGGGAGTAGTGCGTCTGGGTGTCCCAAGTGGCCAGCCCCGCTCCTTTGGCTCCACAGTGTGTCCTGATCTCCGCGGTCCTCAGCCCTGCTTTTTAGCTGGTGCCTCAATCAGAAGGCCCAGGAGGAATTCAGCCAGCTCTCCCCAGGCTACACAGATTCTTAGCCTCTGGTCTTAACCCCTTCTCATACCTAGGCTCTTTCCACTCTGCTGTGTCCTCAAGAGGAGAACCGTGACCCCAGTACACCATGGTATAGGCTGGACCAGCCACCGTCCCCCTTCAGAGATGAATCCTCTGGGCTGTGACGCGGTCATTTCTCTGACTGTTGGGCCACTGTTTCCTTTCCTCGGAATCAAAAGAGCTCCCCAAATCCTGGAACTTCTATTTAACGCATCATAAATAAAATGCTACTAATGAATGGCTCAAATTTAAGACTGGAGAAAGACGAGAAAATGTTTATGATAGATCATCACATGAAAAAGGGAGGAAACAGAATTACACTTAGGGTGTCATTAAAAATGTCGTCTTCCACCCCACAAAGGGCTCTATATATAGATAGTGTGGAAGAAAATATTTTGATTGGAATGACTCCGAGTGATTTTTCCTCACTTTATCTTTAAAAAATTCTCTTAGTGAACATAATTGTAAAATAAGCAAACAAAAATGAGTGTTCTTCCAGAGTCTTGGCCACAGCAGCTGCAGAGAGACATACAGTGTGGAGAAAGGAAACCCACCCAGTGAAATGTAAGAAACCTCCTTGCTCCTCCTTTCCCAGGAAGCAGACTGATGTTAGTAGAGCCTGGACCTACTTCTGGAAGGCAGTTGCAAAGCATGTAATTTCCCGGCACTCCATCATACTTCATCACATTGCCTGTGAATGAAGCTGATGCTGTTTTCTTCGTGCCAGTTTTGTAAATGAGGAAACTGAGGCTTGGAGAAGTTGGGTAACCAGCCCAAGCCAATAGCAAGCCAGGGCTGAATCGCGTTGCTCCTATTTCACCCTGACTGCTGTCTGGACCTCAGGGGCCTCCCTCCACCTTCCTAAACTGCCTACCTGTCCGTCCCCCATCCTTCTGCAGGGGTGGAGTTCGTGGTGCCCAGGACCGGCTTTTATTGCAAGCTGTGTGGTCTGTTCTACACGAGTGAAGAGACGGCGAAGATGAGTCACTGTCGCAGTGCCGTCCATTACCGGAACTTACAGGTAACTGTTGGTCTTCCTTGCCTAGTGCCCAGGAGGGGCACTCCCTGGGCTAAGTTTCTGTGAGGTTATATCTCCTTCTATCACATGGAAAACTCATTCTGTGGTCTGAGTCCTGATTCCACCCTACTCCACATGGTGGCTGCCTTCCTTACGCTCTCAGAGCATCTGTCTCCACTTTGCTACAAAACATGCTATTTGGGTTGGATATTTTTGGCAACTGCCTCTCCCTCTAGACTGAATAACTTGGTAGTGTTCACCTAGCCCATGGTTGGAGCTGATCCCTTTTCACAAAACCTGGATATTTCAGATACAGATATTTCTGTGCTTCTCTTCTCCTGATCTAGTATCCATGTTTGGCTAGAATAAAAGTCACTGTTATATTCTACTGAAATGTCTGTTCATACTGCAGCTATTATCAAAGACATAGCGTCTGGGACCAGACACTGGGGATACTCTGGGGATACAACAACAAAAAAAGCAGATAATAACCCCTGCCCTCATGGACCTTACATTCTAGAGTAGTAGATAAGCAAAAAATAAGTGTGTTTCATTGTATATTAACTGTTACACATACAAAATATTCTATATACCATATTTCATCCAATCTAAGGTGCCATCATTAAGACACAACACTTGTAAGACACAACACTATTTTTTTATACCAACAAGAACAAAAATGTTACAGATTAAACGGTGAGTCTCCATCAACTGGAAAATACATCTCAATTTCAGAACTGTTCGTACGTGGGGGAAAAACACTTGTTAAAATCAATGAGATATAGCAACATATCCTATAAAATACCTAAATAATATACAGCATGTTAGAATGTGATTTTTATATGACTTCTGGTATAAGCTGGGGATTAGTAATATAATAGAAATCATAGTAGATAGATGCTCAGGGTAAGTATATCAAAGTACCTTCTGTTCTAACTGCAAGGAACTTAGACTTCTTTTTTGAGGCATAAGGCCTTGGCTCTGGAAGACCCTTGTGATAATGAGTGAGTGAGTGAGTGAAGTCACTCAGTCGTGTCCGACTCCTTGTGACCCCGTGGATGATAGCCTATGAGGCTCCTCCGTCCATGGGATTCTCCAGGCAAGAATACTGGAGTGTGTTGCCATTCCCTTCTCCAGGGGATCTTCCCAACCCAGGGATCGAACCCAGGTCTCCTGCACTGCAGGCAGACGCTTTAATTCCGGAGCAGATAATACCGTTCAGTTTAATTGTTAAAGAGTGGCTGCTCTGGTGGTTCTTAGCCAGGGATGTGAACCAAAGTCCTGTACACAGTGTTTCAGAAGTATTTATTACTACTTAGGCCAAATGTTCAGCAGAGTTTGGGAGGGACCAAGGAATATGTAATTTGAGGAAATTCTCCAGATGATTTTAATGTGTACCCCTAGTTAAGAAAACTCAGATACAGGCCAACTCTCTTATTTTATAACTGAGGAAACTGAGGCCCAGAGAAACCAAGGATTTATCAAAACCCTGGATTAGTCCAAGCCTTGGATTTGTCCCAGGCCATCAAGATGCTTAGTTACCAGGCCTGGAACCAGGTTGCCTGATTCTTAATCACTTTGCTGCTTTCACTCTACTAAGCTGGTCTTGTGAACTGAGACTCGTGTCATGGCCTGGGTCACCATCTGCAAGGAACTGTCTTTGGCTGTGCCCAAACTCAGGTCATTTAAACTTTTTGATTTTCCTCTGGAAAGCAGCTATTGTATGACCGAGAAAGTCACAGGGCCTGCGGCCCAGGTCCTGGCCTCTCCAGGGGGTAGGCAGTGACTTGGCCAGGCCAAGAGTTCAGCTTGGGCTACACAGAGCCAGCTGACGGCAGCTGTCTACCCTGAAGACATCCTCACCACCCACCCACAACAAGAGGAAACCTCTAGAATGGAAGAGCTGAACAGGGTCTTAAAGATCATCCAAAAATAAAAATAAAAAAATAAAGATCATCCGGTCCTGATTTTCCCAAACCTTGGTCTTCAGCTGGAATCTTTTTAAAATGTGGCTTCCTGGACCTACCCTATATTTGCTTATTCATTATCTCTAGCGTGGGGCCTGAGAATCTGCGTTTTAAACTCTTTCCAGCAAATTATGATACCTCAACATGAGAACCTTCTCATCCGGTCTTCTCAGCTGGACTGCATAACCCTCAAGGAGACACACAGCTCAAGGTCACCCAGGAAGGTTGGAAGAATGCAGACTTCCAGGTCCTTGAATTCTAAACCCTGTGCTTTTTGCAGGGCAACAGACTTCACTGCGTTTTGGGCCTCTGGGCCAAACCCCCAGGCAGACTCGCCTCCCTGTAGCAGGCCACAGCCACTCCTGTGGTCCCAGGCCTGTCGGGTCCAGATGCTGGCTAAGTCCCTTACGCCCGCCAACTGCAGTTCAGGTTTCCCCGGTGCACCTGTCGGGGAGCTGGGAGCCTCAATCACAGGTGTCCCAGATAGGGTTTCTGCCAGTGGCCTTGACAGACTGTCTCTGTCCACACAGACACACCCATCCCACCCCCACTCCATGTTACATGTGCGAAAAGGGAAGAATTCAGACAGGAGTGGCCGGTGCTGGCTAGCACCTCAGTCAGGCAGCTTGTAAATCTATCACCCCGGGAGGCTGTGAGGAGGGGGCAGGGGTTGCTCCTGGGGGTAGGGTGGTAGGAATCTTCATTTTCTCTCTGCAGTCCTGCTGTTCTCTCGTGCTCTGAGAGAAGCCACAGCAGGTGGTCAAAACGGCTAGGTGGGAAAACTAGACACTTACTCAGCCCCAGGTCTGATACTCGGTACACACACCCACTTGCCTTACCTGAGACGAGGTGGAGGAGCAACCCAGTCCTCCATCAGCAGCCTGATCCCCTGGAATCCACGGTCTGCCTCTCTCCATCAGTCTCACCCACCTCTCAAAGCCAACCAGTCTCTCCTAGAGACACCAAGTCGACTCCATCACCTCTCCCACATCATCGGGTCTGACCCTCAGATTCACCCCTGGAGGAAGAAGGAGGAAGATATCATCCTTCCATTTAACAGTCTAGGGTCTGAGGCGAGGAGAAGATGAGTGACTTTCGCAGAATCAGACAGCCAGTGCCAGTTACGATCAAGGCAGCATTGACTTTTTGGCCAACCCAATATATAGCCCAGGATCCTACCATCCCACTTACAGAAATCTAACTGACAGAAATAAATTCACCAATATGTAAGGACACTTTTGCAGTAATTTATTATAGTAAATGTATAATTTATTGCCAACATTTTTGGAAACGCCCTGAATGTCCAGGAATAGGATAGAATTGAGTAATTGATGGTTCACGCCTATGACATCGCTAGGTGTTTATTCCATGCCAGGGTCTATGTTTGATGCTTTATGGTACCTCTCTGGGACGTCACAGCAAACTTGTGCAGTGGTAACTGTATTACTCACACTTAACAGGTGTCAAAGATATTGGGGAACTTGCCGGCTGAGAGCCAGCCTTTGAACCCAGGTCATGTGATGGCAAAGCCCACACACTTGACCACTGTGGGGGACTTAACCCTGCTGACTCTTAATCCAGCACTCCTTGCACTGCCCTGGGGCCTTGGGCATCTTCTGGTTCTCACTGCATCGAATCCAGAACCTCAGGAGCAGCCTGACAGGCTCACCGAGTTGGACTTTGGGGACCAGTGGGAACATGGGTGCTGAGGTGGGGTGCAGGCAGCGCCCTGCCAGCCTGCCTGCGGAGTCTCAGCTGTCGGGCTGCAGTTTTGTCTTTCACAGTAGGTATGGGACAGAGCTGCTCCCCTCCCTGCCTTTCCAGCCTCCCTCTCTTTCCTCTGCCTTTTACACGTGGACGTGCTGCCTGGATCCTAGGGCTCATTCTGGACAACGAGTAGCGTTGTGAGGATTAAATGAGTTTATAGAAGAAAAGCAGTTAGTGCTGGATCTGCGATAAGGGCTGTGGATGTGTTTGCTGTTAGGATCTGCACTTCCCTACATTTCTCCAGGAATCATTTGTAAACTAACATAAAGAGGGTGGAGCTCATCACTCATCCTGGGTCCCGGGATCTGGGGAGGGAGAAGAGGGGTCCCAGCCCAGGGGGGCAAGATGGGGGGGGGGCGACACACAGCCCCTTCCTCTCCTCCCAGCTCACCACTGTCTTTCTCCCTCCCCACTGTCCCTCTTTGCACCACAGAAGTACTTGTCCCAGCTGGCCGAGGAGGGCTTGAAGGAGACGGAGAGGGCGGGCAGCCCGCGGCCCCAGGACAGCGGAATCGTGCCACAGTTTGAAAGGAAGAAGCTCTGACACCGCTGCTTGAAGGGGGAGAGGAGGGCCTGAGAAGTGGGGCCTTCCTGCCAGAGAAGAAGGAAGACCAGGGAGCCCACGGCCATGCCTGAGTCGGTCCGCAGAGACTCACGAAAGGCCCGGAGCGCCTCCCGGAGCCTTCACCCCGGCGTGTCCAGTTCTCGTGTTTCCCGCGAACAATTTTCAACTTGCTTGTCTCTCTTCCTCTCCATCTCTCACTCCTTCCTTCTGTGCCCATAAAATCCAACTTCTCAGGGATTTTCACAGTGTTCCAATTCTTGGTGGGATAGGATAGGTCAAGCCAGGCTGAGTCCTCCCAAAAAAAAAAAGATTTCATGGAGACTCCTGGGTCGAGAACCACGTCTCTGCTTGGCATCCTGTGTGGTGGGGGGTGGGGGAGCTGAGTTGGGTCCTACAGTCCTGGAGGGGGGAGCCTTGGGCCACCAGCTGGCAGAAGCTGGGAGCTCCTCCAGCTCAACCACCTTTTTGAAAAGTCCTGATTTTCATAACTCTTTCATCCTCTCCATTGTTCTAGAAGCCCACCAGATTCAAGCCTTAAAATTTAAGGAGGGAAAGAGCCCTTTATTTTGGAAGCTCTGATCATTTCCCTCCTGTTGATTTCAGGAGATGCCAGGGTTTGTTCTCCTCTGGATATTGAGTCTGGTCTAGATTCACTTTAAATAAAAATGAAAACAGAAGCATCTTCCCCCTCTAGCTAAAACATTAGAAGGTTGGGACTTCTGTTGAAGACTGGCCTCCCAGCCATTCATGGTTGGCTTGAGAGACACCAAAACAAGGAAAAGGCATCCATCCTTGACTCGTCCTTTGCTGCCTGCACACTGGGTACCAGCAGCCTCACAGTGGGATGGTTTTTAAATGGTCTCTTAGAGGCGGGAGCAGCTAAGGAGAGGCAAGGTTGCAGGACTGAGGAGCATTGAGGGTTGCCAGGTGTTTGTAGGTGGACCCTTTCCAATTGGGCAGAAGGCCAAAGGCATCTCAGAGTTTATCCCATGTGCAAACTTTGATATTAAATGTTACGAAGTGCAGAGCTCCTTCCCATCGGGCTGTGGGTACTGAAGGTCAGTGCCTTCAGGTCCTGGACAGGACAGACTGGGGGGGTTTAGCCTGAGGTTCATTGGGAGGGTTTGGGAAAAGGTGCTGGCGAAAATGAGGCTCAGCTGAGCCCTGGAGAAGCCCTTGAGAAGGTCAGAAGGGAGCCTGGTGCTGCTTCCTCAAGTGAGACACTTGCCCAGAGGCGGCCGCCCTGGCTCAGCTCCTATAAGACGGTTCCTGTTAGTTCTATTACTGATCACAGATAGGTAGGCTAGGACGAGATTGCTTGTTTTATTTTAATGTTTTGCTTTTTTTTTCTTTTTATGGTAGATAAGACTATACTGCATATTCTGTTTTCTGTCTTCTGCACTAAGAGCAGAGACAGAGATGGATTATTTGAGTTCCACACTGACATCTGATCAGTGGGAAAATTAAGCCTCAGAAAGGAAGGGAAAAATAGAACATACAAGGATCACGTGTAACCTGGGGGCAGGTGGCATCAGCAAGGAGAGAACCGCTGGGGACCTGTGAGAGAGAAGAGTTCAGGCAAGCTTCAAACAGACCAGCTTGAACAGGTGTAGAGGGAGGCTGCAAACAGTGGGAAACCTGAACTTGGCATTGGGCAGCTGTGGGCCTCAGAAAGGTGAGTGTCTCAAAGAGAGTAGAGTTTGAAAACAGCGACTCAGCCCAGACTTGTTCCCCTGGCTGACTTCTCTGGTTTTTACCTGGTGTTCTAGAAACCGGCCTCCTCCATTTCTCAGAAACTTTGACCCTATGTGTCTTTCTTCCCACTGGTGGGAAGTCAGGGGCCAACTCTCTGAACCTTGCTGGGAAAAACCTAAAGCCTAAAACTGCGTTTTTAGAGAAGCTGGCAGTCTTTTCTCCCAGCATAGTGGAAGCTGACCCCGCCAGCTCACCATCCCCCCACCAAGCGGTGTTTCTCTGGAAACCTGGATGGCTGTTCGAACAGCCATATTCCCTAGTAATGTAATGGCTCTCTTGCTGATAAACCGAACTTCCCTATATTTTAAAGCTGGAGAACGGCCCTGGGAAGGAGAGAGAAGAAGCTCTTTGCATTTAATAAGACCCTTTAATTTAAAAAGTCATCTAAGGTCCTATATTTGTGTGTGTATATATATATATTTATTTTTATTTATTTTTATACAATTCCATTGGCATAGTTTCACCCACTCTATAATTTGCACTTTTTATTCCTACGTGTGTCATACACAATGCAGTATTAAAAGCAACCAGGAAAATATTGATTTTTTTTTTTAAAGCTTTTCTTCAGTGTTTGTTAACCATTTCAAAATGTCTCCCTGGAAAAGTTGTTCAAGAGCAGCTGCTATCTTGAGCAGCACATTTACTTGTGCCCTGCGTTAATATAACAAAAGGCCTGTGTACTTTTTATTGTAAACGCCTGAAATAAACTACATCCACAGTGTATTCCTGAAGAATTTGGTAAATTTGGTGTTGGTGTGAGCAGCAGCCATTAGTATCAAGGTTTCTCTTGACAGTCTGAGGCTGTGATCTGTTAGATTATACTTGAACTGGACCAGAGTTTGATTATTGAGCTTGTGAGAAAAAACCATTAGTTGATTTAAGTTTGAACTTGTAAAGTATTGGAATTTGTTGAGTGTGTCCTATTAATCGTCACCACTTTTCCTGAGCTGTATAATTGACTTCAAGTGTTTGTTTTTACAAAAGGAAAAACAAAAAAGATTTTTAATAAAGAGAATTTGAAAGCTTGGGATTGAGTCATCATCTGTTACACCGGGATCCCTAAGTGTTTTGCCGAAGGATGCTGAGTGTGGAGGTTGGGACTCAGTCCATCTGAATCTAAAATGTTTCTGAAGAGTTCAAAAAACAAAACACAGAGGTTCCACTTGGGCCTCTGGCAGCGGGGAATCAGAGCTTCTCAGGGGTGAAGCTCCAGGAGGGCTGAGTCGAGGAATGTGGGGAGCTGCTGTTCCCCAGGCCAAAAGGGTTGGATAGAAAAACCTCTCGGCTTCTTCAACCCTGAGGCCCTTCTCAGTGCTGCTCTCAGTTTGTCTAGTGGCCGAACTCTGTTGTCCTGCACCAGAGTCAGGCCGTTTCTGGAGGTGCCGTCCCTGTGAGGAGGTCAGCCCCTCGCTTGGGTCCTTTTAGCCTTGTGATTTCTGAAGTTCCGTTTCCTGGGTGGAAGGGCGGGTGATGGTATTAATCCCTTCCCTGATTGTTTCTGGGTTAAGGTCATTGCTGGTGAAAGCAACTGCTATGCTGTGCAGCCCTGAATCTTTGCTATTTGGGGATTCAGAACAACCCTCCAACTTTCAGTTGTTCTTAGGTTCTTTCTCAACCGTTTCTTCTAGCAAAACAAGGCTAATCTCCTGGGACCGGTTAGCAAGTCCTTTGAATGGCCTGGAATCTTCTCAGGGCCCTTCCCTCCTGTTGGCAGTGCTCCTGAGTCACCGGGGAGGGGCAGGGCAGTCTGGCCCCAGAGGGCAAAGTGAGTGGGGCTGCCTGTAATTAGTGGGTGCAGATCTGTAGATTTGAGGAAAGTTCCCATCCAGCCTGTTGCTGCCCACCCCCTCACCTATTGTGGCCATCCAGGGCTGAGCTCAGGCCTCCAGTTCCCAACCAGGAGGGGTGGGGAAACATCCTTCCTTACCAGTGCTGGCCGTGCCCTTGTGGGCCAAGGCAGCCAGTGAGCCTGGAGCTTGTCCTGCTGCCCTAAGTTCAGGATCCAGGGTGGCTGGGGTGCCCCTGGTACCTGGTCCCAGTTCCCTCCACGTGGCACAACTCCAGGGGGCATCTCGTACATTGTCTTCTGTAAGACACACCCTCCACCCCACTGCCCCGGAGCTGTGCAATAGAGCCATCCTGCCAGGGAGCCCTCTGAGCTGAGTTCCCTGCCATGCTGCAGGCTCCTTGTTTGCTTTCTCATGTGCCTAAGGGCCCGAGAGCCTAGTTCTGAGCCAGTCACCTGAGCCTGGGCCCTGACATTCAGAGCCACGCTCTGGGCTCCCTCTTCTCAGGGATCAGTGCCACTCTTTGGCCTGACTCTGCCATGGCTCAGATGCTCGAGTTGCTCCTCACAGTCCCCGGAGACCAGGCCACTTAGATACTGACCTTGACCCCCATCTGACCTGAGATCTCTGTGCCCCTCTCACATCAACAACTGTCTGCCTAAGGCAGGGACAGGACCTCTGCACTCACCCCCAACAGGTCCCCATTCTCCTTTCCCACCAGGCCGGCCCTACAAAGCATCCTAACCCAAGTGGATTTCCAAGTGTGTTAGAACAGGATGGCCCCAGGGACCCCCCTAAGCCCTGGCCTTCCTTTTACAGGTGAGAAAACTAAGGCAATAGCAAGCCATTCCAGTACTCTCGCCTAGAAAATCCCATGGACAGAGGAGCCTGGTAGGCTGCAGTCCGTGGGGTTGCTAAGGGTCGGACACGACTGAGCGACTTCACTTTCAATTTTCACTTTCACACATTGGAGAAGGAAATGGCAACCCACTCCAGTGTTCTTGCCTGGAGAATCCCAGGGACGGGGGAGCCTGGTGGGCTTCCAACTATGGGGTCACATAGAGTCGGACACGACTGAATTGACTTAGCAGCAGCAAGGCAATACAGCTTATCGGTATAAGATAAGAAGGAGATCCAGATCTCCTGGGTGGTCCTAACTGGGCACACATGAGGAGTGTAGTTTCTTTCAGCTAAATTATTTCATGAATTTTCTAGATCTAGTCCTAGTTGGACTTCCGCAATTGGCAAGAACTCAAGAAAAATCACTGATTTTTGCGCTTTGTGCGGATCTGAATCAGCTGGGGAGCCTGTTAGAACTAGAGACTTCTGCCCGCCACCTCCCTGTGGAGATTCTGCCTCACTTGGTCATGGGAAGGCATTTGCATCTAAGTGGAGCCTTGTGAGTGAGTCAGTGCAGGTGGAGTTCGCTCCTTGCACTTGGAAAAAAGCTGCCCTAGCTGTCAACTGGGGACTTCCCCAGCAGCTCCTGGAAGAGAAGGGACAATTATTTTGCTGGGGGGAAGGGCAGAACTGATGTGAATGGAGACCATTGAAGGTACAGGAGACTCCAGTGTGGAAAAGGCTTAAAGACGGGGGACATTCAAGGGGGGAGACAGTCTGGCTGTAGCAGATGGAGATGGTGGGAGCTGGTGGTGGTAGGGGGTAGTTGTCAGACTGGGTTTGGGGCAAGTCAGGATTTTTTTTAGTTGGATTCATATTTACCATGGTTAGGCAAAAGTCTTCCAATGGCCTCTTTATCCTCGTTAATGGCTGAAGGCATTGTAATTATTGAGACTCCTGGTGATAGGATAGCCCCTAAGGGCAGAGAGCTGTGCAGTCAGCAGACCTTTAGAGGAGACTGGAGTCACGGAGCAGGGGCATTCTCCAGGGCCATGTCACTGCTCACGAGGAAACCTTGGGTTCACACACCCTCTCCTGTGCTCCATGAGCCACCATTAATACTGATATTAGCCCTACAGATTATTAAGTGCATGTCACACTCTGTGTGTACTCTGTAGGGATACAGTTTCTTGGCCTCTTTACAATGTTGAGAGACAGGCCCCATTATTCTCCCATTTTACAGACGGGGAAAATGAGACTCAAAGATGAAAATGGTTTGCCCAGGGACAGCCAGTGAGTGGCGGAGTTGGGATTCAAATCCAGGTCCACGTGACTCTCAAACCATGCTTTTAACCACTACTCTCTAGTGCCTATCTCAGGGTTGGGGTCTTCTCTTGTTCCTGCTTTTTGCTAAAACTTCTAGATCCTGGGTCTGCCAGAAACAGTGGAATGAGGAGGATTAGAGAGCCAGATTTAGCTAGACTCAGGAGTTTATGACTGATCCTGATTGTTGAATTCTGAAACTGACCTCAACACTTCCCTCCTTTAGTTCAGTTCAGTTCAGTCACTCAGTCGTTTCCGACTCTCCGCGACCCCGTGAATCACAGAACGCCAGGCCTCCCTGTCCATCACCAACTCCCGGAGTTCACTCAAACTCATGTCCACAGAGTCGGTGATGCCATCCAGCCATCTCATTCTCCGTCGTCCCCTTCTCCTCCCGCCCCAACCTTTCCCAGCATCAGAGTCTTTTCCAGTGAGTCAACTCGTTGCATGAGGTGGTCAAAGTATTGCAGTTTCAGCTTTAGCATCAGTCCTTCCAATGAACACCCAGGACTGATCTCCTTTAGAATGGACTTGTTGGATTTCCTTGCAGAACAAGGGACTCTCAAGAGTCTTCTCCAACACCATAGTTCAAAAGCATCAATTCTTTGGTGATCAGCTTTCTTCACAGTCCAACTCTCACATCCATACATGACCACGGGAAGAACCATAGCCTTGACTAGACGGATCTTTGTTGGCAAAGTAATGTCTCTGCTTTTTGACTGTGGCTAAAGAAAGGTCTCCACCCACCGCAGGGTAGGAAAACAATCAGGAAGGCTGAAGGTGCCAAACCAACACAGTTTCTTCCTCCCCTCACTCAGGACGTTTCACCCTAGGAGCTGAATCTAGGGGTGAGCCAGGGGGTTGTTCCTGCTCCTCTGGGGAGGGGAGGAGAGCACCTAGTTTTGTGTTCTTGGGGAATTTAGGGGTATAAGGGTGTGATCAAAAGGAGATTTCCCATGGCCCCTAGATGCAGGCCAGACTTTGCACTTTTAACCCTTCTTCCCTGAGTGAAACTTCATTGTTTATTTACCTGCCACCTCTTAACAACAAGGAATTGAGTTAATATACAACACAGGCCATGTGCAACCTGGTTAAGCCAACGGAAACTTTTGAAGTGAGGGCTGAGGAAACCTGGAGGCGGCAAGTAGGTGAGTAGGAAGGGCTGAGGCAGTGGTGGTGAATTAACATGAAATGTGCCTGGGAGCATCCTGGGAGCCAAAGCAAAAAGAGGAAGCAAGCTCCCCTGCTAAGCTCTTCCTGTTAGAATCGAGAGAGCATGCCAGTTAATCTGGAGAAATCATTCTACTTGATTCCAAATTCTAGAAGAACTCCTTTTTGGGACTATACATGATGGGAGTTGGTGATGGACAGGGAGGCCTGGTGTGCTGCGATTCATGGGGTCGCAAAGAGTCGGACACGACTGAGCGACTGAACTGAACTGATGATGTTGTGCTAAGAGGCTTGGAGAATATCCTTGGGTAGCTGGCAGCCCAAAGTCAGAGAATATAGTGGAGAATGCTCTGGAGGGCATGTTAGTATGGTCCCTGGTCCATGTGAAATTGTCTCTGATGTCACAGTAATGCCTTCCAGTGTCTAAAGACCTGACCTTTCCTCTGCCTGCCTAACACCTGAGCCAGTATGCTGGCTTGAGTTGGTGTGTTTTAATTGCCCCCCCCCCCATTTTTCAAATTGCTTTTGTTATTTGAGCTTCCAGGAGCCAGATCCATAGGACCAGGAGGCTATCATTGCAGCCATCTGGCTGCTCAGCACACCCACCTGAGAACAGAGAGCTCTGGGTGAGTCGATCTGAATTCTGGGAAAATCTCAAGGTCATGTACTCTCTGGGGTCCCCCATGGGCTGACATCAGCCAGGATAGAACCCCACTGGACTGGGAAGCATTGATTCCCTCAGGCTGAGCCTGGAAACCACCCCAAACCTGTCTGGGGAGGACCGCTCCGGGGGAGGAGGGGAGCAGAGGGCTCCCTGTGACAGGGCTCACTCTCACCATCTGCAAGGTTGGAGGAGAGAACTTTCTGGTTCAGGGACCAGCCCTGTGCTGGGCCTCAGGGTCTTGAGTCCCTGTGTCAAATCCACAAGGAGCTCACTCAGTCTTGGACAATGTGGACCTCCCGCCACTTCGGTCTCTTCATCTGCACTTGATGTGTGCCTTGAGCTTGCCTGAGGCTGTTGGAGGGAAAGTGCAACATGAGCGGGACTCAGCCAGTCACAGGAAGGGGGTAGTGGTCATTTCCGTCCCTGGGCTTCCCACAGCCCCAGTGCTGCGTTCTACAAGCCTGCCGGGACTTCTGGTCTCAGGAGCATCCTTCCATCCCCCAGTCCCCACCCTGGGGCAGTCCACCCTCTGCGGGGGACAAGTCCCTCTCAAGGGCAAACACAGGTGCGTCCATGGGGCAGGCTGAGTCCTGGGTTGTCCTGGCCTCTGTGGTCTCCATCTTCACAGGCCTCAGGGTGCCATTAGCTGAACCGATGCACTGCTTCCCTCAGCGCCACCCGCTTTGCTTTCTCTCCCCCGCAGCTCCCACTTGTGGTCCAGCCTTGTTCAGTGCCGCCTGGGTCCTAATTAGGCCCCATCACAGACCCTCGGTTCTGCATATGGTCTCCCACTGCCTGGATGCGCGTCTCCTTTTTCTCTGCTTGGGAACCAGGACTTTCTTAAACGTTCCTTCTGAGTAAGCGTTACCTCCATCATGAAGCCTTCCTTGACCTTTTTGCTCTCCCTGCAGCTGTTTCTGCTCCCACACTGTGTCCCAACACACCATCTCCACCCCCAGCCCCACACAGAGGCCTCTCTTTATAGCCCTTATCAGGCTGCCTTGTGATCTGTTTACAGGTTGGTCTTGTATTAACCATTGAGTCTACAGGGCAGGAAGCATGTCCTACTGCCCTGCGCCCACACAGAACAGGCACCAGTGACTGTTCAAGGACAAAGCGGCCCCCTACCCATCCCTGGGCCTGGCTGCAGCCGCAGAAGCCCAAGCTCCAGGTCTCTATCCAGCCACAGCTGGCTGCAGGAACAGGACTGTATCCTCGGAGAGGTGCCAGGGAGCATCTCCCCACCTCCCCGCCTTGGCCCTGCCCATCTTTTCCTTTCAGGTTCCCACCCACCGAGGACTGGAAGGTGGCTCTGATGGTTGGTGTCACAGACCCTGCTTGTGTGTCTCGAAGCTTGGCCTTTCAATGGTCAGATTCTTCTGCAGCCACAGACCGGCTTCCTATGCCAGCTTCACCTCTCTGGGTCCCCAGGGGAACGCCCTTTCCAAACCTATCTGTCCTCACTGCATACCCACCTCGCCAGGCCCACCCATCTCTCAGGGACCTTCCCAGGCGGAGCTGGGAACAAAGCTCAGTTTATGACGCTTGTGTCAACACGGGGTGGATGGCCTCGGTTCACCCTGCATTGTGGAAACCACACCTGCCTGCCTGGTGCCCACACCTAATCAATGCCTCCTGAAGACCCAGGGGCTGCAGGGAAGCTCCTCACACTCTTCTCTCCTAGCATCTGGGAGGTGCTGGAGGCTTGGGCTAGCGAGTGGGGATTTTGCAGCCCCTGAAGAGAGAGACGTTGCTCTAGGCTGATTAGTCTGGTCAGATGATTAATAGTTAAACCTCACCTGTTCCCAGCTACACACACACACCCTGCAGCCAGGAATCAGCAGAGATCAGGGACAGAGAAGATCAGCATGGGCCCAGATCCAACTCCCCCGCCTCATTCCAGGGTTTGGGAGAGTCTCAGGGCTCCTCCTTTTAAACTACCTAAGGTCCTACCAGTCCACCTCCTAAATAAAGCCTTCCTGACTTTTCCCACAGGCCTGGGCTCTGGGCAGGCTTTGGGCAATTCCTAGGCTACACAGGCCGGGGTGACTCTGTAGGAGTGGGATTTGCCGATCAGATAGGACTTGGGCTCCACCTGTGTTGACACTCAATTTCTTCAACTCCATCTTGACTTCTGCAGCCTCTCCCCTTCTTATTTATACTCCCGCTCCCCAGAGCTCTAGGAAGAGCAGGGCATGCTCAGCACCCTGTCTGATCTTAGCACAGCAGAAGCATTCAGCTCGGGGAGGTGGGAGCCAGTCAGCTCGGCTGCATTCTGCCCTCATCATCATGGGCCCCCTAAGTTTTTCCAAAGGTCCTTCTCTGGCCACAGGAACCCCGAGACTCTAGGCGGCTGCTGGGCATTTTGAAGCTGAGAACCCACACACAAGGGTTCAGCTAGGTGGCCAAAGTGGGGTCCCCTCATACTCTCCTCCACTGCAGATCATCCTTCTAGCTTGTCTCTTGTGTTTTCCAAGGTCTTAAGGAAGCATGATCTCCTCCCCAGAGGCCACTTCCCACCCACCCTTCCTCCTTCCAGCTCCGCATCTCCCTAGAGCTCAGAGGCCTTTCCCGCTCAGTGGATGATGCTCTTCTAGTACCTTGTCCAGCCTTTTGCAGTTAGATTTTATTTGGGCTGGGTAGGGAGGAGTAGGGTCTTCAGCCCCTGGCCTCCCTTCCTGGGCCTCTTTAACCCAGGAAAGCAGGTGATCATGCTGACCCCACCTTCATCCCTCCCGGGGCTTTGTGAGGTGGGACAGAAAGGCCTCAGTTTGTTATCTAAACACACATGTGTATGTGTACATGTGTTTGTGCCTGCCTGCATGTATGCATGCAAGGATACATGTATATGAAGCTTCTGGACAAGCTTGGAGGTTTTAAAGTCTGAGCCTCCCCAGGATGCCCCATGTTAGGTAGCACTCCAATCCTTCCCCTGGCCATGGCCTGGTGCACCCACCTTTGTTTTAACCCACACTGTGATCTGCTTGTTCTCTTGTTCCTGGTCCAAGAATTATTTCTATGGGATTAGTCAAAGCCTCTCTGCCTTTCTAACTGCCAAGCATTTGGCCCTCCCTCTCTTGCTTATTATGGAGAAGGCAATGGCACCCTACTCCAGTACGCTTGCCTGGAAAATCCCATGGACGGAGGAGCCTGGTGGGCTGCCATCTATGGGGTCGCACAGAGTCAGACATGACTGAAGCGACTTAGCAGCAGCAGTTCTTGCTTATTAAAACACAACAAAACAAAAAAAACCAGGTCAAACTGTCAGGTTGGGGAAGAAGCAGAGGAGTGGGGTGATGTCCTTTGAAGATGACTGAGGTTGACTCCCAGAAGAGGGGAGGGAGGGAGAGAGAGCAGGAGGGAGAGGAAGAAAGAGGATACCCTCTTTCTGGGGAAGATGTCAGGGAGGTTTCGTCACGTTTTGGTGGAGAACAAAGGGTTCAAGGTGGAAAAAGAGGCTTCTGGGTAGCTATAGGGGTTAGATAATTAGAAACCAAAAGAAACCTGGAATTTTGGGACATGCTGCTATAGGTGACAAATTTAACTTCAAATTTCTTTGAGAGACCCAAATAATATTTTTCATTTCATCTAAGCATCAATTCTGGATTTTTTTTTGTGTGTGTGCAACTAGGAAAGAAAAAACTCAGCCAATTAAATCCTAACACAGGTATCCTTATCAAATCATTTGTTAGATGCAGCCTGGCTTCAGGAATGTTAAAACGTGAAAACCTGTTTTATTAAAGTTTATGAATAAACTAGTTTTACTTACGATTACAATGCGACAACATGCTAGGACTAGACAGTGTTAGGCTCTTAAATTTATTCTGACTACAGTCATGTAAATGTTAGCCCCCCAACCCTAACGCATCCCTGGAAAGAACATTGACCTTTTCACCCTTATAACCTTTACATTTACTACGTGTGCCTGGCATAACATAGGGATCCATTTACTCAATTAAATTTTATGGAGCCATCACGTATTCTCAAAGGGCTGCAGTTAGGTCCTCTCCTATACATTTTTTTCACCTAAGTAACAATCTGAAAGATGGATAGACAGACACACACACACATCCCAGTCTGAACAGCTGGATGGCCAGATGACCTGATTTCAGTCCTCCTGTGCATGTGTGGGTTTGTGATGGCCTTGCTGCCAGCAGCGTACCAATTACTCTGATTATCCCAGGCCCTTGAGGAAAGTATAGATGGGGCCTTAGGACACAGAGAACGTGTTTGTGCCTGCTAAAGGGATGAGGGTTAGTTTTGTAGCAGTTGTAAGAGATAAATGTGGCCGTAATTGAGAGCACAGGACAGATCACATTGCCTTCACAGAAGAAAGGAGGTTTTGTAGCAGAGCCCCCAAAGATTACCGTTGTGGAGAAGAAGTGCAAAGGAGTCTGAGAAAGAGCAGCCAGAGAATCAGGAGGAAACCCGGGAGACCTGAGTAGGGAGTCTTTCGAAAGGGAAGCATTGGTCACCAGAGCTGAGTAGTTGAATTGATCACCTATAACCCTGGTTTGTTATTCGTTGCTCAGTCACTAAATCGTGTCTGACTCTGTGACTCCATGGACTGTACCATGCCAGGCTTCTCTGTCCTTCACCATCTCCCAGGGATTGCTCAAACTCATGTCCACTGAGACAAGTGATGCCATCCAACCATCTCATTCTCTGTCATCCCATTCTCCTCCTGCCCTCAATCATTCCCAGCATCACAGACTTTTCCAATGAGTTGGCTCTTTGCATCAAGTAGCCAAAGTATTGGAGTTTCAGCTTCAGCATCAGTCCTTCTAGTGAATATTCAGGACTGATTTCCTTTAGGATGGACTGGTTTGATCTCCTTGCTGTCCAAAGAACTTTCAACAGTCTTCTTCAGCACCACAGTTTGAAAGCATCAGTTCTTTGGCACTCAGCCTTCTTTATGGTCCAACTCTGACGTTGGTACACAACTACTGGAAAAAACCAGTTTTGGCTATATGGACCTTTGTCAGCAGGTGATGTCTCTGCTTTTTAGTACTCTTTCTAGGTTTGTCATAGTTTTTCTTCCAAGGAGAGTGCCTCAATAATTCTGAGGATAAACAAGTAGCAGAGGCAGAGTATGAAATGGTAAATGTGAAACTGCCTAGACAGGTAGAACTGCATTCGAGCAAATGCCATTTTAGAAATGCGATGTCTTATGTGGAACGACTTCCACTGAGCTATGATCAGTCTAGATGGTTCTTCTCCATCCCCAGCTTCTAACGTCTTGAGTCCCTGCTGCCTTGCTCCCCCACCTGACCCCTGAGAGCCCACTGGGTTCTAATTCTTGAATCAAGCCTGACAAAGATTGTTGTTGTTGATTAGTCACTCAGTCGTGTCTGACTCTTAGCGACCTCATGGACTGCAGCATGCCAGTCTTCCCTGTCCTTCACCATCTCCCGGAGCTTGCTCAGACTTATGTCCATTGAGTCACTGATGCCATCCAACCATCTTGTCCTCTGTCGTCCCCTTCTCCTTCTGCCTTCAATCTTTCCCAATATTTTCTAATGAGTCAGCTCTTCACATCAGGTGGCTAAAGTATTGGAGCTTAAACTTTAGCATCAGTCCTTCCAATGAACTATCAGGATTGATTTCCTTTAGGATTGATGGGTTTGACCTCCTTGCAGTCTAAGGGACTCTCAAGAGTCTCCTCCAACACCACAGCTCAAAAGCCTCAATTTTTCAGCACTCTGTCTTCTTTATGGTCCAACTCTCACATCCATACATTGACTATGCAGACCTTTGTTGGCAAAGTAATGTCTCTGCTTTTTAATATGCTATCTAGGTTGGTCATAGCTTTTCTTCCAAGGAGCAAGCAATTTTTAATTTCATGGCTGCAGTCACGATCTGCAGTGATTTTGGAGCCCAAAAAGATAAAATCTCTCACTGTTTCCATTGTTTCCCCATCTATTTGCCATGAAGTGATGGGATCGTATGCCATGATCTTAGTTTTTGAATGTTGAGTTTTAAACCAGCTTTTTCACTCTCTTCTTTCACCTTCCTCACGAGGCTCTTTAGTTCCTCTTTGCTTTCTGCCAAAAGGGTGGTGTCAACTACCACATATGAGGTTATTGATATTTCTCCTGGCAATCATGATTTCAGCTTGTGCTTCATCCAATCTGGCATTTCTCATGATGTACTCTGTAAGTTAAATAAGCAGGATATCAATATACAGCCTTGACATACTCCTTTCCCAATTTGGAACCAGTCCGTTGTTCCATTTCTGATTCTAACTGTTGCTTCTTGACCTGCATACACATTTCTCAGGAGGCAGGTAAGGTGGTCTGGTATTCCCATCTCTTAAAGAATTTGCCAGTTTGTTGTGATCCACATAGTCAAAGGCTTTAGCATAGTCAATGAAGCAGAAGTAGATGTTTTTCTGGAACTCTCTTGCTTTTTCTATGATCCAATGGATATTGGCAATTTAATCTCTGGTTCCTCTGGTTCCTGTTGCTGACCAAGATAGCAAACTTACAATAGTCACAGCTCCAGCATCATTGAAGGGAGACACAAAATTAGACATCTGCCCTTTTAAACACATGTGCAATCTGACCAAACCTGAGCTATGGTCACCTGGCCCTGCCTGTTGGGCTGAATTAACAAGCTGCCAAACTGGCTGCAGGAGCTGGGTACCCTCAGGGGCTGGGTTCCTGCCTGGGAACCTTCACCTCAGCTTTGATCTCTTCTCTTGCCTGATGCTGGCATCAGACTCCCTCTGGAACAGGTCAAGCCTCATAGCCCGCACACTTATTGCCAACTTTTGCCCAGTTGAACTCTACAGTGGGCTGGTTTGACCATGCAGCATCCCTGCCCTAAAGAGAACCACTCCTTTTTATGGAAACCCATCCCATCCATTGGATGGATCTCTCTTATCCTTCTCAGAGGGCTGTTCACACGATACAGGCCTAGCCAGTAAAAGTGCCCCATTCTCCTCTTCACAGTGATTGATTCAGGTAGAGAAACATAACCCAAATGGAAACATTAAAACCTTCCCTGTGACTTTTGCCAGAACCATACCAAACCAAACAAAACAACAGCAACCTCCCCTCACCAACACATTCTAATTCTGGGGTTGCTAGCTATAAGTCACTGGTTCTCCAAGTGTGACCCTAGGTGTCCCCAAGGTCTTTTCAAGGAATCTATGAAATCAAAACTATTTTTGTAATGATACTGAGATTTCACGTGCCTTTTTGGTATGTTGACATTTGCACGATTAGTGCAAAAACAATAGTGGGGTAAAATTACTGCCACCGTTATGAATCGAGGCAGTGACTCCAAATTGAATGTGTTCTTCATTGCTGCACACTTGCAGGAAAATAAGGGTCAGTTTCACTTAAGAAATGTCATGATGAAGCAGTAAAAAATATCAATTTTATTCAACCTCAACCCTTGGGTACACATCTTTATAACATTGTGAGGATGTCTTGTGATGAAATGAAAGGTACCTGTAAACCATGTGGTAATCGGGCTTCCTAGGTGGCATAATGGTAGAGAATCTGCCTGCCAATGTAGGAGATGCAGCAGACATGGGTTTGATCCCTGGGTCAGGAAGATCTCCTGGAGTAGGAAATGGCAACCCACTCCAGTATTCTTGCCTAGAAAATTCCATGGACAGTGGAGCCTGGTAGGCTATAGTCCATGGGGTCTCAAAGTTGCACACAACTGAGCACAGCACAACAGCATCATAAAGCATGTAGTGGCTGTAAAAATGTGCCACTCAGATCAGCTGGGGGAGGGAGTATCTGCTGTCCTTTGGCCCTACCTCCATGCTGTGTCAAGACCTTGCTTCTCTCAGTCTGCTCCCTGCCAATGGTTGACCATAAGGGGAGTACTAATGCAGGTTCATTCTTAAGAAACATGGGACTCCTATCCTGGGTGATTTTTGCTCTAGGACTCCCCACTGGCCTGGCTGAACTTTTATTGAACTACACTGCAGTCCAAGATTTATTTGACCTGATCCTTTTTCCTTTCCTTCCTCTTCCCCTGTGGTTAGACTAGCATCGTGGTCAAAGTATCTCCTTACTTCTCCAACTCCCTCCCCATTTTCCTTCACAGGTGTTTTCCTTGGCTATGCTAACATTTCATCTGGTCTTGAAATTTGTTTCTGGAAGGTGCATGAAGCACTTCTATTGTACATAAAGTACTTTCAACTGTGTAACAAAATACCATGATTGTCTCAAGAAAAATACTCATGTGATTGTTTGAGCCATGAGCTGAGCCAGCTACTTTTTACATGGATTACCATCTTGTCTGAAAAGAATGACTGGCAAACTATGGTTATTCAGACTTGGTATTTGGCAGACATTTCCATAAAAATGAAAGGAGTGAGCTTGCCATTTCAAGGAAAACAAATGATGGTTTTGTTGTTAATGATGATAACATTTGAATTTTAAAGCAAAAATTGGAGTTTTGGAAAGTCATATCCTCTACCACAAGCTTATTGGCTCCCAATGTTTCAAGGCTCCTGATGTGATTGGTGGTGATATTAAAGAATGTGATTTGGGGATATTGTGTAAGGAGATGGGTCAACATTAGAAGATTTGCAAAACTCAGTTGAACCAATACTTTTCCAATGACCAATCCATGATGTAAAAACATGAATGAGTAAAAGATCCATTCAAAACTCAGGATAGATCGAAGGATTTTAATGTAACAGAGTGTGAAAAGTTCATTGATCTGGTTTTATTTTTTAAAGATTTTTTTTTTTTTTGGATGGGGACCATTTTTTAAAGTCTATTGAATTTGTTACAATGTTTCTTGTTTTATGTTTTGGTTTTTTGACTGTGAGGCACATGGGATCTTAGTTCCCTGACCAGGGGTTGAACCCATACCCACTACATTGGAAGGTGAAGTATTAACCACTGGACCGCCAGGGAAGTCCCCACAGATATGGTTTTAGGTTCCACATTGCAATGACCTTTAATGAAGCTATCATTTTTGTATTGATATATTATCATCACAGATGTTTCAGACCACATGGACAAGCCACCCCTCTCAATTTGGCGTGTATCCTTTCAAGTAATGTTCTGTGTACACACAGAAATATATAGTTTGGGGCTAGGGGCAAAGATGGGAGAGAGAGACATATATCGTAGAACACTCATCTTTTGAATTTTGAACCATTTGAATGCTTCAAATATAAAAATAAATACAAGGGGAAGCTTCAGGCAGAAGGAAAGTGGTCCCAGATGGAATCTTGGATATTCAGGAAGGAAAGAAGGACAATAGAAAGGGAAATATGGATAAGTGCAAATGAATCTTGGTTGTATAAAACCATACAACTAATGTTTAAGATACAGAGAGAAAATTAAAATATGGGACACAATAGTACATGAGTCAGGAAGAGGGTAAATGGAGTTAGAATGTTTTAAGGTCCTTGCATTGTCCAGGAAATGGGTGAAAATGTGTTGTGTGGGAAACACTAATATAAGGATGCCTGCTCTAGCTCTCGGCTAACCCTGAAAGAATCGTAAATGGATGGATATAACCAGCCAATAGAGAGGAAAATTAAATCATAAACTTGCATGTGTATATATTTTTTTAAAAAGACACTACCATTTTTTAATTTCGGTGTAGTATCAAAGAAGGATAGCCACAGTTATCTGAAAAAGTTATTAAAATGTTCCTCCCTTTTCTACCTAAGTCTTTGTGAGGCCAGATTTTCTTTTAATACTTCAATGGAAACAATATATTGTAGCAAATTCAATTCAGAAGTAGATAATGCATATTTAGTGTTCTTCTGTTAACCCTAAGATTAGGGAGATTTACAAAAATGTAAAACAAGGACACACTTCTTAGTAAATAATCTTTGTTCTGGAAAATATAATTTTCTCAAAGAAACATGTTATTTTTGTTAATATGGAGTAGGTTTATTATTGTTATTTTAAATGAAGTAATTATACGTATTTAAATTTTGTTCCGTTTTATTTTTTTACTATAGTTAAATATTGTCTGCTATAGTGTACATTAAAAAGATTCTGTAGGTTCTTCAGTGATTTTAAAGGGTTATTAGAACTACTATTTACTAGCTTAGGCAGCCAGCTATCCTTTTGTCATTGTGTGGCAAGAAGCTATCTGAAAGGGAAGCCAAGCAAGACTGAGAAACAAAGTCAGAATCCAGATATACACAAACATTTGGACCAAATCCCAGGTGCTAGCTATCCTCAAGGAGATATGAAAGGAAGTAAATTATTTTCTTTGTTTCAGTCTGCCTGAGTTGGGGTTCTGTCACTTGCAATCAAGGGTGCTGACAACGGCCTCATCTTCTGAGAAGTTGGCCCAGGGTTCCCTGTCCGTGCTCATGCTCAGTCGCTCACTTGTGTCTGACTCTTTGCAACCCCATGGGCTGTAGCCCACCAGCTCCTCTGTCCATGGGATTCTCCAGGCAAGAATACTGGAGTGGGCTGCCATTTCCTCCTCCAGGGGATCTTACTGACCCAGGGATCGAACCCTTGTCTCCTGCCTCTGCTGTGTTGCAAGCCAATTCTTAACAACTGAGCCATCAGGAAAGTCCCTTAAAGTTTTATAAGTACCATCTTGGCTCATGCCTAACCTGGATGCCCTCTGGACATTGTACTTTTTGTTGATTTTAGCTGATACATGTTTAATTTTTAAATGCCTACAAAATGTGACATATGGCAACCAGTCTCCTGTAAGTCAATATGTAAGTCTTGTATGTAGATGTATATACTCTGTCTCATTGTGGGATTGTTAGAATGTGGGGTAGGACCTCTAAAGGCAGGGAATCCTTAGAGCGTCTTCCGCATTATACTCTTGATCTATCACCATTGACTTTACCATTGGCCTATATACCTGCCCCCACTTCATATAGCCCGACACTATGGCTGGTTGTCCCAGCACAAACTTTAATGTGCATATGAATCATTCAGGGATCTTTTGAAATGCAATAGGTCTGAGAAGATACCTGAGATTGTTCAATTTTAATAAGTTCCCAGGTGATAACCCATACCCCTGGTCTGTGGGTAGCACTTGAAGTACTGAGGCAACAAATGCTTATTATTCTCAAGTTTGACATTCAGAGTTTGTAGTCTTCCCCAGGGGTCCCAAAGATCCAGAACCTGCAGTGATTTGTCATTTTATTAATCCATGAACTTTAACTGGGCGAGTGTTGAAACTGACAAGTAGTGTAAGCCGCTTAGCCAGTGACAACCTTGTTAGCCTACCAACCATGTTTTACAAAACCAAAGTAATGTCTACATTTAACGCACACAAAAATCAAATGGCCCTAAAAGGCTTATCAAAGAAAGGGCAGTTCCCTGTGTTGCCTGCTTACGCGTCCACAACCTACAAGCAGCTCCTAACCCTCCCCACCGTTCCAGCTATTTCTTCTGATATTTTCCTCCATGTTTCTAAATATATGCCTAGAATGCACTCACTCCTGATGAATGAGTTTTACACACTCCCCACTGACTTCTTGGTATGGTAGAGGAGAATTTTAGCTTGCTTACGCTACCCCTTTCCTACCTCCCTTTCTCCCATTCTAAATTGGTATTTGTGTTTTTATTATTATGGCTAAATAGATATGAATCACTCATGTGTCAAGTAGCAAGCTGCAATCACATTGTCTTTTTTACACTTTATTTTTTAGCTAATAATTACCTCTTTTTGTTGTTGCTGTTATTAGTTTCCTCTGAACCCAGTTCCGTAAATAGAATCATACACGTGCTCAGTAATCTTTTGGTTCCTTTCTTATTGCCTGGATCTTCTCTGCAGGACTGCCCCCTACTTCTTCCCGTCAGTTTCAGTTGGAACCAGTTATCCTCAGACTTACTATGTAGCTGTCATCCTTAGACTGTCACTGCCATCACTGTAGATTCTCTTTGCATCTCTCCTGAGTGGCATCTCTTATTTCCTGGAGCCCATGCCTTTCTCTTTGTTTATTAACTATTGTTTTCAGTAAAGCACGTATTCAAATAATTCCTGAAAATCATGGGTAATAGTAGTTCAGAGACTTTTCAACTCTTGAAATCTCTGTATTCTACTCTCAGTATTGATCTGGAATCTGGCTAGGTAGAGATGTCTGGGTGAAAAACCATATTCATTTGGAATATTGAAAGCATAGCTGCATTGTCTTCTAGTTCGCAGTGTTGCTTTTTGTTGGGGTGGGTGGGGCTGGAATAGTGTCATATTTCATTTATTTATTTATTTTACTTTTTATTTTGTATTGGGGTATAGCTGATTAACGATACTGTTATAGTTTCAGGTGAACAGAGAAGGAACTCAGCCATACATGTATGAGTCATACATACATATATGTATCCATTCTCCAAACTCTCCTCCCATCCAGACTGCCATATATCATTGAGCAGAGTTCCATGTGCTATATAGTAGGTCCTTGTTGGTTATCCATTTTATTTTTAAATTTTTTACTGGAGGCTAATTACTTTACAATATTATATTGGTTGGTTTTGCCATACATTGACATGAATCCGCCCCAGGTGTACATGTGTTCCCCTTCTTGAACCCCCCTCCCACCTCCCTCCTCCCCATATCCTCCTGGTTATCCATTTTAAACCCACACCATTTTAATAATTGTTCCTTTGTTACCTAATTTTTTCTCCCCCTCTGGAAGCTTTGAGGGTAGTCTTTATATCCTCAGAGTTTTATGCGTCACTGTATTGTACCTTGATGTGCTTTTTTTTTTCTTTAATTCATTCTGCTGGTTTATTTCTACCCAGACACTCACAGGAATGTTGTGCTTCGACCTTCCCTAAGGCTCTCTTTACAGCTCCGTCTGTTTACCCAGCTGCTGAACGCTGTCTCTGGCCTGTTCTGTGAGAAAGATCCAAGAGGCAGATAGCTGAGTGATAGCTATATGAAACCTGTCTTACCCACGCCTTGCCCTGTAGTTGTAGAGATCAGGTCCATTGTCACAGAACTCCAGGGTGCCATGGACTGGTAGTCTATGTGAGTGGTCCCATAGAAGCTGTTCATTGCACATCCTACATGGCCAAACCCAGCGGTCCTAAGAGCCATGCTTTCCAAACTATGCTCCATTTGACTGGTGCCACAATATGCAATTCACCAGAAAGATGCCATAGTTAAATAAGATTGGGAAGGCTGCATTCTATATATCGCTCTCTTAGAGATTCTCAATGGAAATCTGCATACCAAAGGTTCTGAGTCCTCCAATAAAGTAATCTGGTGGACTTGACTTAATTCCTTCTTTCCTGAACAATTTTACATTGTTTCATTTCAATTCAATGATTTCAATTCAAAGGATGCTTAGTGATATGCCACAAAATACCAGACTTTAGCAAATGTCATTGAACAATACTGTAAACTCCATGAGAGCAGAAACTATGTCAAGTCTTATTTCCTGCACTATGTCAGGGTCTAATACAGTGCCAGGCACATCGTAGACCCTAAAAAATTATTTGTTGAATAAATCAATGAGTCAGTGAATGACTGATGCTTTCACAAGTCCCTGGTCTCCTTGGTACTCTCTATATGGACAAAAAGTCAGGCCCTGTTAGTGCATTATTGATTTCTGTTTTGCTAGCCCTGAATTTGGTGCTATGGTCAGTTGTCTTTTTCAAATGATACATTTTTCAGGATACAAGGAGAGGTTAGGCATCTAAATGTGTTCCCTCTGTGAAAAGGGCTGGTTAAGCACGACTGTTTCCCATTAGTCCAGCCGCGCTGAGGCCTCCCTTCTCTCTGTGGTTTGGGCTGGAGAAGCAGCACAAGCAAGCCCTTCCCAGCGGTTTTGTGTGTGGTTGGCAACGAACTCATGCCAGCCTTAGAAGAGGAAGGGCCTGTAGCCACCCTGACTTCACTCCACGATGCGGGGGCCCTTGGGCAATAATGAAACTTCTGGAACCCCTTTCTGGGGAGTTGCCAGGCTCAGCCTGTGTGTTCTTTGAGAAAGAAAGGAGTGAAAGTGTCTCAGAAACCCTGGGGTTTAGAAAATGTAGGATTTGGAGCCTGAGGTAAGAGAGAGAATGAAAACAGCCTCCTCTGTTTTACCCTCAAGTGCAGGAGTGAAACTACAGCCCGAAGCCAGACCTAACCCACTGCTTTTTTCTGTATTGCCTGTGAGCTGAGCATCACTGAAAACAAAGTGAAAACAGTACTATTTTATGACCTGTGAAAATGATATGAAATTCAACTTTCATTTTCAAAGATGAAATACATACTATCTCATTACATATTATCTTTAGCAGATGAATATTTGCAATAGCTTTTGAAGAGGGAGGACACTAACTCTGAAACCCAAATTAAGTGCCATGTTATTCCTCAAAAAAAAGAATCTTATTCTTCACATTGGGGTTCCTGTATTATTTTAAAAAAAAGCTGTATTATTATTATATTTTGAACTTCATCAACAAAAATGTCATGGAAATTTAATTTTTCTTTTGTTTTTTAAGAGATGGATAATAGTCTTGAGTTTGCCTCTTGCCTGCAAAAGTCTAAACTATTTCCTCTCTAACCCTTTGCGGAAAAAGTTTTCTGAGGGCTGCTCAAGTGGATTATCTACTCTGTCAGGCTGATTTAAAACTGTTACATGTGGCGGGGGAGAAGGGAGTTTAAACTGATTCATCCAGTTTTCATTCAGTCAACAGGTTCTCCTAGGGGCCTTCTATGTACAGGTCCTGAGTGTACAGAATTGGTGTTCAAAGCCATCTTGGTTCCTGCTTTCAAGGAACTGACAATCCAGAGTCGAATCATTGGAAATTCACCAGCCCCAGTGTGCCTGTCTATAGGATGATAAGTCAAAGTGACAACTAACAGCTCTGGAGCGTTAAATGTGTCAGCTTGTCAGTGGGTCACCTTGGCCAGGGCATGCCTGCCCAGAAGAGCTCTGAGAAGCTCCGGAAGGGTGTGTGAGGAAGGCAGGGTCGGGTGAGCACCCTGAGACCAGCAGGGGAGAAGCCAAGTCAGGAAAGGGAACCAGGATAGGGCTGCTCTGTCCTATTGGTTCAGGCAAGAGGCCAGAGAGTTTAGCCAAAAGCAGCACCAGCGGATGAAAAACAAGGAGGTGGCCCACGTCCGGAGCAAAGTTGCCTGTGCTGAGAACTCTTTTCTCCAAAGAGTGTGGCTAAGCTGGGTGCCTCAGCCTCTGTCGACTCAGGGCTCCTGAAGACAGCAAAGACATAGGGATTGTCCTCTTGGGAGGCTGAGCAATTCAGACTCGCTCCTTCCTTTAGGTCCAGAATTTCCTTCTTCTTATGGCTGCGGAGGCCTCTTTGGGTCCACGAGTTCACACATAAGATTCTACTAAACCACCTTCCTCCCAAAGTTGTGCAGATTTGCACTGTACTCGCAGTGGATGAGAGTATTCACTTCTACAGATCCTTGCAATGTGTAGGGGTTCTATTCATTTTTTTTTTTTTGATGTGCATTTTTGGACAGCAGTGAAGTTGAACATCTTTTTATGTTTATTGGCCATCTACCTTTCTTCAGTAAATTCTTTGCTTATATTTTTTGCCCATTATTCTGTTTGGGTGTATTACTTGGAGGCACTCTTTGTCCATTAAGCATGGACATCCATTGATAGGAAGAAAAACACTTTATTTTGAAGCACCTATGGGTCGGGCTAGGGCCCCTGGAGCAGGTACTGAGGAGCCAAAAGTCTTTGTTTTACATTAGGGATGTTAATCTTCTGTTAACTGCTGCAAATATTTTATTCAAGTTTGCTATTTGTTTTTAAACTTTATGTTGACTTTCCTCCTGTAGGAGTTTTAAATGTTTCAGTATTCACACCTGTTCGTTTTTTTCTGGCTTCTGGGTTTCCTGTCTTGCTTAAGAAATTTTCCCCATTCTCATGTTACATAATTAGTCTACTCTGTTTTCTTATAATGCTATTATGGCTTTACTTATTTACATTTGTATCTTTAATATTTCAGGAATTTCTGTTTAGAGTAGATGAGGAATTTTATGTTCCCAGCATAGATGCTATGTTTCTGAGATTGTTCCTCTCAGCACTCTGACTGCATTGTGCTGGTTTAGTCGCTAAGTTGTGCTCAACTCTTGTGACCCCATGGGCTGTAGCTTGCCAGGATCCTCTGTCCATGGGATTCTCCAGGCAAGAATACTGCAGTGGGTTGCTATTTCCTTCTCCAGGGGATGTTCCTAACCCAGGAACTGAACCTGGGTCTCCTGCATTGCAGGCAGATTCTTTACCAATTGAGCTACAAGGGAAACCCTGAATGCATTTAGGAACCCATAATTTTTTGAGTAAAAAAGCCCTGTGTACAGTATGATCCTATTCATGTGCTCATTTATATGAACAATTCTACAGCTTGTTAATGCTGGTTGTTAATACAAATATTAATATTGGTTATTTTTGTGTGATAGGGTTGAAGAGGCTTTTAATTTTTCTGTCTTCTCATCTTTTTTTGTTTTGCTACATGAACAATTATTATTTGTGCACCAAAATGTATTTAAAGAAAGAAGTATCAGGAAGAGTGCTGTTAACCCAACACTTCACATTGACCTAGGCCCCATCCTTGAAAAACCACGAGTCTATAAGCTTCTTGAGGGACGGCCCCATGTTTCTTGGGTGCCCATCCTTCCCACGCAGCTATCATGGAGCCTGACCAGCAGCAGATGGTGCAGCTCAATTGACTGCATTTCTCTCTGAGCCCACAGTGTCATACAGATGTGAAGACAATAGGCTGGCTCATTGAAAAGGATGCTTCTTCTGGACAGAAATTTTATTTCCTGGTTCCTCCCTCTCTCCTTCCACAGTAGGCTTGCCACATATCTTGGGAAAAGTCCACCCTCTAAACAACAGCCAAGGCAAAATAAATTTATTGACTTGGCCAAAAAGTTCATTCCAGTTTTTGCACAAGATAGTACAAAAACACCAATGAAATTTTTGGCTAACCCAATACATTCCAGGCCAACTCATCAACAAGTATGATAATTAGGATCATTCCTACACAGCCAGCCTTCAAGAACAATTCAAAACCAAGGGATTACCCATCACTGTCCCCTTGGTTGGGCAGTGTCGAATTGTTCAGGATATTGGAAAATTTCCCATTTAAGCACCCAAGCATTATTTATTTAAAATATTTGCAAGGAAATTTTTTCTAAAATAATATTCTATAAAACTGCCTTGCTAACAGTAGAAATACAGTGCAGTCATTTGAAATTTCCTCGAAAAGTCCTTGAAGGTTCAGTTATCACAATAGTCTCTTAGGCCTGATGGCCTTCAGAGCTACTGACATGTGTAGACACGTTTGCTTGAGTGCTATTAATACATGGGTTGTGTTGCTTTTAAAGATCTTATTTCTGCTCAACAGCTTTTTTCTCCTTCTTTGCTTTCTTGGTTGCCTTTTGTGTTCCATCAGTCATCAGTTCCTAGGATGATGACGTCAGTCGTCAGTTCCTATCTTTAGCAGACCCAACTCCCTGCTAATCAATCGTTTGTCATTTGTGGTCAGCCAGGAAGTCAGAAAACCAACCATATTCTCATTATGAGAAAACATAGGTTTCAAGAGAAGAGCTAAGGTAAGCTTTTCTTGGAGTAAAGACTATGAGGTAGACTGACAGATGGATTAACTTCTTTTGATTATTCAGAAGCCTTTGGGATTTTCTTCCTAGTATTCACATTGATGAAAGCATTAGTCCCACTTTACAGATGAGGAGATAAATGCCACAGAGACAAGGTGATTGGTCAAGGTCACGATGGTAGCTGAGTGGCAGAACAAGCACTAAAACCAGGATGTCTTCCTCAGCTCCGTGGCCCTGTCAGGCCCCGCTCTGGACGTGCTCTCCTTGATGAGCCAAGTGGCAGGAGCTTGGCGGGGGCGGAATTCATCATTGTGTCTTCGTGTTTCCCACCAGTAGATTAGGCCAGCTGCAGACCCTTGCTTCTCTGGGAGGCTGAACCAAACCTATGATCCACCTGGATCCCTTCTGCTATCGACGTAGGCCCCTTCATCGTTAGAAATGAGAGCCTGGCAAACAGCTGTGTTTACATCTCGAGGGCTAGTTGAGCACAGCTGGGTCCTGCCAGGGATCGTTCCACCTTATCATCTGTAGATAGCGATGTGCTGAAGCCTGCACAGTACTGACCAGATTGCAATCAGCTGCAAAACTGAGTCCTGAGTGCGTGCACATGTACACACACACACACGCACACGCTTCTCAGGCAACTTCAGCCAATTGCAACTCTGTGACACATTCTTTCCTCCACAGGCCAACTCCATCCCAGGAGGTTGTGAGCTGAGCCAAAGCAAACTGGCAGGACAGCAAAGGTCCCAGGACACTTTGTCTGTGGAGCCAAGACCATTCCCCGGAGCTGGGTGCCGGCCTCCTGCCCCACAGGCCTCATTCTCACGTCTTTCATGCAGGGCCACAGAGGAGAAAGAGGGGCATGGGGCCGTGCAACATGCAAGAACAGGAGCAAGGGGCAGCTTCGGACCCTGCACATTGTATCCAAATCCTGAACTTCGGGGTTGGCCAAAATATTCCTTCAGGTTTTTCCATAAGATGGTATGGAAAAATCCAAATGAACTTTTTGGCCAACCCAATACTTCATGCAGGAAATAAAGCCCTTGTAAAAAATGGTGGAACCTGAGTCTTTCTCTTTAGAAATTCCACAGTCTGGTGTTCCAGGTGGTAGAGGACTAACTCTCCAGTCATCATGACCCTGATCTGCTCCCTACCCTAGTCAACAGCCTGTAACAGCTTCCCACAGCACGGCCCCATAAAGTGCAAACTATCATTCAAGACCCTTCATGCACTGGCCACAGCTTTATCTCCCTCCCAGCCTAGAATCACCCTCTTTCTGCTCTCCAGCTTCATCGTCTTTTATCTGTACCCCTCCTAGCATACTTATCACTTTCCACTGCATATTATACTTGTTTTTATGGTTCTTATCACTCCTCCTGGTCTAGTCTATGAACTCCTTAAGGGCAGGGCCTATACTTATCTTTGTACCCTGAGATCTTAAAACGGTACAGGATGTTGTGGGGTGCTCAGTAAAAATTGTTGAATTAAACCAAAAACTCTCCCCGATGGCTGAGCTCAGCTTGAGAGACACAGCGATACTTCAAATTTCCCAATGTCCCATGAGCAGGGAAGGACACCTCCAGCCTAGCTTTGTGGAGAGCATTTTAGACAGAAATCTCAAGGCCCAATCCTTCCCTTGAATTTAATTTCTAAAATTTAACAATTTTATTTTCATTAATTTTGGGGCCACTGGGCATGTGGGATCTTAGTTCCCCAACCAGGGACTGAACCCAAGCCTTATGCATTGGAAGTCTTAACTGCTGGACCACCAGAGAAGTCCCTCCCTTGCATTTTAGAGATCCAAGTACTGGGCTAGGGATGGTGGATAGTTTTTCATTTCGTTTATAGCTGAGAGAGCTGAGGTTCAGCCAGCAGAAGCCAATTTCTCAAAGTGAGACAGCTAGAGGAAGGCAGAGTTGGGATTTACACCTGGGTCTGCCTGACTCCAAAATCTATTTTCTGTTGTGAAAAGGGCCCCAGCTTCAGCCCCCCAAACACCCAGATATCCTGCTGCTTTCCCAGAAATGGGCTCTGGCTGACCAAGGCCAGGGAGGGTGTAAGCACTGAGGCAGACAGTACGTGGCTCCAGTCCAGCCTGAGTTCTGTGGCTGGAGAAGCTGTTTATGAACTTTGCCTGTCCCAGGCCTGGCAGCCCAGCCACCCCAGATGGGTCTTTTCACAGAAGACCCAACAGGCAGGTACTAGAACATCACACAGAGCCTTTGTCCCGAGGGTGCAGTGTTTCCCAGTGAGAAGTTTGCATTGGCTGTGCTGATGGGAACAGGGGAAATAGAGGCCCTGCTGCCTGCAGGGCTCTGCTCCAAGAAGGCAAAGCCTGAGGCTCCCAAGAGGGAGGAGGGCAGAGGGGTGCAGAGGGAGCTGGGGCCAACAGGAACCCAGCTAGAAACTTTGGAGAGAAAGAGCCTGGGTGGTATCAGGGCTGTGGAATAGGAACTCCTCAAGGGCTCCAGCTGGACTTTGTGTTGCCAGGCTGCACTGGGCAGTGGGAACAGCTCAGGCTAACCGGTCCTTAGGTTCAAATCCTGCCTGTTACTGCTTGGAAGGCCTTGGACTATTTTTAAAATCTTTCTGAGCTTCAACTTTCTTATCTGCTGTGTGAGAGGATAATAGAAGTATTTTGCTGGCTGTGGTGAGGCCTGACATCATGAAGTATGCTCAGGCACGTGTGGCAAAAGCTATGAATTTTTGTAAGCATTCCCTCAGTTCCCAGGTTTCTGAACTAACGCAAGGATAGAGCTCTGGAGAACACCTGGGTAGTGGTGTCGAATGACTGTTGACCGAGAAAAGGAAAACAGAATCACCATGAGTAGACCCACATTTAGAGGAACTCTGCCCCAGAAACAGCTGGGCGGGGGGGTGGGGAGAAGACAATCTGTTTCCAATTAGGGAGCAGCCAACAGAAGAGCTGTGAAGTTTAGAGTTGTTGATTGATGAAGGTTTTAAACTTGGCAGGAGTATGTGTGTGTGGTGTGTGATGTGTATGGGTGTGGTTTGTGTACATGGTGTGTATAGGTATCTGTGGTGTAAATGTGTGTGCAGTGTGTATAGTATACGAACATGGTGTGCACAGGTATACGTGGTATATTTGTGTGTAGTGCATATAGTGAGGAGGGCATGGCGACCCACTCCAGTATTCTTGCCTAGAGAATCCCCATGGACAGAGGAGCCTGGCGGGCTACAGTCCATGGGGTAGCAATGAATTGGACACAACTGAGTGACTAAGCACAGTGTACATAGTATATGTACACGGTATGCATAGGTGTGTGTACGTGAGGGATGTATGTGTATGCTATGTTTAGTGCATGTTACCTCTGCAGTAAAATTTCACCTTCTTACTGAAGACCTTGTCCTTCACCTTTAATAGAGTTTAACAGAGAAGGAAGGAAACATATTTATTACATAAAGGCTTAATCCTTTAGCATATATTTTTGGATTAAGTCTCTGAAAGGGTCCCAGATAAGGAAGGTGAGGCTCAGAGAGGCCCCCTGGCTAAGGTCAGCCATCAGTGGTGGCAGAGGTCAGCTCCAGACCCCGATCTGCCTGACCACAGTAGGTGCTGTCAACCAGACTCCTGAAAGAAGAAACACCCAGATGCAAATCGAGGCAGGGTGTTGTTGTATGGTCTGATCTTCAGGCAGCTTTCATGTGGTGTGTCACCCGAACACCTATGCTCTGCTCTGGCTCGCAGACCCACAGACTTCCTGCGAGCACTTCAACACTCAGGTTTTATTTTTGTCAGCTCTTCCTCTGCACCATGCTCTCCCCAGTGAAGCCAACCCAGTGAGAGCAGAAATAGCTCAGGGGCTGTTGGGCCCGGCCCCTGCCCTAAGGCAGAAACATCACCCCTGGCCCAGCCCATCAGGTCAGCACGTTCCCAGGACAGCTGGAGTGTTCTTCTGCACGTTCTGCCCGTATCCAGTGTGCCTGGGCTCCCGGGAGAGCTCCAGTTTCCTGCAGCTCCTGGAAGCCCCTCCAATCGCCACAGTTCCCCTCCTTGGCACGTTTTCAGCACAGCCAGTCTTCAGCTGCGAGCTCTGAAGGCAGCTTGTTGCTGTTTGTTCTCCCAGCAACTTCCTGCAGACCCAGAGAGTGACAGGCAGACATCTGCTAGGTCAGACCAGGAAGTGAAACTCCCACCGGCAGCCTCAGACGGGCTCTCCTACAGAAAATCGAAACTGAATTAGTTCCAGACGTTTATTGACAATCCCCTATTCTGTGCCTGATGCAGGAGCAGGGTTTAGGACTCTCAGGAACCCACAGACTACTGGGGAGCCAATGTGAAAACAAAAAGCTGAGCCTGGGAGATCAGCATGAGACCAGAAAGGCTTACTGTGGGAATGATGGAGAAAGAAACGCTTCATTCTGCCCTGACCTGGGCAAAATTTCTCATATTTTATCCAAGTCAGAAGAATCAGTCAGCATTCAATAAGTACTAGTAATGTTAACAGCAACCACAGTATTATTGTTAATTAGGTATTTACAATACATCAGGCATCCTGTTGAGTACTTTACAAACAGTTTTGAACAGCAGCCTTAATGCAATAGGTACTGTATGATTCAGGTGACTTTATAGGTGAGGAAACTGAGGATCACAGATAAGTAACTTGCCTGGAATTAGAAAACACAAGAGCCAGTATTTGAACCTAGTTCTGTTAATTCCAGAACCTAAGCTGTTATACTTTATAATATGTCCAAAAATTACTGGAGTATAAACAGATATGTGGCTTCCCGGCGGACACGACTGAGTGACTTCACTTTCACTTTTCACTTTCATGCATTGGAGAAGGAAATGGCAACCCACTCCAGTATTCTTGCCTGGAGAATCCCAGGGACAGAGGAGCCTAGTGGGCTGCCATGGTCGCACAGAGTCGGACACGACTGAAGTGACTTAGCAGCAGCAGCAGTGGTGCTAGTGGTAAAGAACCCACTTGCCAATGCAGGAGACATAAGAGACATGGATTCAATCCCTGGATCAGGAACATCCCCTGGAGGAAGGCATGGTAACCCACTCCAGTTTCTTGCCTGGAGAATCCCATGGACAGAGGAGCCTTGGCAGGTTATGGTCCATAGGATTGCAAAGAGCTGGACACGACTGAGATGAATTAATTAACATACACGCATGTGGGCATATAAACAGTTATAGAGTTTCTCAGGTGGCTCAATGGTAAAAAAAAAAATCTGCCTGTAATGCAGGAGACCTGAGTTCAGTCCCTGGGTCGGGAAGATTCCCTGGAGAAGGAACTGGCAACCCACTCCAGTATTCTTGCCTGGAAAATCCCATGGACAGCGGAGTTTGACAGGTTACAGTTACCTGTGGGGTCACAAAAGATTTAGACATGACTTAGCAACTAAACAACAACAACAACAAAACAGGTATATGCTATAAAACCTTGTCCCATCCTGGACCCAGTATATCTCATCTCCCCTCAGTCCTTATAGATGTAAAAGTTGTATTCGTTTCTGGTATATCCTTTCTTTACACAAACATAAACAAGTCAATAAATATTATTTGTTCCTCTTTGTTGTAAGATAAAGTGGCATATATTAACATTGATCTGTACCTAATGCATTCTTAGAGAATTTTCCACTGGCGTATATAGAGACCGTCCCTGTTCTTTCATATAGCTGTATGCTGCTACTGCTGCTACTAAGTCGTGTCCGACTCTGCGACCCCATAGATGGCAGCCCACCAGGCTCCCCTGTCCCTGGGATTCTCCAGGCAAGAACACTGGAGTGGGTTGCCATTCCCTTCTCCAATGCATGAAAGTGAAAAGTGAAAGTGAAGTCACTCAGTTGTGTCTGACTCTTAGTGACACCATGGACTGCAGCCCACCAGGCTCCTCCGTCCATGGGATTTTCCAGGCAAGAGTACTGGAGTGGGGTGCCCTTGCCTTCTCTAATACAGCTGTATAGTTCTCCATTTATTGATCCCAGCCTTTTAAAGACAAGGCAGTGTGTTCTCAACTGGGAAGACGTGGATATGCTTTGCTAAACTGGTTAAATTTCACGGAGCACCAAGGAGCAAAAGGGTGTTGAGGGAGATTTAAGATTCCCTATTTGAAGCAAGAAGATGCATATAGCACAGCCTGCCTGAACATGTGGCCCACCTGGATACAGGGACACAGACACTGCCACAGTGGTGGCTGGGGAAAGCCCTCCTGTGGAACAAGTTCTAACTTATTTTCTGGCCCTGTTCCCTGTAGCCTGGGGCTCCTGCTTTTTATGACATCTTCCCTATGTTATGCCTGCAAAATTTTTATAGAACTTCCTGTGCCTCGGATGCAGAAGACACATTGTAGTCTTAATTCGTCACCTTGGGCTAATTCTCCACTGATTGTGTAAGAGTCCAAGACCTTTACAGGTAGTACTTAGTGTTCCCAGGCCTCTAGTACTCCATGGGAAAGCTTGCCATCAGGTTGTTAAACACCTTTGAAAGTGAGCTGGAGTCAGCACTCCTTTTCTCTGAGATAGGGGATTCTCCCAGAGGATAATAATGCCTATGGGAATAACTTCGGTCCTTTGAAAAGAGGCATTTGCTTTTAAGGTCATGCTTAGTAAAAACCTTGGTGGCGTCAAAGAGGTTGTGCAGTTTCCAAAACAGTAGCCCCATCAAACACACACAGTCTCCTGTCTGTTGCCTTTGTGTTTACTAAGGTGTAGGGCTTTGAGCTTTCCCCATGCACTCATCACAGTGATAAAGCTGCCCCTACTTGGCAGTGTGGTTCCATCCTGTCTAGTGCTTAGAAATTTGCTTTCTCTATTCAAAGGATTCCTAAGAGACTGTGGCTTATAGGATAGCAGGTACTTTTGAATAGTCTCCTGGATGAAATATGCATAATTGTAGAAAATAGCTATATGCAGAAACCAAGATATCATACTATGTAGATCATCGCTCAGCAAAGAATCTGGGAGACCTTTAAAGCTCTACACCTTTAGAGCTCTCAAGTGGCCACATCCAATGAGTAGCAGATCTAGGGTTGTAATCCAGGCTTCCAGCCTTCTATCTCAGGTTCTACTGTGTCATTGCTTTCCAGGGTATATTTCATAAAATCTGAATAGATATTATGTAAAAAAAAAAAAAAAGTGCCATGGTCAAGCAAGGTCAGCAAACATTGGGTTGAAGAAAATGAAATGAGCTTACTTCTGCCAGGATTTTTCAGAACCTTTAGAAAACCATTGTTTATGGTGATCCTACAACAGGACAGATGATCAGGAGTTTTCTCCAAGTTACTTCATCCTAGAATGCTTTTGTGGTGGAACACAGGTGGAGCATATTTTGAGAGACAACACCTACTGCTTCCTCTCTTGAGTAATTTCAAGAGTTCTTAAAAGATAAATTCATGGATATGGGAGCTATGGACTTTGTTTAAGAGGCTCAGGGTCTTAAAATTTATTTTTAATTGATGATTGCTTTGCAATATTGGTTTGATTTCTGTTTATATATCTGACCTATCGAGGTCAACAAAATGGAAGGGCACTGTCATACCTGACTGGAGTGACTATTGAAGTGAAGTGAAGTGAAGACTCTCAGTCCTGTCTGATTCTTTGCGACCCCATAGACTATAGCCTACCAGGCTCCTCCGTCCCTGGGATTCTCCAGGCAGGAATACTGGAATAGGTTGCCATTTCCTTCTCCAGGAGATCTTCCCAACCCAGGGATCAAACCCGGGTCTCCCGTATTGCAGGTAGACGCTTTACCATCTGAGCCACCAGACTATTAGGATGTCCTAAAATGTCATTCCAGCTCTTTCTAGGACCACTGTTATCTCCAAAACCACCATGATTTTGATTTATTTCCCTTTCGTGGTTACTTTGAAGGCACTTGGATTCTGCACCTGGTTTGACATACCAAGGAGAGGCCAGAAGCATTTCTTGGTGGAGCATCCTCTCTGAAGGTGAGCCTAAAAGTAATAGTATGCTGTGTTCCAGAAGTTCTTGATCTTTTCTGGGACATGACTCTTTTGGGGGTCTTATTATGATTATGAATGAAGTTACAGACCCCTTGGGTCAGAAAATACATATTCATCATAAAATTTGCAAATATTGTTGACACGTTTGTGCACCCTTTGAAGCTTATCAATAAATCACTGACCTAGATTCATTGCCCTCAAAGAGAGCTTTCTGGAAATGAAACACACACCATGAACGCACACATACACAAAACAAGAAATGGTGGTAAGATTTTAAGTGGCCCTGTCAGGAGCTGCTTCTCTTTCTTTCTTTGGAATTCTTGGTTCTTAAAGCGTGCCTTGTTTCCTGCTAGTCCCTGCTATGCTGACTTTCTTTGTCAGTTGTGCTGGAGGGCTGCCAATCACGTTGTGTGAAATGTAGAATTGGGGGATTTCCTGGAGCTGCTTTAAAATGTCAGTCCTTGTTTTTCATTCTGAAACTGCCCTTTCTGGAAAGAAATAAAGGAGAAAGGAAAGAAGGAAGAAAGAGAAAGAGAGGGAGAGGGGGAGGGATGGAAGAAGGATGGAGGGAAGGAAGGAAGGGAGGGATGGAGGAACGGAGGAAGAGTGAGGGCTGAAGGCCAAGGCACTGCATCGACCCACGTGGAGAAAGGGAGCCAGCGCATACAGGAGGAGGGATGGGGTGGCTCTCTGTAACATGCCGGGAGCCAGACCTCTTGCTCTTTCCAGGCCTCAGTTCTTTCATCTGTATTCTGAGCAAGTTGGCCTCACTAGGCCATCTCCCAGGATCTTCATCTGTCTCTGACCTTCCATGGGGTTAACTTCACTTTATCATAAACATTTCATAATAAAAAGCACTATACCTCTTGGCTCACCCCCATTCTTTTCTTACTTTCCACTACTTTCTTTTTATCCCCCAAATAGATAGACGTTTGATTATTAACTTCCTTTTCTTGGTATGTTTCCCTCTGTCCAGCACTGACCTCTTCGGCCTGCTCTCCACCCCCTCAAGCCTTCCCTAGTTGTGTTTCTCTGTCAGTCAGGCTCTCATAATCATAACCCATGATCGCACCTCTTATTTCCAGCACACAGTCCACATCATTTCCATGTCAGACTCCTTGGGCCTGCTTTGGGTGGCAAGCTGCAACTGTGCAGATACAGACTAGTGGGGTGAGTAATGGCAGTTTACGTGCACTCAGAGCTCACTGGAGAAGAGGGGATGAACTCCAAAAAGTGCAGAGCCTAGCCGAGGACCCAATGCTCCAGAAGAATGAAAAAAATAAAAACTTCAGAGACACAACTGGAGAACTTCTTCTTTACTCTGACCCAACACAGTTAATTTGATGTGGGGTGTGGCAGTTTGTAGAAAGCACTGGAAGCACTGGGCTGAATGGTACTATAATTGCACAATTCTGAGGAGCCAGAGTTTTCATGAGCTTACAACTCAGGCCAGGTGTAGGAGGTGTGTTACAATTTACGGGCTTTTTGGGAAAAGATGATCTGCTGGAGTTCCTTGACCCTAATTTTGCTTATTTCTAGGTCCTCAGGTAGCAAAGGTGATCTGGTGGGGGTGGGGGAAGAACACAATGATGAATGCACCAAGAAAACCCCTCAAAACTTGAAATGGGGAAGTAAAACCTCATTAGCCTTTCTTGGTACACACTATTTTTAAACAACTGCATCTACTTCTTCATGCCATGCTTCACATGACTCTATGCTGTTTACTCTAGGAAAGAGATTCTTGAAAATGCCCCCAAGAACAGCTTCTGAACATCATCCAAAGCCTCCCAGGCCCTATGTTAATACACTCTTTCCTCACTTACAGAAAGCCCACATCTTCAAAACGGGCTCATCTGAGTCTCTGGGAACCAGACATGCGTTCACGTATTTAACTTACATCCATGAGACTCAGAGTTGAGTGGCAGAGATAATGTAGGCCAGGACGGAATGCCAGAAGGTCTGGACTCTCCCTGTCAACATGTTCCCTGCCTGTGCAAGGTTGAGACCCTAGGACTTCATCTGCACTCTGGCTCTGCTACTAACTAGGTGTGTTGATTTGAGCAACTCACTTCACTTCTCTGGTTCTCTGTTTCTCCATTTGTAAAACAACGGGTTTGGATTAGAGATCCCCCAATTTCTTTTCAGGATAAAATATAAATTCCCATGGTTACAAGTAATCTATTCAAGTCTCATTTTCCTCATCTGTAAAGCAGAGAGAGTGATACCTGCTTGTGGACTTCACAGGGAGGGGGCGAAAGTGCTCAGTAAGTGTCAACACAAATGTCAGCTACTGTCATCTTTAGGATTCTTTTTGCAGCTCTCTCTTTCTTCAGAGCATGTTTTTCATGCCTTTTACCATTTGTGCTAAAGAACAACTCAGTGCCTTACAGGAATTCCTGGAATTCAGTTTTTGGTTTGACTGAATAGGAGGCAAGATGTCAGTTCAAGCAGATAAAGTTGTTGTAAGCGACAGTAGTGTCTGAAAGTTCTTTGGAAGGAAGTGGGCAAAGGCCTCCCGTAGTGCCCAAAGAGGGGTGGCTTCTTCTTGATCTCATTTACGGGCATGAACACTGCTTACTAAGAAACTTGTGTTCTCAAATGGGGCTTTGCCCAGTGAATGAAAAGGCCTTAGAGGGTTCTACAGGCAATAGCAGTAATCTGGGGTGCTTATCTTTTGCCTAGCATCTGTACCTTTCTAAGCAATTTATCCACATTAGCTCATTAGCACTCCCAGCCCTACACTGGCCTTCGGGATGGAGGGAGGTGATATTATCTGAGTGTTGCATTCAGAGAAAGCCCTGGGTTGAGAATGATAGTCCCTCTGTTCAAACCTGGTAGAATTCTCCCCTGCCACCACAGCAAACCTTCTCATCACTTGTCCCCCCACTACCAGAATCCCAGAGGTGCCATCTTAGTGCCTTGCCCAGTATCACGGGGTATCAGAAGTGAAATAGCTCTTTCAAGAGTCCCTGGAGGGCCAACTCCCTTACAGTGCAAGAAATCGAGACATTTGATCAAACCAGAGGGGAAGTGAAACAACCAAAGCAACGCAACTAGCTTTGGACACAGTCAATAACTTGTCTTAAGAGGCATAAAACTAGAAACCACCCTCATCCCGCCCCCATACACCTTAACAAAGTAAACACTCTTTGTGCCCCAACAGAGAAGCCTGATAGGCTTCGGTCCATGGGGTCGCTAAGAGTTGGACACGACTGAGCGACTTCACTTTCACTTTTATGCATTGGAGAAGGAAATGGCAACCCACTCCAGTGTTCTTGTCTGGAGAATCCCAGGGATGGTGGAGCCTGGTGGGCTGCCGTCTGTGGGGTCGCACAGAATTGGACACGACTGAATCGACTTAGCAGCAGCAGCAGCAGGTATCAACTAATGCTTAAACATGAAGGGTCTGGGGAAGACAAAGTACATAATGTCTAACTGACCACACAGCCCAGAGTTTCTGTGGCCACCTCTGAAGAGTTATCTCATCCCCAGCCGTAGCAGTGACCCTTCATCTCTTAAGCTCCTGCAATGGGTCATTTTTAAAGGAAATGAAAGTTGTAGTTCCATCATTCAGGAGAGAATGAATTACGGGGAAGGGCTCTCTCCTTTTCTCTCATTCAGCAGCCAAATTAATAGAACCCCCAGGAACAGGGCTTTAGGAAATGGAAAAGTCAGTTTGTGAGCAATTATAATGTGAAATGAAAAGGTACATAGTGATCCAAGAGCTTGGGCAGCTCTACGCTTCAGATATCACCTCCCCTAATGTAGAACACGATGCCTTTTGCCAAGAACACACCTGGATCAGCTCTGTGCTTTTCATAGAACTAGCACACAGTAAATATCTGAGGATTGATTTAGCGGTGCTTGGTTGGTGCTTTTTCATTTTTCAGCTTATTCTGTTTTTTCAATTCTACAAGCAGCCAGTGTTCAAAACAGCTGGGAGGAATGTTGATGATAGAGGCTGTCATCTGTATATTTCTAACTGGTTTCCAACACTGATTCTGTTACTTTTGTTCTGGATTTAAGTCAGTCAGAAAAATGTTACTGAACTTCCTACTCTAGTCCCTCAAGATTCTCAAGGCACATCAGATTCTGAACGATACAGAGGAGAGTTGGGGCAACAAACAAAACAAAAAACCAAAAACCAGTTTTAGCTTTACTTAAGCAATTGATTTTCAAGTCAACTTAATTATGAAATAATCCCTCCTCCATTTAAAAAATATCCATAAAAGTTCCACAAAATTCAGGTTCTTTGCAAAATATCCTGGGAACTAGTAACTGAGGCCAATTTCTGAACTTTACTGGTGGAAAAACAGAGGTTCCAAGCGGGGCTGAAGTTCTCACACATAGCTAGTGAGGAGAGTTAGGACTAGAACCCTACTTCCTGACTGCCTGGTCCAAACTGATCAATCACATCCAACAACAGGGCATTCCCTAAGGTGGGTCCTGGGATGCCAGGCATCATGGGTAGCCTTTGAGATAATAGGTAAAAAAGAATGTGAACATTTTACTTTATAATAGGTCCTTTTAAGGGTAATTTTCTTGAAGATAGTGGTTGTTTTAGATGCTTTTAGAAATAGGTAATCATATTCTACTCTCTCGTTATCTCAGTTCTTGGAGTGCTTCCCCACTGCAGCCTGTGTGTGCCATAGGTTATATGTTAAAAGAATAAAAGAAAGAATCTGCAGGAATCAGAAAAAGAGAAACCAAGCAGAAAGAGCAGGACGGATGAAAGAAAAGAGTCAGCAGTCAGTGCTCAGTGGAGGACAGAGGTACTCTGTCAGAGAAGGGAATGGAGAGTTGCAGGTGATGGGAGAAAACAACAAAATGAAACTGACTTTTGATCAGGAAGCTTTGCTTTTAAACAGCAACTGGTAAAGCTAATTCAGAGCCTGGCCATGCCAGGAGGTGAGGATGAGCACCAGTGGCTAAGAACCTTTGTGAACCTGGATCAAATTGGATTTATTGCACTGTTACAGTAAACGTGCAAGACATTTTTTAAGCCCTACAACAGTAACAGATGAATAACACAGGTCTCACTCTCAACGAGGTGAAAGGCTAACGGGGAATAAGAGAGACTCAGATAAAATGCCAGGTAGAATGTGAGCAGTGTCTCTATAGGTGCAACAAGTCCAAACTGTGAAGAATCAGGGGACTGGAAGATCATATCAAAACATATGGAACAGAGGGTGGTCCAAGTGGATTTCAGTCGGTGGTGTGTGTGTGTGGGTGTGGACTGGGAGTGGTGTGGAGAGATACGACTAGAAAGTCTTGCTGTCACAGCCAAGGGGCCATGAACGTCGGGCTAAGGTGAGGCTCCAAGCAGGTAGCGGGAAGCTGGTGAAAAAGGTTTTTGTTTTGTGTATGTTACAAATGATTCCCAGGCAGGGTGACTGGCAGAAAGAGTTAAGCCAGGAGAAGGAGCCTGCTGGTGGGGGAGGATGCAGTTTGGTTCCAAAGAGGCTATGGACACCCTTGAGATGTTGCACATCAAACAATCGGAAAATCTGGCTGCAGATCCTGGCTGAGTCCTCTCCCAAGAGGACAAGAGACAGCAGAAAGTTCTGGTGGTTGTCTCAGGTTACAGGGAAGCTAGGGAAGATGTGAGGAAAAGACTAGCCAAAGAGAACCTAGACAGCAGGAAAAGATGCAGGAACAGTCACGGGAGGCCGAAGTTTCAATAACGAAATTATAGCCATGGTTGAAAACCTCAACCTTGGAGCCGGAAACGTGTGAGTTTGAATCCCAGGAAGCAGAGTAGTCACATTTAGCAAAGGGACTTCAAAGAGTTTTTGAGTCTGTTTTCTCATCTATGAAATGTGAGTGGTTTCTACCTCAAAGTGTTGAGAGCATTCACTAATATTCTTAGCATGGGGTTTACACACAGTAGGAGCTAAGCGGGAGAAGGAATTAGAGAAGTTAAGAGTATTCCCCTGAGGAGCGTCTGCAAATGGAGGCCGGGACCCTCAGGAAGCCCAAAGCCTTTGCTTCAGCCGAGGCTGCTGACCGGCGTGGAAAGAGGATGGGTGCCCGCAGCTTGAGGCCTTGCCCTTCCGTCCTCGCTTTCCTCCAGCCGGGCCTCCCAGCAGCCCCCCGCCCCCAACCTCCCTAGTCACTCGGCTCCCTCACCAGCCAGGCCCCAAAGCCTGATGCGCATGCGTCCTCCCGCGCCCTTGCCCAGCTTTCCACGTTTCACTTCCCTCCTTTTCCCTCCGCAGCGGCAGCTCCATCGCTACGATTGGCCAGAAGACCTCCTCGGGTTGGCCAATAAACGGCGCCCTGTCGCCCCCGTGTTACTGGGTAGAACAAAACAAAAACAAACAGAGCGAGAGGGGTCAGAGACGCGCGCAGGCAGCGACAGACGCTGAGGTGCGGGGTCGGGGCCGGCTCACCAGGGATCTGGGCGAGCAACAGCGGCGGCGACGGCGGCGGCCTGAGGGGTCAGTAGCGGCGGCTCGGCTCGCGCGCTCGGGAGGACTGCGCCCTCTCCCACAGCCCCTATTTCTTCAGAGGCATCCGCTCGTTGGGGGGCGGGGGCGGGGAAGGAAGGTGGGGGGTCGTGGAGGAGGCGGCCGAGTCCGGGTCGGGCCGGCCGCGCCGGCGTCCGCCGCCTCCTCGGAGCTCCGCAGGCCCAGCCGCGTCCGCCCCAACGCCCTGGGCTGCGGAGAACCGGCCCCGGTGCCCTCCTTCTCGCCCCGGCCGGGAGCGTGGCGGCGCGGGCCCGCCCCCTCTTGGACCCCCCTCCAGGCTTAGCGGGGCTCGCGGGGCTCTCGCCGTCTAGGGGCTCCCCGCCCCCCAGAAGGCCGACTTTTCATTTTCCTCTGGGAGTGGGCGGCGGGAGGCTGGTTTCTGGCCCGACTGAAATCCTGTGAGGAAGGTTTGCGCCCTCCCCGCCCTCCTGGTCTCCTTGGGGGCCCGCTCTGAAGATGCGGCCCGGCGTTCCCAGACCCGGCCCGCCGGAGCCCGGGCCCGGCCGCCCGCGTCCAGCACCCCGCGGGGGTCGGCCTGGCCTGGGGGCTGCAGGAGCCCGGGCCTGCGCGGCTGGGAAGCGGGCCGGGCCGCAGCGGGAGGGGCTGCTGGGAGGCGGCCACGTGCCCGCCATCCCGGCCCTGCGAGAACTTCGCGGTGCCTCAGGTTGGGTATATAGGGTCCCTTGTTTAGTTTAAATGAAGTCTCCCGGAGAAAACAAAGGGAGGGAGCCCCCTTTCTGTGTAACGTGTGCTCTGTCTGCTGCGTTTGTCTATATGATGCTGCGGTGTATGCGGGGAGGCTTTTTTGGTTTGTTTGCTTTCCAAGAGCTTCAGAACTGCCTTCGGAATTCAAAATCACTAGGGCCTGTCTCCCCTGGCCCTAGTGAGAACTGACTGCGTAGCCAGCAGTTGTGAGATACTGACAGGAGTAAAATGACTAAAAATGCATCTTCCTCTGGCGGGGGGAAATGTCACCCCGTTTTCCCCTGCATTTTCACTGTTAAATTAGACTTTTGGCATTCTTACGTAAGGCTTTTTGGGAACCCACCACTCACTTTTTAAAGGATCACTACAGATATGTTGTAAATTTACTTATTGATATTTGTGCCTTTGAGCTTTCCTGGCGGCTCAGTGGTGAAGAATCTGCCTGCCAATGCAGGAGATGCTGGTTCGATTCCTGGCTCCGGAAGATCCCTTGGAGAAGGAAATGGCAACCTACTCCAGTATTCTTGCCTGGGAAATCCTATGGACAGAGAAGCCTGGAAGTATGCAGTTCATGGGGTTGCAAGAGTTGGACACAACTCAGCGACTAAACTGCCACCACCATTTATGCCCTTAACTTTACTTTTTTATAGGTTTATTAAATTCCTTAATATCTTAGCAGGCATCTTTGAATTTTATTTTGGTTCTGTTGTAATGAGAAAGGAAAAATAGTTGCTAAGAGTGAAAAAAATAAATGACATTTTGCTGTTTTCCCTCATTTTTGCATAATTGTGGTTTAAGTGGCTAGTTAGCAGTGATTGTAGCCCTGGAGTGAATACAAGTACTTTTCTAGTTAACATATGGCCTAAACTTCAAAAAAATGTCGAAGTAGTTTATGAGGTATATTTCAGGAAATAGATTTTTTAGGGGAGATAGGATGGGAAACTGAGGCTCTTTTTGGGAATGTCTTGGAAATTGATGCTTCTGCTCATATGTTTCTGTGAAACACAAGGGATAAATGAAAACTGTTTAATTTCAGCCTTTAATTTTGTCTGTTTTTTTGAAAATGTTCTAGTTTTGTGTGAAGAAAGTGGAGTTTAGATTTCTTTTTTTTTGCTTTACATTTTTCTTAAGTTTGGGGCAAAAATCTTACGGATTATTAAGTAACTGGAAGCTCATTACTTTAAAGACAGTAAAAACATGGGGCTTACCTTTATCCTTCTGTAAATTCTTCTAAAACATCTTGTGTTGTTACCAAGTGTCCCTGGGTTCTTGAACGTGTTAATCATTGCCAGAAGACCCAGACAGGGCTTTTTGTTGTTATAGTTATTTAATAAAAACAAACTTGATAAACTATAGTCATTACCTGATAATGTTCTTTGTCCAACGGAGTGTCTTTTGTGTAATAATTTAGATATTATTTTTAGTGTTAGAAAAACAGTATTTAAAATTTTGATATGACAGCAGAAGTCTGTTTTAATAAGCTTCTCTCTGGTAACTCTAAAGAGTATTCCTGTGGGTTATTAAAATGTTGTATTGAGCTTGTGCGCATGGAACTGGATTTAGAAGGTCAGGGTTCTAGTCCTGGTTCTTCCAATGAGCACTTTCTCTGATTCTGTTTAGTTGTGTGAACAGTGGAGTTCCTACCTCGAGATTATTCTGAGTGGTACATGAAATAACGCATGTAAAATTGTTTTTGAGTTATAAGGGGCTTTTTAAACATCAGTTATATACTTTATTAGCTAAGTTCTGCAGAAAGTGTCCTCTTGAAGATTATACTTGTATCAAGATTGAAGAAGATTTTTAAAATATAACTCAAGTTTAAAAATCTCACACACATATCATGTGACATTTTCTCTTTCCAAAACATGTGATTCATCTACTGAAATGAAATAGATTTGGCATTTTCAGCCATGGAGGACACTAATGTTTTAGGTTTACGAACTCTTTTTGTTCATTTATCTTTATGTACGTATTTCTAAGGTTCATTGTTTCCCCCTAAATCTGAAGTTGGTAGGAGTTATGATACTGAAAGATATTTATGTAGAATCCATATTTCTGTTTCTTCTGAATAGAACGATAGTGATTTCACCATTTTCTTAACTTCTGAAGCAATATGGTAGCATCCCAGTAGGCTAAGGATTATGCCACATTAAGAAACTTAAAATTTTAGCATAAGGTATGTGTTCATATTTGTTTCACAAAATAATACCCTTTTCTGAAGGAAAGGGCTGTACAATTTACAAGATGTTAAAATGGTGTATGTTAAGAAATGTAAAAGTCGGTTTTTACTTTGAGTTGCAGGAGGCATATCATTTTTCTAAAATGACAACTAATAGTAGGTTATGTTACATGAAAACTAAATGCTTTTTTGTAATTAGTTTATTAGTCATTCTCTTTAATTTGTGCATTTTATAGCTTTAAATAGTCACTAGACTTCCCTAGTGACCCAGATGGTGAAGAGTCTGCCTGCAGTGCGGAAGACCTGGTTTGATCCCTGGGTCAGGAATCTCTCCTGGAGTAGGAAATGGCAACCCACTCCAGTATCCTTGCCTGAAAAATCCCATGGACGGAGGATCCTGGTGGCCCCCAGTCTATGGGGTCGTATAGAGTTGGACACAACTGAGTGACTAACACACATACCTTTAAAAAGGGCAAACTGCTGGTGAAATTATAAGTGACCTGAATGACATATCTAACTTGCTGCTGCTAAGTCACTTCAGTCGTATCCGACTCTGTGTGACCCCATAGATGGAAGCCCACCAGGCTCCCCCATCCCTGGGATTCTCCAGGCAAGAACACTGGAGTGGGTTGCCATTTCCTTCTCCAATGTGTGAAAGTGAAAAGTGAAAGTGAAGTCGCTCAGTCGTGTCCGACCCTTAGCGACCCCATGGACTGCAGCCTACCAGGCTCCTCCATCCATGGGATTTTCTAGGCAACAGTACTGGAGTGGCTTGCCATTGCCTTCTCCGATATCTAACTTATGTTACTTCTAAACAGATACTTAAGTACTCTAAATCACTATTTAAAAAATATTTCCAGAGAGATTCTAAAATTGTATTTGGTTACACCTTCTGGTGATAATTTTCATGAGAATGTATTTTGATAGTCTTTTTTCAAACTGGATTTTTATTGCTAAGTTAATTGTCTAAATAAAAGGTAACTGATTTCATCAACTAGGACCTTCCAGCATTAGTAATATTCAAACCATTTTGAAATCAAGATCTAAAATATTGAGGTGATAATGTTATTGTACTTACTCTTTTCTTAAGTAGGTAAGATTTTTAAAAGGAATAAGTTTTTCAAATTATAAAAATAATGCTCTCATAGAAAATACAAGTTTAAAAAATTTCTTTGTAACAGTAATTATAGGTGCCTCGGTGATGAAATGGCAGATTTATTTGCTTTCAGATATGTCTTAGTGTAAAAAATAAGATAATCCTGTCTTTTTTTTTTTTAAACCAAAACTGTGTTGTTTGCATTTTAAAGTGTTAGTTCTTATAGTTAATTGGCAACAAACTATTCAATATCTAGATGTAGCAGATTAATTATGAGGCCTGGTATTTTTTAAAAATTTGGAATGTGTATCTACTTTAACTTGAAATAAGCATGTTTAGCAAATATATCTTTTAATTCCAAGTTACAGGGGTGCTTTGCCACATCTAGAAATATGGACTTTTTCTTATCTTTTTGGACACAGGTAAACTTATCAAGAAGAGTGAAACCAAATGTTAATTAGGGGAAGTAAAGTGAACTCTTAAAAAAAAAAATGGAATTATGTGGTGATTTTTTTTTTTTTTAAACAGTCTGAGTAAGTAAATGGACCTTAATTATGTGAGTTTGGAAGATGTTGAAGTTTTTCTTTTTTTTCTTTTTAAAGAAATACCTCCCAAAGGAAGAGTTCCATTTGGTAATTTAATCAGTGCAAGTGAAATTAAGGAACAATGGATGTAGAAAATGAGCAGATACTGAATGTAAATCCTACAGGTAAGTAATTATCTTGAATCCTGACTGTTGTGAGCAAGTTTTAGGCCATTCCAAATTTTATGAAAACATCTTTTCTTTAAAAACCATCTTAACTCATGCTATAAGAAATCAGGTCATATTATTTTAAAAATCAAGTTGGTGATTCTTATTTTTATGAAATTCATCATATGTACTTTTCTGTGTGTCCTTTCACATTTCATACATTTGTTCTCCAGTATTTATAATAAACTCTATGGTGTAGATCAGAAAAGAATAGTGAACCTGATCATTACTATGTTCATATGGGCTAGTTAGTGGTTTCTATAATATAAACTATTATTGGTATCATCGATATCTTTCCTAACTAATAATTTATTATAAATTAACTGTATTTTCCCCAATTTTCCATGATGCTTCAGTAGTACATTATTGTAAAAATGATTTTGTAGATGTCCAAAATAACCTTAGATCACTTAAAATGTGTATATACCTTTTAGGATAATCTTTGTAGAGAGCTAATTAGAATTATGAAATATTCTCAGTAGTGAGAACTTTTCATGTTGGTACATTTTAGGTAATTCTTTGCTTCATGATTAATACTGAAAAAAATCTCCATTGTAATTCATTTTTTAATATTACAGCTTCATTTTTCAATGATTTTGATTCACTGTTGTGTCCAGTTATATAGTGATCTGAATTCACACTTTGAAGTTGAAGCTTCTTTGCTATTTTAAGTGTGCTAGAAAATTATTATTGAAAAAAATTAACTACAATAATTAATGATTATTTTGGTGTTGCTATATACAATAGCTCTATGAATACTTGTTTTTTAGGATTATAAATGGGTCTTATGTCCCTGCTTCGTTGAGGCAGGAATAGTAATGATAAAATTTAAGAATATATTTCACAGATGGATGATTGTTTCTTCTCTGTACTGTCTAGTATGATAGCCAGTAGCCACATATGACTACTCAGCTCTTAAACTGTGATGTACCTGAATTGAGGTATATTGTAGGTGTAAAACTTTTTCTATTGGTTACATGTTGAAATGATAAAATGGATCTATTACATTAAATAAAATATATTAAAATAAATTTGAATTGTTCCTTTTTAGTGTTTAATAGGAATATTAGGAAATTTAAAATTACATCTTTGACTTGCATTATTTATTAGGTAGCACAGCTCTAAGTTTTATACTGTTTTCTAATTGTAACAAGTTTTCTTTCTAACCTTGTTCTTGGGGTGTCTGCTCAGTACTTCTTAAATACTTCACTACTTGGATGAGCCTTAGACAGTCTTTTGCAGTCAGTTTAACCTGTAACAGTCCATGTTAGACAGACTAGTGTATTAATTCCAGCTTCTGCTTTTACCAGCTATGTTACATTGGGGAAGTAGGTTATGTGCTTTGACCTTCAGTTTCTTCATATGTAAAGCTGGAACTGTAAATAACCTGCTTTAAAGGCTTATTACTGGGATTAAGTGAGATACTGTGCATGTGTGTCATGCCCATAGCATGTATTATGTATGTCACAAATGAAAATGTGCTTATATTGTTAAATATAATAACATAATTCAGTGGACTAGTAATTGAAAGTGTGATTGTCTGGTACTGTGGTGTATGTTGGGTTGGTTATTGAAGATGTTAGAGAATTCAGAAAGAAAGATTTAGTACATAGTAGAAAATGACTTTGAAGTCACCACATTCTGTACTCAAGGTTTTTTTTATCTTTTAAACTTGGGTTTTCTTAAAGTCAGATCAATAGTGGTTCAGTTCAGTCATGTCTGACTCTTTGTGATACCATTTCTAAAACCAGCTTGAACATCTGAAAGTTCACGGTTCACATATTGCTGAAGCCTGGCTTGGAGAATTTTGAGCATTACTTTACTAGCCTGTGAGATGAGTGCAATTGTACAGTAGTTTGAGCGTTCTTTGGCATTGCCTTTTTTGGGGATTGGAATGAAAACTGACCTTTTCCAGTCCTGTGGCCATTGCTGAGTTTTCCAAATTTGCTGACATATTGAGTGCAGCACTTTCACAGCATCATCTTTTAGGACTTGAAATAGCTCAACTGGAATTCCATCACCTCCACTAGCTTTGTTCATAGTGATGCTTCCTAAAGCCCACTTGATTTCACATTCCAGGATGTCTGGCTCTAGGTGAGTGATCACACCATTGTGATTATCTGGGTCTTGAAGATCTTTTTTGTACAGTTCTTCTGTGTATTCTTGCCACCTCTTCTTAGTATCTTCTGCTTCTGTTAGGTCCATACCATTTCTATCCTTTATTGAGCCCATCTTTGCATGAAATGTTCCCTTGGTATCTCTAATTTTCTTGAAGAGATCTCCAGTCTTTCCTATTCTATTGTTTTCCTCTATTTCTTTGCACTGATCACTGAGGAAGGCTTTCTTATCTCTCCTTGCTATTCTTTGGAACTCAGCATTCAAATGGGTGTATCTTTCCTTTTCTCCTTTGCTTTTCGCTTCTCTTCTTTTCACAGCTATTTGTAAGGCCTCCTCAGACAGCCATTTTGCTTTTTTGCATTTCTTTTTCTTGGTTATGGAACCCCAAAACTTAGGTAAGTATATAGCAAAATATAAAAGAGCAATTGACGTAAAATGGGTTAAAATTATAATACCTAATATATAAAATATACCTAGATATATCTACTGCTCAAGATACATAAATGTATATTTGAAAGGATATTAAAATAGTTGAAGAAACTCAAGTGTAGGAAATATGATTAAATTGAATACTTTAGTACTCTGAGGGACATTTTAATGCATTGTTATACTTCTAAGAGAGGCCTTTATCTTCTGGTTGAGTTTGGTGGCTCACCTTAATTGTTGAATAATGAAAGCAGTATGTTAGAGATAGGTGTTTTAATGTTTGCTTTGGTCATCCATTCTTATGTGAAACGCCATCTAGCTTGTCTGATCCCTGATCTTTCCTTCTCCTTCCTCTTTTTCTTTTTTCTTCTTTGTATTTTCCCTCATTCCCTGTTTCTTTAGCTGTCACCACTTTGCTGCACTCTAGCTTTATATTTTCTATAGTGAACAGTCATCTAAGATTCAAATGTGAGTTTGAATCTTATTCTCTGTCCTTTTTAGGTATGTAACTTTTAATTATAGACCATGTAGGTAAAGTCCTTGTGACCTGCTATGTAGTAGGTACAATACTGATGGTAATGATAGAAGAAGTATACAACTACTATGGCTACTGCTACTTTTACTACTAAGAGCCTTAGTAGTTTAGGTCTGGTGGTTATGATGATGCCCCAAACTGACCCTCTAGCACTGGCTTCCTTTCCTAGTCTAAACTTTTGAAATACTGTTTTTTTTTTTAAAATTCTGTTTGAAAGCCCTTTATTTTGTCTTTAAAAGTGCTAACCTTTTTATTTACCTCAGAGTTATTACCGTTGCCCTTTCTAGTTAGTTCATGACTAAATACAGCAACATTTTCTTAGCTGGTCTCTCATTTGACACTTTCTATTTTTTCTAATATATTCAGTATTCCTTTGCAAACTAATTATGCCATATATACCTATGATATCAAATCTAAACTCTGACCATTTGAATGTGGAAGTGGTCAGCAGCTATTCCAGTGATTGGGACAGAATCAAAAAGGACCTGACGTTACAAGGTGATGAGTTTACACTTGATTTCGACCCAATAGGAATACTTTCAAAGGGTTATCAGTGGGAGAAGATCAGTCTCCACGCAGTTTGGAGAATGGTTTGAGGATTCAGGGCAGGAGACTATTTATGAGACTGCTCAAGTAGTTTGGTGCTTCTTAATGTTTTTGTTTTGTTATTACCACAGGATTTGTGCCTGTTTTACTTTTTTTCAAGAATTGTAAAGGTTTTAACACACCTGTGGTTCTCTTTATAGGTTGATTTAAAAAATCTTTAGTTTCTACATATTACCTTAAACATTTGAAAGCCCGTGCATATAGATTTGACACATCTTAGTTACACTTGGAAATTTCCTAAGACATTTGAGCAAGCTTCAGGAGTTGATGATGGACAGGGAGGCCTGGCGTGCTTCAATCCATGGGGTCACAAAGAGTTGGACACAACTGAATTGAAGACATTTGAAGGGCTTTCCAGGTGGCACTAGTGGTAAAGAACCTGCCTGTCAATACCGGAGACATAAGAGACATAGGTTCGATCCTTGGCTTGGGAAGATCTCCTGGAGAAGGAAATGGCAACCCACTCCAGTATTCTTGCCTGGAGAATCCCACGGACAGAGGAGTCTGGCAGGCTACAGTCCCTAGGGTCACAAAGAGTTGGACATGACTGAAGCAACCTAGCACACATAAGACCTTTGAAAAGGGATTCGGCTCTGAGTTGAGTTAGCTATAATGAGCAAAACTCAGGCCCAGGGGTAACTAATTCACTAGCTTTCTGACGCTTGAAAAGTTTTCAGAGTAAAGCCAATTGTTTCCATGTTATTTGATCCCCATTGACATTAGAGTAGATAGTATGAAGGATACTCTGCTAGCTGCTGCAGTTACAAAAACATACAGTATAGACATGGTTCCTCTTTTGAGCCTTATGACTTATTTGGAAAAGCACGACTAGTATATAAAAAGAAATAAAGTGATTTCGTGAGGTGGTAAATGAGCAGTATGTGAGTGTTACTGTGCCTAAAATTGTTAGAAAAGTTTTCATGGAGGAAGTAAGACTTGAGCTGTATATCCTAAAGGACTTTGGTAACTGGAAAAAACAGAGAGGATGACATTTTAAACAGAAAACCATTGGGAACTGTGAATGCATTGCTGTCTTTCAGGGGATAGTGTGTAAATTTTATATAGGCTAGAAGATATTTAGAGAGTGGTAAGCATATTAAAAAGCTGAGACATTACTTTGCCAACCAAGGTCCGTCTAGTCAAGGCTATGGTTTTTCCCGTGGTCATGTATGGATGTGAGAGTTGGACTGTGAAGAAAGCTGATCGCCGAAGAATTGATGCTTTTGAACTGTGGTGCTGGAGAAGACTCTTGAGAGTCCCTTGGACTACAAGGAGATCCAACCAGTCCATTTTAAAGGAGATCTAGCCTGGGTGTTCATTGGAAGGACTGATGCTAAAGCTGAAACTCCAATACTTTGGCCACCTCATGCAACGAGTTGACTCACTGGAAAAGAGTCTGATGCTAGGAGGGATTGGGGGTAGGAGGAGACGGGGACGACAGAGAATGAGATGGCTGGATGGCATCACCGACTCGATGGACATGAGTTTGAGTGAACTCCGGGAGTTGGTGATGGACAGGGAGGCCTGGCGTGCTGTGGTTCATGGGGTCGCAAAGAGTCGGACATGACTAAGGGACTGAACTGAACTGAAAGTAAATATGAGTCAAGTTTGGAGAAATAGAACTTCGAGATAATGGCTTTGAAAGCAGTGATGAATGAGCAGTTTGGCTCAATAATCACAAATGATCACTTATTTGCCAAATGCCTTTCAACCTCTTTGGATTAGTAACATTTTCTAAGTGTCCATAATTAATCATGAGATATTTGGCAAGTTATTTAAATACTCTTATCCTTAGTTTCCTTGTCTGTATAAATGATGCAATAAATAGCTCTCAAACTTGTGGGTAAATGACAAAATGCCCAGCCTAGTGCTTGGTAAATAATAGTGAAGTGAAGAGAAGTCAAGTCGCTCAGTCGTGTCCGACTCTTTGCGACTCCACGGACTGTAGCCTACCAGGCTCCTCCGTCCGTGGGATTCTCCAGGCAAGAGTACTGGAGTGGGTTGCCGTTTCCTTCTTCAGGAGATCTTCCCAACCCAGGGATCGAACCCGGGTCTCTCGCATTGGAGGCAGACGCTTTACCATCTGAACCACCAGGGAAGCTCAACTGGAAAATAATAGGCATTCTGTAAAAGTTTATCTACCTTCTCTCAAGAGCCTTAGTCTTTTCTGTCTCCAGCTGCTTAACTGTCTTAGCTCATAAAAGTTTCAAAGGTTTTATGTTTGTGTTTATATTAACACAGGTTTTATAATGTAAACACATGAGATAACGCACTTTCTGTAAACACTGTTCATTAACATTCAATGCCTTAGTTTACTTTCCTTGATACTGTGAAGAATAATCCTGGTTCAGTTCAGTTCAGTCAGTCAGTTGTGTCCAACTCTTTGCAGCCCCAAGGACTAGCACGCCAGGCATCCCTTTCCATCATCCACTCCCCGGGGTTTACTCAAACTCATGTCCATCGAGTCGGTGATGCCATCTAACCATCTCGTCCTCTGTTGTCCCCTTCTCCTTCTGCCTTCAGTCTTTCTCAGCATCAGGGTCTTTTCCAATGAGTAGGCTTTTCTCATTAGTTGGCTAGAGTATTGGAGCTTCAGCTTCAGCATCTAGTCCTTCCAGTGAATATTCAGGACTGATTTCCTTTAGGATTGACTGGTTTGACCTGCTTGCAGTCCAAGGGCTCTCAAGAGTCTTCTCCAGCACCACAGTTCGAAAGCATCAATTCTTCGGCGCTCAGCCTTCTTTATGGTCCAACTTTCACATCCATACATGACTACTGGAAAAGCCATAGCTTTGACTAGACAGACTTTTGTCAGCAAAGCAATGTCTCTGCTTTTTAATACACTGTCTAGGTTTGTTAAGAAGCTTTTCTTCGAAGGAGCAAGCATCTTTTAATTTTATGGCTGTCGTCAGTGTCCACAGTGATTTTGGAGCCCAAGAAAATAAAGTCTGTCACTGTTTCCATTGTTTGCCCATCTATTTGCCATGAAGTGATGAGACTAGATACCATGAGATTAGTTTTTTTGAATGCTGAGTTTTAAGCCAGCTCTTTAGTTCCTCTTGCTTTTTGCCATAAGGGTGGCATCATCTGCATATCTGAGGTTGTTGATATTTCTGCCGGCAATCTTGATTCCAACTTGTGCCTGGCATTTCGCATGATGTTAAATAAGCAGGTGACAGTATACACCCTTGATGTACTCCTTCTCTAATTTTGAGCCAGTTCACTTTCCATGTCTGGTTCTAACTGTTGGTTAGTTGTCATTTATTAGATTGAGCCTATGAAAATGCCAATATGTGACTGTTACATATAAAAATGATAATTTCATGTGATTCAACCTAATCTAATTTATGACTGTAGCTGGTATAGCAATAGACAGTTAAAATGCTTACTTAGATTTTTTTTTTCCTTCATTTTGTTTTTAAGATCCAGATAATTTAAGTGACTCTCTCTTTTCTGGTGATGAAGAAAATGCTGGGACTGAGGAAATAAAGAATGAGATAAATGGAAATTGGATTTCCGCATCCTCCATTAATGAAGCTAGGATTAATGCCAGGGCGAAAAGGCGGCTGCGGAAAAACTCATCCCGGGACTCTGGCAGAGGTGATTCCGTCAGTGATAATGGAAGTGAAGGCCTTAGATGTGGAGTAACTGCACCAACCAGTCCAAAGGGAAGGTTGCTGGATAGGCGATCCAGATCTGGGAAAGGACGGGGATTACCAAAGAAAGGTTGGTATATATCATATGCAAAGAAATAAAGGGAAGAGATGCTTTCTGATTCTTGTACTATTTATTCTTGTAAGAATGAGAGAAATTTAAACAATGATAATGTAAGGCTTTATGGTTTGCATGTATTTTTACATGGTAAGAATCCAAGGATTACCCCACTCTTTAAATTGAGCCTTTTTGCGTGTTTGTTTAGGTTTAGCTTTCTTAAGCATGACTTTTTCTCATATTTCCAGCAAAATACATACCAGTGTTTTTCACAGTTATGAATTGTGCATATATTCTCTAATTCTGCTTGAAAGAAGTAGGGTCGGAAATTCATCATACCTAGTATCTAATGAATCTAATTAATTATGTCTGTTGTTAAGAATATATGGTAAATACAATTTGCCTGATAATATCAGGGTCAGAATTTTAATAATTTTGTAGATCTGGTTCTAAGTTCTTTTTAGTTCTATTTATTTTGGGTACTGATATTGTTTTACTGCTGTATCTCCAGGGCCTGGAGTAGTGATTTGCAAGGGTAGGTACTTAGATAATTGTTGAATTGAGGGGTCTTGTTAGCCTCTGTCTGTGGTAGAATTTTGATGCAGTTTGGAGATTTCACTAGCTTCTAAATGGTGGAAGCGTCAAATTATGGCCTAGGATTCTTGTAAAGTTTTTGTGCCTTGTCAAAAATTGTTATTCTTGTTGAATGACTCTGCAACCATTGGCTGGATCAGAATGAAACCTAACTACCAGATTTGTTTTTGCTCTGGTGGTAAGAATTATACTCAATGTGAAAATAACCGCTCCCCCCTCCATGGGTGATAAAGTTCTTTTAAAATACTGCAATATATTGAGCCTTATAAAAACATTTCAATATATTTATTTAGTAAAGCAACTTTGAAAGTTGGAATTGTTAAACTTCTGCTGATCTATTTGTTGGTAGGAAAATAGAAATGATCAGTTTGGTTAATGCTTAAATAGAAATCAGTTATTTGTAATGTATTTCTGGCTGTAAAGTATTTGTTTCTGGTGGGCTCAGGGGGTTGCAGTCGGACACGACTGAGCACACACACATGTATATCTAAAGAGAATTTGACTTTAAAACATTTGGTGGTGGCCATACTTCTTTGTTGAATAATTTCTCCCTTGTTGAGTTTTCTATGTCATCTCTTAACTGAATCAGCGTATTTCTTTTTGTTGTTCCCAAGAAATGTCAGAATTTAGAGCCCAGTTGTTATCAGCTGCCTTGAGGTTACTGCTACAGCTGTTTTGCTGTTTTTATTTTTTACTTTTATTTTAAAGCATCTGCCTTTTTAGTTTTAACTTTGTGAGCTATTTCAACTTGGTTTTTTGGAACTAGGTTATAAATATATCTAATCATTACTGAAAAAGCAGTGATCTGAATAAAAAGTATACCGTATAATTCTCAACTGGCAAAAAAAAAACTAGCATGAAAATTAAAATACAGTTTTTTAACTGGTACTTAATTAACACCTGAACGTCTCTAACTATTTCAGATTTCAAATAAAATTTATGAATTGTGGACATTATGCTGTTTCCTTTCTCAATTCTAAACTTTTTCAGGTGGTGCTGGAGGCAAAGGTGTCTGGGGCACACCTGGACAGGTATATGATGTGGAGGAGGTAGATGTGAAAGATCCTAACTATGATGATGACCAGGTATAAGTGTGATACTTTTTGTGATATGTATTTAAAATACTTACAAACTTTTTTGACCTCATGTTTGTAGCATATTCATATATTGGTCAAATCATGTATTCTATATCTGTACTATTCATATATATATAATTTATATGTGTGATTATCTGCATGATTATATAATATGTATATGAGTGTGTACACGTTATACCCATTCGTATATATATCTAAATCGTATGTATATTCAGTACTTTCAGACTATTAGATTAATTTTGGATTAGAACACCAAGTTAACTGAGTAATTTATGTGTAATTTTCACTTGGTTTTTGAATTTAATATTTGGGCATGAAAATATTTCTAAGAGAGCATGAAAAAAATACATTTTAAAACCAGTAGGATTCAAGTACTGTAAGATCTTTGCTAAATATTCTAATTTTAATGTTTAAACATGAAAGTATTTGTTGTTAGATGAAGCCAGTCACAGTTGCAGGCAAACACTTCAGGACTTCTTTGCAGAGGACAGGGATAGAAGATTATTGGACTTATTTGTTTTGAAATTTCAGTTGATTAGTGCTTTTTCTTAGAGATTTTCTGGAGTCATGAAGGCTTTTATTTTGTAGTACTAATCATAAAGGCTTTGGTTCCTGCTGGGTTTTTTTTTTTTTAAATGAAGTTTTAGTGAAAATACTGGATATGATAGGAAGCCATCTTAAAGTTTTTTGGTCACTGAAGTATTATTGGTTTTTTGGGAGAGAGGAAAAATAAGCTATGGGGGATCAGGAGCAAGTCATATATTTGCTGTGGTTAGTGGTTCTGGTCTATATTCTGATTTATTATTTTCGGGTTTTATAAAAGAACAGTGACATAAATTTCTGTTTATATATCATGTAAGTGACCAAAACATGTAGCATGTTTTTTCTTGTCCCAAATAGGTATTACTAAGCAGTTGGAGTACAAAATTATGAAACAATTTCAGTTTATCTGAATATTTTGTTCTTTAATTTATAACACTCTGCCTCTTCCCTTTCCAGGAGAACTGTGTTTATGAAACTGTAGTTTTGCCTTTGGATGAAATGGCATTTGAAAAGACTCTGACACCAATTATACAGGAATATTTTGAGCATGGAGATACTAATGAAGTTGCGGTAGGTTTAAAGTTGCAGGTGTAACTTTTTTAATATAGGAGAACAAACACTGTTAAAAGCAAAACATCATATCTCGGATGATTTTTGGGTCACTGGAAAAGACTAAGCACTTTTTAATATATAAATGAAGTTTTAACTAAGAAATGGAATAAAATTTTATTTACCATTCTTAACGTATTTGGGATTTGATGAGGACTATGTGCCATTTCCTTCTCTGACAAACGGCACAACACAATATTTTAATAATTGTTGTAATGATAACATTTCCATAATTGATAGTATTTAAAATATAATTTTAACAATTTCAAGGCATTTATGGACCTTTTAAAACCTTCTCAGAGATCTCAGTTAAAAATACTTCAGTTCCACTTTTTTTGATATTCATTTCAATGCTTAGGACTAGAATAAAATTTATCCTTTTACTCTGTCCAAAAATGAACACAAATGTAAATAAAGATTTAGAAAAGAATGCATACAGAAATCAAGAGAACAAATGTGTTTTTGAAGCATAATTTGCATGAGGATATTTGCTGTGTTGTGAATTGTTCATAAAGTAAATCTCAAAGGGTAAAATAAAATTATTGCTCTCGTTTAGTAGTTTAGTATTATTGACTTAAACTAATAAAATTGTATCTTTGTAGAAGACTTATAATTTAGATTCTTTTAATTCAGACTGGGCTTTCTTGGTTTGTCTCATGAGGTTTGATAGCTTTGCATTTTTGTAGGATTTGAGTATAAAACAAATATTTGATCAGTGGATACCGTGTGGAGGTATTTATAATGGTGATTCCTGCCTTTTTGAAGCTCAGTCAAGCGAAGGAAATGATACATGCACGCGTTATTAAAATTAATATGAAACATTCTATTATAGAGGAAAAGTTTACCAAAGTCCCATGAGGGTAGGGACTTGAAATCTTGTTACCTACCTAGCATGGGACCAGTGGTATACTCAGTTTATTAACTGAGTAGTACTGTGAGGTGAGTGTTATGGAAGCATAAGATGGAGGGTGATAGATTATCTTGAACCATCTGAGGATGGTTAGGAGTTTGCCAGGCTAAGATGGTTGAAGCAGGTTTTCCAGGAAGGAGTAGTCCTGGAAGGAGTTTTCCAGGAAGGAGTATCATGTTTAAAGTCAATGAGTTGTTCAAGTGCAGCCCACGAAGATGAAATGGAGTGGGGAGAGACTATTAACAAGGACACCAGTTAGGTAACTTAGAGTTAGTATCAGTAGCTAACTGGTTACTCTGAGTAACCTAACAAAGATACAATTTTATTAAGTCATCACTCTATGTAACTGAGTTACAACGTAGCTTCTTTGGTCATACTGTGTATATTCTACTTCCTACTTGGTCCCTCCTCTGGGAATCTTCAGCAAATACTTCATTTTTCTGTGCTTTGGATAGGGTGAATATGATGATCATACCTCCCTCAGAGAGTTGTTTTTTTGAATTAAGTAATAAAAACTTATTCCCCAAAATATGACTGCTTCTCTGATTATTTCGAAACAAGGAGAGAGGATATATGGATAAAGTTTTGATTTTTTTTTCCAAAATAAAATTAAACTATAGGCAGTGACATACATTTTTTTTTTTTTTTGAGTAGGAAATGCTAAGAGATTTAAATCTTGGAGAAATGAAAAGTGGAGTACCAGTGTTGGCAGTGTCCTTAGCGTTGGAGGGAAAAGCCAGTCACAGAGAAATGACATCTAAGCTTCTTTCCGATCTTTGTGGGACAGTAATGAGCACAAATGATGTAGAAAAATCATTTGATAAATTGTTGAAAGACCTACCTGAATTAGCCCTGGATACTCCTCGAGCACCGCAGGTTTGTAAAATTCTTTGTGTTCATTCTTTTTGTTCATTTTCTGTCTGCTTTGTTTGCATTTATAGAACTAATACCTGCTCCTAGGCAATTTTATTAGACAAAAGAGGGAAAAACTGCCCATATTCCCTATCACACAATGATAGTGTGTGATATTTTAGTGTATTTCTCCTTAGCTCTTTCCACTCCTCCAGTGTAGTTCTCATCACACTATAATTTTATTTCCTACTTTCTCCATCATGGTCTCTGTAGTTTTTTGGTCATATTTTTTTTGCTATCTGTATATTCTTTATTACATGTAGTTGACCTGTTCCATGACCTAGGGTCTTTTAAAAATGTAGATTGTTATAATTGAGGATTGAGTTTGCTTCACTAATGTTATGAAAATAATCATAAATAAGATTGTTCCCTTTTATAGCTTTGTAAAAGGGAGATAATTAGAAAATTCATGACTTATGTATGCTTTTGTTTAGATTCTCTCCTCAAAGCCTTTTACTTTTATTAGATTTAATACATGCTGACACTATAATATGACTTTCTGGTTTGAAATTGAAAACGTGTGAAATCGTTGCTATTTACCTGACCCAAGTTTTAAAACAAGGTAGGAACACTTTACTTGAACATTAATTTAGGGATAGAGTATAGGTAGGTTAACCTAAATGCTGTCTCTGTATTCTTTCCTGTGACAGACAGTAAGTAGTCTGTGTTAGTGTTGAGCTGTGATTCAAACTTGAACTTTTTTTTTTAATACCAGTACTTAAAAAAAGAAACTGTACACAATAGTCATTATAGAAATTTTGAAAAATAAGGAAAAGCCAAAAGAAAGAAAGGCGAGCAAAAATAGCCACTGTTAACTGTTAGCATTTTGGTATTAAATCTTCCAGTCTACTTTTTGTGGATATATGTCAATGTATAATTTTTATATATCCTTACCTTTTTTGTTTTAATAAAAAGTGGAATCATGGTGTATATGATACTTTGTAAACTTGATTTTTCTTAACACTCATAAAAATGCGGTAAACATATTTGTCCATATAGTGTACCCATCTTACATATATACCGTTTAACCACATGATTATTGTAGACACTCAGTTGTTTCCAGTGTTATAAGAAATAATGCTGTGACCATATTTTCAGGTAAATATTTCTACACACTTTTACTCCCTCAGATAAACTCTTTTATTCAAACAGGTTTTTGAGAGACCGTAGTCCAAGTTTTTTTTTCCCCCAGAAGAGTGGTTTCTCTTGACTGTTGTCATTGACTTAGCAAATATTTTTGATCATGTATGTTATGCTTCAGGCAGTGTGCAAGGTTGGGGATTCAGTAGTGAGGAAAACAGATGTTTTATGCCTCACAGTACTTAAATTGAAGGTTAAGATATGGGGAGTGTATGCCAAGCATAACTAGTAGGTGCTAAATGATGTTTTCTGAATATTCCAGCATGTCTTAGGTATTGACTGTGTAGTTCAACCAGTCTTCATCATTTTTATATTTAGAAATTGTGTCCTATAAAGGTTTTAGATATTTTATATGGCTCTTTTTTTTTCCTTATTATAGTTGGTGGGCCAGTTTATTGCTAGAGCTGTTGGAGATGGAATATTATGTAATACCTATATTGATAGTTACAAAGGAACTGTAGATTGTGTACAGGCTAGGTAAGTAAATTAATTTTTCTTAGAACTTTCAAAATAGGGGAAAGTTCTGCAGGATTCTGTTGAAATGACACTTGAATTAATCAGACATTGTGGATATCTGTCATTTATGTGTAATTTTTAATTTTTTTATTTATTTTATTGGAGGCAAGTTACCTTACATTAATATATTGGTTGGTTTTGCCATACATTGACACGAATCCGCCCTGGGTGTACATGTGTTCCCTTTCTTGAACCCCCCTCCCACCTCCCTCTTCCCCATATCCTCCCTCCAGGTCATCCCCGTGCACCAGCCCCAAGCATCCTGTATCATGCGTCAAACCTGGACTGGTGATTCATTTCACATATGATAATACATGCTACAATGCCGTTCTCCCCAGTCATCCCACCTTCACCCTCTCCCACAGAGTCCCAAAGACTGTTCTATATACCTATGTCTCTTTTGCAGTCTCGTATACAGGGTTAAGGTTACCATCTTTCTAAATTCCATATATGTGCGTTAGTATACTGTATTGATGTTTTTCTTTCTTGCTTACTTCACTCTGTATAATAGGCTCCAATTTCATCCACCTCATTAAAACTGATTCAAATGCATTCTTTTTAATGGCTGAAAAATACTCCATTGTGTATATGTACCAAAGCTTTCTTATTCATTCATCTGCAGATGGACATCTAGGTTGCTTCCGTGTCCTGGCTATTATAAATAAACAGTGCTGCAATGAACATTGGAGTACATGTGTCTCTTTCAATTCTGGTTTCCTCTGTGTGTATGCCCAGGAGTGAGATTGCTGGATCATATGGCAGTTCTATTTCCAGTTTTTTGAGGAATCTCCACACTGTTCTCCATAGTGGCTGTACTAGTTTGCATTCCCACCAACAGTGTAAGAGGGTTCCCTTTTCTCCACACCCTCTCCAGCATTTATTGCATGTAGACTTTTGGATAGCAGCCATTCTGACTGGTGTGAAATGGTATCTCATTGTGGTTTTGATTTGCATTTCTCTGATTATGAGGGATGTTGAGCATTTTTTCATGTGTTTGTTAGCCATCTGTATGTCTTCTTTGGAGAAATGTCTGTTTAGTTCTTTGGCCCATTTTTTGATTGGGTCATTTATTTTTCTGGAATTGAGCTGCAGGAGCTGCTTGTATATTTTGGAGATTAATCCTTTATCAGTTGCTTCATTTGCTATTATTTTCTCCCATTCTGAAGGCTGTCTTTTCACCTTGCTTATAGTTTCCTTTGCTATGCAGAAGCTTTTGATTTTAATTAGGTCCCATTTGTTTATTTTTGCTTTTATTTCCAATATTCTGGGAGGTGGGTCTTGGAGGATCCTGCTGTGATTTATGTCGGAGAGTGTTTTGCCTACGTTCTCCTCTAGGAGTTTTATAGAATCTGGTCTTACATTTAGCTCTCTAATCCATTTTGAGTTTATTTTGGTGTATGGTGTTAGGAAGTGTTCCAGTTTCATTCTTTTACAAGTGGCTGACCAGTTTTCCCAGCACCACTTGTTAAAGAGACTGTCTTTTCTCCATTTTATATTCTTGCCTCTTTTGTCGAAGATGAGGTGTCCATAGGTGCGTGGATTTATCTCTGGGCTTTCTATTTTGTTCCATTGATCTATATTTCTGTCTTGATGACTGTGGCTTTGTAGGAGAGCCTGAAGTCTGGCAGGTTAATTCCTCCAGTTCGATTCTTCTTCTTCAAGATTGCTTTGGCTATTGGAGGTTTTTTGTATTTCCATACAAATTGTGAGATTATTTGTTCTAGTTCTGTGAAAAATATCATTGGTAGCTTGATAGGGATTGCATTGAATGTATAAATTACTTTGGGTAGTATACTCATTTTCACAATATTCTTCCAATCCACGAACACGGTATATTTCTCCATCTATTAGTGTCCTCTTTGATTACTTTCACTAGTGTTTAATAGTTTTCTATGTACAAGTCTTTTGTTTCCTTAGGTAGATATATTCCTAAGTATTTAATTTTTTTCGTTGCAACAGTGAATGGAATAGTTTCTTTAATTTCTCTATTTTCTCATTATTGGTGTATAGGAATGCAAGGGATTTCTGTGTGTTGATTTTATATCCTGCAACTTCACTGTATTCATTGATTAGCTCTAGCAGTTTTCTGGTAGAGTCTTTAGGGTTTTCTGTGTAGAGGATCATGTCATCAGCGAATAGTGAAAGTTTTACTTCTTCTTTTCCAATTTGTATTCCTTTTATGTCTTTTTCTGCTCTGATTGCTGTAACCAAAACTTCCAGAACTATGTTGAATAGTAGTGGTGAGAGTGGGCACCCTTGTCTTGTTCCTGACTTTAGGGGAAATGCTTTCAGTTTTTCACCATTGAGGATAATGTTTGCTGTGGGTTTGTCACATACAGCTTTTATTATGTTGAGATAAGTCCCATTTATGTGTAATTAAAGTTGAGAGTTTCTTGATACAATAGAACAGAAAGAAGACAGTATTATAATGCAGAAGTTCTGCATTATATATTTCTGCATATATATTATATGCAGAGTTTTAGCTAAACTATTACCTACCTTTATGTCAAGCTACTTTACTTTCTGCCTCAGTTTCCTTATTTATAAAATGAAAGGATGGGACTTAGAATGTACTTTAAGGTCCCTTCAGGTTTTAATATTCTGTAATTACTTAATCTTCTAATAAGATGGACAACTTTAACAAAAGCTGTATTTTCAATTTTATATTTATTTGCTATGGAAATCTTAGGAAATAATGTTTCTCACTTTTGTTCTTTAGCATAACTATAAGCTAAATGTGTTATTTGGGAATTATGCTCTATAATTTTCATAACTTACTAGAACTTAGATTTGGACTTAGCCATGTCTTAGGTTTTCATAGGTATAGATACTACTTTTCTGGAACTATTTCAGGTCATAGTGTAATGGTTGCCTTGCTGGGAAAGTATGAATATATACAAAAGTTCATTTTATGTGAAATGTTCCTTCTCAGTGTAGATCAATTATTTTGTAATAACATTAGAGTTCTGTTGACTGGGAAATGGAAATAAGTGTGTGAGAATATTAATATGAGAAGCAACCTTTTTCCCCCCAGCTTTTTAGTGAAAAATAGTTTAAGAGACTTCTTAACTTTAGGTTGCTTTTATGTTATAACGCAAAAGCTTTTAGTGTATATGGGCCTAACCCCTCTTCCCCGGACTTTATCATTAATTTGGTCAATCTCACGCGTGTTTATATGTCAAAATTAACTGTTTTTGTTTGTTTTTGTAGAGCTGCTCTGGACAAGGCTACTGTGCTCCTGAGTATGTCTAAAGGTGGAAAGCGCAAAGACAGTGTTTGGGGCTCTGGAGGTGGGCAGCAGTCTGTTAATCACCTTGTTAAAGAGGTAATTATGGGGTATGGTCTTTAATTTATATGTATTCTTTAGGGAAATAAACATGCCCTCTAGCTTTTATGGACAAAAATTAAGTTCAGTCTTGCAAGTGAAAAATTGAATAATCCTTATATATATGGCTTTATGCCCTTTTGCTATAAATTATACCATGATAATATAATCATTATTAAATTTTTACTGTTTCCCTGACTTAAAAATAAGATTGTGTTAAGTTAAAGTGGCTTTCATGAAGAAAGCTATGTGGGAACGCTAGTGGAACACCTAGTCTTTTTCTTGGTATTTAGAAACTTTCAAATTGTTGAAGTAAGAGTTTCTATTTTGTAGTTATTCACTAAATGTCCATTTTTATAACTGCAGTTTGAAACTGGATGGTCTCAGATTTTGTTATGCATTATGAACACTAGAGTAGATCAGAGTGGTAGAATTTTTGTAAGGAAGTTCACTACTTGTGAGAGTTGGACCATAAAGAAGGCTGAGCTCCAAAGAATTGATGCTTTTGAACTGTGGTGCTGGAGAAGACTCTTGAGAGTCCCTTGGACTGCAAGGAGATCAAACCAGTCAATATTAAAGGAAATCAACCCTGAATATTCACTGGAAGGACTGATGCTGAAGCTGAGGCTCCAATACTTTGGTCACCTGATGTGAAGAGCTAACTCACTGAAAAAGACCCTGATGCTGGGAAAGATTGAAGGCAGGAGGAGAAAGGGAAAAGGGACGAGAGAGGACAAGATGGTTGGATGGCATCACTGACTTAACGGACATGAGTTTGAGCAAGCTCTGGGAGATAGTGAAGGACAGGGAAGCCTGGCATGCTGCAGTCCATGGAGTTGCAAAGCATCAGACATGACTGAGCGATTGAACAGCAACAAATGCATACTTTAAAAGAAAAAGTAATTTACTTTTGCATTAATACCAGATTACTCGCTATGGATTTTTTTTCTGGCAGCAAAATGATAAGCTACATTAAGAAACCAAAAATGTTTTACTCTTCTTCTTTGAGGATTAAGAAAATTAGAAGATTTATATAGTACATGTGCTTCTGATTTTTGAGTGTAGTCTTTTCATGTGAAAGAAGTAAAACTTTCTATATTGCCAGATAACACAATCTGTATACAGAAAATCCAAGTGAATCCTCAAAAAAACAAAAATACCAAACTGTTACAAAAGAATCCACCGTGGTTGCAGGATATAAGATCCACATACAGAATTTATTTTTTTTCCGCATACAGAATTTAATCGTAAATCATCTGTATGCTAGCAATGAATGAATGATTTGAAATGAAATTAAACAATTACATTTATAATAGCATAAAAATTACATATAAAGGAATAAATTTAACAAAAGAAGTGCAAGTCTTCTACACTAAAAATGATAAAACACTGTTTAAAGAAATAAGGTTTAAATAAGTAGAAAAATATTCCATGTTTATGGACTGAAAGAAAACATTGCTAGGATGATAATGCTTGTCAAAGTTAATATTTTGAGAAATTGAAAAACTATTTAATGGTATGTGAATTATCTCAACAAAAATTAGTCAACATAAAAACAAAACTACCAATATGAGTTTGACAATATTTGGATATTCATTTATTTTATATGGAAGGATGAGTTGGACAGAGTGGACTTTTAGAAATATATACATGTATTTATCATTCTCAAAAATGCATGGAACCAAATAGGAAATGTTTAAATACTTTATATAACAAAGTTAAAAGTTCCATGCTTTAAATATTTATTTTCCTAGAGCATAATAAGAATTATTCATCTATCTGTATTCTGTTGATCAGATTTTATTTTTTACGGAAATATGTTGTAGAATTTGGAAGTAGAAGGTAGGTAAATAAGATTATTTAATTCAGTCAGCTAACATTCATTTGAGTGTCTGCTAGGTACACATGATTTCAACAGGCAGTGTATAGGGGAGAACATTTCTAGTTGAAAAACTTTATCCTTTTTCTTTTTTTCTGGAGCCATAGATATTCTTCTGTGACTTTAAACAGTCAGGACTTGGCCTCCTTAGCCGTAACTGGAAGCAGAATTGCTAACGAACGTTTTAAATAATGGGCCTCAAAACTTCAGTTTTAGAGGAATTTAGATTTGCTCTGTCTAGTAAAGCCTTATTATCTCTCAATTTTTGGCTCCCAGACTGGAAAAGGTCAGTCTTCATTCCAATCCCAAAGAAAGGGAATGCCAAAGAATGCTCAAACTACCGCACAATTGCACTCATCTCACACGCTAGTAAAGTCTGCTCAGAATTCTCCAAGCCAGGCTTCAGCAATATGTGAACCGTGAACTTCCAGATGTTCAAGCAGGTTTTAGAAAAGGCAGAGGAACCAGAGATCAAATTGCCAGCATCCGCTGGATCATGGAAAAAGCAAGAGAGTTCCAGAAAAACATCTATTTCTGCTTTATTGACTATGCCAAAGCCTTTGACTGTGTGGATCACAATAAACTGTGGAACATTCTGAAAGAGATGAGAATACCAGACCACCTGACCTGCCTGTTGAGAAACCTGTATGCAGGTCAGGAAGCAACAGTTAGAACTGGACATGGAACAACAGACTGGTTCCAAATAGGAAAAGGAGTACATCAATAGGAAAAGGAGTACATCAAGGTTGTATATTGTCACCCTGCTTATTTAACTTATATGCAGAGTATATCATGAGGAACGCTGGGCTGGAAGAAGCACAAGCTGGAATCAAGATTGCTGGGAGAAATATCAATAACCTCAGATATGCAGATGACACCACCCTTAGGGCAGAAAGTAAAGAGGAACTCAAAAGCCTCTTGATGAAAGTGAGAGAGGAGAGTGAAAAGTTGGCTTGAAGCTCAGCATTCAGAAAACAAAGATCATGGCCTCTGGTCCCATCACTTCATGGGAAATAGATGGGGAAACAGTGGAAACAGTGTCAGACTATTTTTGGGGGCTCCAAAACCACTGCAGATGCTGATTGCAGCCAGGAAATTAAGACGCTTACTCCTTGGAAGGAAAGTTATGACCAACCTAGATAGCATATTAAAAAGCAGAGACATTACTTTGCCAACCAAGGTCCGCCTAGTCAAGGCTATGGTTTTTCCCGTGGTCATGTATGGATGTGAGAGTTGGACTGTGAAGAAAGCTGATCGCCGAAGAATTGATGCTTTTGAACTGTGGTGCTGGAGAAGACTCTTGAGAGTCCCTTGGACTGCATGGAGATCCAACCAGTCCATTCTAAAGGAGATCAGTCCTGGGTGTTCATTGGAAGGACTGATGCTAAAGCTGAAACTCCAATACTTTGGCCACCTCATGCGACGAGTTAACTCACTGGAAAAGACTCTGATGCTGGGAGGGATTGGGAGCGGGAGGAGAAGGGGACGCAGAGAATGAGATGGCTGGATGGCATCACGGACTCAGTGGACATGAGTTTGAGTGAACTCCAGGAGTTGGTGATGGACAGGGAGGCCTGGCGTGCTGTGATTCATGGGGTTGCAAAGAGTCGGACACAGCTAAGAGACTGAACTGAACTGAACTGCAGTATTAAGGTCATCCTGGTGGAAATAAGTTTGTGCCACTTTAAAAAGTCATTTTGAGACTTCAGTTAGTGCCCTCTAGTGGTATTTAAAGTGACTTCTTTTTTTTTACTGGGAGCATTGAAGCTCAGGCCATACACATGTCTACTGGTCAATCTCAATGATTATCAAAGCACACCAGAACACTGCATTATTTCCTTTATGATTTGCTTTTCAGTTGTGAAAAAATTCTGTTATGTCAAGACTACTGGACAACTGTTTGTGACCTGTTTATTTATTATGTAATATATTGAGATGAGGGTAAATAAATCCTTCAGGCAAAGCAGAATTTTTCAAAAATCAAGAACTAACACATCTCAATTCTTAAATCTGATAGATTGATATGCTGCTGAAAGAGTATTTACTCTCTGGAGACATGTCTGAAGCTGAACATTGCCTTAAAGAACTGGAAGTACCTCATTTTCACCACGAGCTTGTATATGAAGTAAGATTACTTTGGCATTCCAAAGAGAATTATTGTGTTCCTTCTCGCACCACAGAGACTTAATGCTTCTTTAATAATAGACATTTAAAAAAATTATTAAGGGAGAGTTCTATAATTTTTAATGATTATGGTTACATATTAGAGAAAAGAAATCAGATAGATTTTAGGAGCAGTTTCTTATATGAAAATGAGGAATAATTCAATCATTTATTCAATTTTTAGGCCATTGTAATGGTTTTAGAGTCAACTGGAGAAAGTACATTTAAGATGATTTTGGATTTATTAAAATCTCTTTGGAAATCTTCCACCATTTCTCTTGACCAAATGAAAAGAGTAAGTATAACATTTTGAACCATATTTAGGCTGATATCTTAAATTTTGTATGCTTGAATACAGACTATGAAGTGTCAGTGAAACTTTCTTTCTGGTTTATTTAGTAATGTTACGCCTTTTTCTATATTTCTTAATGGTACTGTTTATGTTTGAACCTCTTATAGCCATTTCCTGGGAAGTAGTAAATATGTCAGTTTTTTTTTAATCTAAATTTTAAAAAATATGTGTGTTTGTATGTTCTTCCTCAAGAGTTCTAAGATATGATAGAGAGAAACAAACTTTTAAAAAGTACTTGATTTATTCCTGTTTTATTGTATGCATTGTTATTAAAATGTTGGTAAGGTTCTTATTTGCCTTTTTTTTTAAATGTAGTGAATGTATTATAGTAGATGGAGAAATGTATCCAACATCCATTGTATGTTGGAAGCTCTTTTGAGAGAACAGTTTTAAATATTCTGTAACAAATGTACTTTTCAAGGTTCAGATCTGACTTCAGTGTAATTAATATGAATACTTGGACTTAAATATAGCTTGATAACAGTGATGGGTTATATGCATTATGTATTTTATATGGGCTAACAATTCTGTATATAACTTCATTGTTCCAGGGTTATGAGAGAATTTACAATGAAATTCCGGACATTAATCTGGATGTCCCACATTCATACTCTGTGCTTGAGCGATTTGTAGAAGATTGTTTTCAGGCTGGAATAATTTCCAAACAACTCAGAGATCTTTGCCCTTCAAGGTACTTTATTACTTTCTCAACATCAAATACTGACTGAGGTGCTTAAGAGGGTTAAGCTAATTTTCTGTCATTCTGTCTGAAAAATAATAGTATCTTCCCTTTAGTCACTCATGAGTGGAAAATCATCTAAGTCTATGGAGAAGCAAGCATGAAGCTTATTTTGTTCTCTTGTAAATCTGTACAGGACTATCTCATGAAGCCCCAGTTCACTGGAAAGAAGCTAATTTTATGGAACAAAACGTGTGTCTTAGACTCTGTTCTGAGTAGTTTAAATATTATTTCAGAGTAGATATTACCAGTAAGATGAAAAAATTGAGGCTTATGATAGTGTAATGTACTTTTTCTGAGGTTACATATAGTAGAAGCTAAGGATGGATCCAGACTTTTTCCGGCTTTAAAGGTCTCTGCTCATTCCTATTTATGTAGGTTCCTTTTGATCCTTCACAGAGTGGAGAATTGGGGCTGATTGCATTTTACTTCTCTAGAAAGTGTGTGTGTGTGATTCTTTGGAGGTATATGTGCTACTAGGATCACACTCTTTAGGAGTTCATGGATTTTTTGTTATTGTTAAAGCTAAGTTTATATTGGAATAGATATAAAAGTTTAGTAACAGCTAAAATTCTTGTTTGGGCTTCCCAGGTGGCTCAGTGGTAAAGAATCTCCTGCAATGCAGGAGATGCAGGTTCGATCCTTGGTCGGGAACATCCCCTGGAGAAGGGAATGGCTACCCACTCCAGTATTCTTGCCTGGGATATCCCATGGACAGAGGAATCTGAGAGGCTACAGTCCATGAGGTTGCAAGAGTCAGACATGAAGCGACTAAAACAAAGAAAAAACTTTTTGCGTGGGTCTCCTCTATGTATATTTTAATTTTTTGTAATTTTTTTATGAAGAAATTTCAAACTTTGCATACTTTTATGTAAGTACATTGTGAGAAATCTCAAAGAAATACTTAAGGGTGTCCTTTGCTTACAAAGTTAAGAAGCCATTAAGAGAGAAGGAAAAGGTAATGGTGGAGATACATTTTAATGGCTTTGATAAAAATGTCTGCAAATGTATATTTCTACTTGGTGATGGCATCATTTATGTACTAATGTGCCAAGTGGTGTACACGTCAGTATAAACTGACAACTTTGGCAAGGCTTTTTGCTACTTGCTGCTTCATTTCCACTCTTGATCTCCTAATATTATAGTATGAAGCCTTTATGTTCAGGAAAGTATAGCTGCAGTACATACCCCTTTCATAAATACCCCTTAATATGAAAAGGAGTCAACACTTTGGCACTGTCTTTTGGTGGCTCAGACGGCAAACTGTCTGCCAGCAACGCAGGAGACCCGGGTTCGATCCCTGGGTTGGGAAGATCGCCTGGAGAGGGAAATGGCCACCCACTCCAGTACTCTTGCCTGGAAAATCCCATGGACAAAGGACCCTGGACGCAACTGAGTAACTTCACTTTCACTTTTTAAAAAAATTTTTCAGCCTCTATTCAAAAGTCTTAACTAGTGATTTCTATTATGGCTTTACTTTCAAGGATCATTGGAGAGATATCTAAACTTTCTGTGAATTCTATACAACTTTAACTTTTTATCCTCTTTTTTTGCTTAGTGTGAACTTGAATGCCTGTGCATATTGGTCTAGGGTCAGAGAAGAAATAAGGACCAATTCTGCCCAAGCTCTGTTGAGCACTTACTGCTTTCAGCTGCTGTGACTGTTCCTCTTGAGCTGTTGTTACTATATGTAGCTAACTGTGTGGTTACATATTATAGAGGAAGGCATCTTGAGTTTGAAATGGCAGAAATTTCAAAATGGGGTATATACAGGACTTAAATGGACTCTGTTTTTCCACATTCAGGTTATGGCTTTTCTGTATTGGAGAAAAAATTTTAAACCTTATTTTAAAACATAGATATTTTGATAGGTTCTGTAGCTCTAGTTTTCATAGTTCCAAATCATGTTGGTGTGTTTCCATTTGGTTCAACGTTTAGCTTTCAAATAATATTAATAACATAGTAGAAATAAATACAGGCATGTCTTATTTTATTGTGCTTTGCAGATACTTTTTTTTTAACAAATTGAAGGTTTGTGAAAACCCTTCATCAACAAATCTGTTGGTGCCATTTTCCCAAACAGCATTTGCTCACTTTATGTCTGTATGTCACAGTTTGGTAGTTCTCAGAGTATTTCTAACCCTCAACTTGCAAAAAGATTAGACTTGTTAAAAGTTTGGGTGATGGTTAGCATTTTTCCTCAATAAAGTATTTTAAAATTATTATATATACATTGGGTTTTTAGACATAATGATATTGCACACTTAATAGGCCACAGTATTATGTAAACATTATATGCAGTGGGAAACCAAAAAATTCACGTGATTCGCTTTATTTTGGCAGTCTGGAACTGAACCCGCAATAATTTTGACATGTGTTTGTATTAAATTTCCAAACAGCAAAATGTTTGCCATATTTTTTTTTCTTACATGACTCATTTGGACAATGAACTTATTTCAATAATTGAGCTTTTGTTTAACTAAAAAATTCTCAGATTAAGTAGTTCATTTGGTATGCTCTAGGATATGTAACTGGTAAGGTCTTTTCAAGAGGCTTAGGCATGCTGAAACTGGTAAGGTCTTTTAAAAAGGCTTAGGGATGCTGACTTTTTAAAATTTAAATGACGAACAATTCAAAAGTTAATGACAAAAAAAATGCAGTTTTTAATTATTTTAATTGACTATAGTAAAAATTTGTTTACATGTTTTTGTTTTTCTCATTACAGGGGTAGAAAACGTTTTGTAAGTGAAGGAGATGGAGGTCGTCTTAAACCAGAGAGCTACTGAATATATGAACTCTTGCAGTCTTAGATGTTATAAAAAATATATATATATCTGAATTGTAAGAGTTGTTAGCACAGGTTTTTTTTTTTTTTAAGCACTTGTTTTGGGTACAAGGCATGTCCGAAATTTTTAAAGGAAGTGTATTTTTCTTTTTCTTTTCTTTTTTTTAATTTGAGGGTGAAAAGTAACCACTTCTTAAGTGGAATATTCTCATAAGCTACCTTTTGTAAGTGCCATGTTTATGACCTAATCATTCCAAGTTTTGCATTGATGTCTGACTGCCACTCCTTTCTTTCAAGGACAGTGTTTTTGTAGTAAAATCACTGGTTTATACAAAGCTTTATTTAGGGGGTCAAGTTAAGCTGCTAAAACCCCATGTGGCTGCTGCTGTTGAAATACTGTGCTTTGGGAGTTAAAGAAAAACGTTATTTCTTTGTCTTAAAGAATTTTTTAAAAATGAGCTAGTTGTGAGACTTATTCATCTTTCCAGGGAACATATTGCTTGGTCTTAAAGACTAGACAGTTAAGTAAATGGTGGCTGGAACATCTATTTTTCTACAAAACTGGAAAAATGAACCCAGTTCTAGAAGAATGTATGACAAAATAAAACATGTGAAGCAGTGTTGATTATTTGGAGTGCATTTATTTTAGATCTTTTAAAAAACTTATTTCCCACAGCAAATTTTAAACATATAAAAGAGCATATTTGAACCTAGTTAATTTAAACTTTGCTCCTGGCAAACTTTTAAAACAAGAGTACAGTAGTAAATAAATTATTTTAATATTATACTTGGGAAATACTTGCACACTTCCTTGTTTTTGATCTTATCTAGAACTTAATGAAATTTCTAAACGTATATACCTTTCATCATTAAGTTCTATTACCAAATAATGCTTGTGTTTATAAAAATTATTTTTCAAAGACTCAAAAGTTTTACATTTAGTCAGTGTATGAGAAAATAGAAGTTACTGCTAACAGTTATCTAAGGGAAGATCACATTTCTAACCTCTTTTGCAGAGCCTAATTACTCAGCAAGGCCTCAAGGTCCATACTAATTTAAATTGTCTATTACCAACTGCAGCAAACCAACCAAGAATTATATTCAGAATTTACAAAGGTATTCCTAGGAATATACCCATTACAGGTCTAGCTACAGTCTTTTAGAAATAAAACTTCCAAATTTATGTTCATTTTACTTCATGGGCTCTTTCAAGTCCTTATTAATTTCCATTTTTAGGGTTTTGATTATATTTTGATACCTGGAGGACAAAGGTGGCAAGGTAAGTCCTTAAAGTCAGTATAATTAAAAAGCTTAATTCAGTTTTTAAAACCATGTACAGGATGACTATAAAAGTTGCATTTACTCACTGTGCCTAACTAAGAATGTTATCTAGAAAAGTGATAGGAATGGTGAACAGTAATTTGTAGTTTGAAAAGCTTGGGTTAAAAATAAAATATGGGTTCAAAGTTTTAAAATTGCTTATATTCAATAAAACCAGTGTTTAAATTCACAATCCAAATTTTAGTAATCGGGTTTTTTTATAGGGATACATACTGTTTTCAGCATACAGATGCAGATTATTTTCAGCTCTTGTTAATAGAAATGTGTAGGGTGTTCTGTAGAAGTGCTAGTTATCATTCAGTGAGTTACTTGCCGTTGTTCAGTGAGTTATTTTCTGTTGTTCCTTTTCTGTCATTTCCTGTTGGCGAATTGTATCCTGTGCTGCTTGCTGCATTTTCTCCAGTTTTTCCAGAGTCAGAGATTTTAATGGTAAAAGTCTGGGTTTACATAACACCATTGTGGTTATATCTTCTACATACAACTGCCCTAAGTTTAAAAAGAAATAAAAATCAGAGTGAGATAAATACAGCCGTTTGGTAGTTTGGATTTGAAGTTAAAAAGTTTAATACATTGTTATTTAAAATCTCTTGTTCTTATAGTTATCCTTGTAACATATCTTTAATATAAAAATATAAAAGCATCACTTAATACTAGGAAGTTCATGAGAAAGGTTTTGAATTTTCTACCTAAAATTATAAGTTGCCATGGGACACAACTTCTTGTGTCAGATGTTGAATTAAAAAAAAAAAAAATGAAGGAAATACAACATACATAAAAATACTTATAAGAGGGGGGACAAGATGGCAGGGTAGAAGCCCACCAGAGTCACAACTGAATGCTGACCAACCACCGACAAAAAAGACGCAAACCTACCGAAAAAGATACTCTGCTGATACATCCAAAGACATGAAGAAACTCAACGAGATGGTAGGAAGGGCACACTCAAAATATAATCAAATCCCATATCCCCCAGGTGGATGACCCACAAACTGGAGAACAATTATATTGCAGAAGTTCTCCCATAGGACTGAGTCCCACATGAGGCTCCCCAGCCTGGGGGTCTGGCATTAGGAGGAAGAGCCCCCAGAGCACTTGGCTTTGTAGTCCAGTGGGGCTTGAGTGCAGGAGTGCCACAGGACTGGGGGAAACAGCAGCTGTAATCCTAGAGGACACACACATGGGCTTGCATGCACTGGGACCCAGGGCGAAAGTGCAGTGACTTCATATGACCCTGGGTCAGACCTACTGGTCTTAAGAGGGTCTGCTGGGGAGGTGTGGGGTGACTTGCTCACTGTGAGGACAAGGACACGGGTAGTGGAGACACTAGGGAACGGTCATTGGCATGAGCTGTCCTAGAGGCTGCCATCTGGCACCGAGACCTACTGCCACTTAATGGCCCGTAGGTTCCAGTGCTGGGACCCCTGAGGCCAAACAACAAAGCAGGAACGTCCCCTCCCTGCCATCAGACTGCTTAAAGACTTCCTGAGCCCACAGCCACTTCTACTCACGCCCCTTGATACGGCACTGTCCGTTAGAGAACCAAGACAGCTCTACCCAACAGTGGGCAAGCACAGGCCCCTTCCACCATGAAGCCTGCACAAGCCTCTGGACCTGGCTCAACCACCAGGGGGTAGACTCCAAAAGCAAGAAAACTAGCATCCAGCAACCTGGGAACTGAATTCACAAACAGATCAGAACCTTCCCTGGGACTAGCTGGTCCCTGGACCGCTGGGTGATGAGAGTGTAAGGCTGGGTGGGACACAGAGGACATCCCCTACAAAGGGTCACTTCTCCAAGGTCAAGGAACATAAATAACCTTCCATATACATAAAAACAAATTAAGAGAAAATGAGACAGCAGAAGAATACATTTCCTAGAGTAATGGAAATAACAAAAATACACAAATGGACCTAATTTAACTCAAAAGCTTTTGCACAGCAAAGGAAACCATAAAACAAAAGGACAACAATTCTGTAGAATGGGAGAAAATGTTTGCAAATGATGTGACTAACAAGTGATTAATTTTCAAAATATACAAATAGCTAATACAGCTCTATAAAAACCCAATCAAAAGGCAGAAGATCTAAATAGACATTTCTCTAAAAAAAGAGATGGCCAAAAGACACATGAAAAGAAGCTAACTCGGGAAACACAAAACTACAATGAGGTATCACCTCACACCAATCAGAATGGCCATTATAAAAAAATCTAAATAAAAGCGGGAGAGGGTGTGGAGAAAAGAGAATCCTCCTACAGTGTTGAAAGTGAAAGTCACTCAGTAGTGTCCGACTCTGCAACCCCAAGGCCAGAATACTGTAGTGCGTGCTGCTGCTGCTAAGTCACTTCAGTCGTGTCCGACTCTGTGTGACCCCATAGACGGAAGCCCACCAGGCTCCCCCATCCCTGGGATTCTCCAGGCAAGAACACTGCAGTGGGTTGCCATTTCCTTCTCCAATGTGTGAAAGTGAAAAGTGAAAGTGAAGTCGCTCAGTCGTATCCGACCCTTAGCAACCCCACGGACTGCAGCCTACCAGACTCCTCCATCCATGGGATTTTCTAGGCAAGAGTACTGGAGTGGCTTGCCATTGCCTTCTCCGATGTTAGTGTGTAGCCTTTCCCTTATCGAGGGGATCTTTCCAATCCAGGGATGGAACCCAGGTCTCCCACACTGCAGGCGTATTCTTTACCAGCTGAGCCACCACGGAAGCAACTATACAAGTGTATAGCAAGTTTTATATACAAGTTATACATACATTCCCACCTACACTGTTGGTGGGAATGCAAATTTGTGCAGCCACTATGGAGGACAGTATGGAGGTTCCTTAAGGAACTAAAAATAGAGTTAACCACATAGTTCTGCAATCCCTAGGCATGTGTCTGAAGCAAACTGCAATTTGAAAAAAGAAAGGCACTCCGGGTTCATTGCAGCACTATTTACAATAGCTAACACATGGAGAAACGCATGCCAACATCCGCTGGATCATGGAGAAAGTGAGAGAGTTCCAGAAAAACATCTATTTCTGCTTCATTGACTATGCCAAAGCCTTTGACTGTGTGGATCACAATAAACTGTGGAACATTCTGAAAGAGATGAGAATACCAGACCACCTGACCTGTCTCTTGAGAAACCTGTATGCAGGTCAGGAAGCAACAGTTAGAACTGGACATGGAACAACAGACTGGTTCCAAATAGGAAAAGGAGTACGTCAAGGTTGTATATTGTCACCCTGCTTATTTAACTTCTATGCAGAGTACATCATGAGGAACGCTGGGCTGGAAGAAGCACAAGCTGGAATCAAGATTGCTGGGAGAAATATCAATAACCTCAGATATGCAGATGACACCACCCTAATGGCAGAAAGTGAAGAGGAACTCAAAAGCCTCTTGATGAAAGTAAAAGAGGAGCGTGAAAAGGTTGGCTTGAAGCTCAACATTCAGAAAACAAAGATCATGGCATCTGGTCCCATCACTTCATGGGAAATAGATGGAAAAACAATGGAAACAGTGTCAGACTTTATTTTTTGGGGCTCCAAAATCACTGCAGATGCTGACTGCAGTCATGAAATTAAAAGACGCTTACTCATTGGAAGGAAAGTTATGACCAACCTAGATAGCATATTAAAAAGCAGAGACATTCCTTTGCCAACCAAGGTCCGTCTAGTCAAGGCTATGGTTTTTCCCGTGGTCATGTATGGATGTGAGAGTTGGACTGTGAAGAAAGCTGACTGCCGAAGAATTGATGCTTTTGAACTGTGGTGCTGGAGAAGACTCTTGAGAGTCCCTTGGACTGCGAGGAGATCCAACCAGTCCATTCTAGAGGAGATCAATCCTGGGTGTTCATTGGAAGGACTGATGCTAAAACGGAAACTCCAATACTTTGGCCACCTCATGCGATGATTTGTCTCACTGGAAAAGACCCTGATGCTGGGAGGGATTTGGGGCAGGAGGAGACGGGAATGACAGACAATGAGATGGATGGATGGCATCACCAACTGGATGGACATGAGTTTGAGTGAACTCTGGGAGCTGGTGATGGACAGGGAGGACTGGTGTGCTGTGATTCATGGGGTCGCAAAGAGTCGGACACGACTGAGTGACTGAACTGAACTGAACACATGGAGGCAGCCTAAATGTCCACTTACAGATGGATAAAGAAGATTGTGTGTGGAATATTAATATGAAGAAGACTGAAATAATGCCATTTGTAGCAACATACATGGATGGACCTGGAGACTTTCATACTAAGAGGAGTAAGTCAGACAATGATATCGTTTATACGTGGAATCTAAAAAAAATACGAATGAACTTTTAAATATATAACAGAAACAGACCAAAAAGACATAGAAAACAAACTTACTAAAAGGGAAAGGTGCAGAAGGGATAACAGGAATTTGGGATCAACATACACACACTACTATATATAGAACATATAAACAAAAGGGACCTACAGGAACCTACTATATACCACCCAGAACTATACTCAGTATTTTGTAATAACCTATAAGAGAAAAGAACCTAAAAAAAACAAAAGGCAATTAAGTATGTATGTATAACTTGTATATAAAACTTGCTATACACTTGAATAGTTGTAAACCAACTATATACTTCAATCAAATGGAAAATCAAGTACCTAGTAAGGTATGGTATTAACATGAATATTCAAATTACTGAATGTTTATCTTAAACCTTCAGCTTTTGTTACATTGTTTGATATAGGTTTCTTTTCCCTCACTTTCAGACCTTAGTATTATGGTAAATTATGGTGCTATTTTTGTCACTGAATTTCTTATTGTTACCACAAATCTTGAGAATAATAGGATTTCTACATTTAAGAAACAAACCATCATCTTACGTCCTTTTACTGGGGGCAAAAAAGCAAGAGTACTCCTTTACAAACTACTCATGACAAAAGCATAGCAAAAGTGGAGAGTATCTGTGGTATATATATAACACAAAATAGTTACAAGATGTCTAGCTATTGAGTCTGCTATATGACACTGTTTATAATATTGGAGAAGGAAATGGCGACCCACTCTAGTATTCTTGCTTGGAAAATCCCATGGACAGAGAAGCTTGGCAGGCTATAGTCCATGGGGTCGCAAGAGGCTCAGATACAACTGAACGACTAAAGCAGCAAACAATATTCTACGACCAAAGTATTTGTGATTTAGATACCTTGTTTTGGAAGAACTTCCCGGAACATTGACTTCGTTTCTGCCATATCTGAAGTGTTGGATATGGTCTCGTCCTTCAATGAGAAAACAAATATTATTCAAGAATGAATACCCAAAGCATATTACTTGAGATATTTCCATTGTAGTTTAAGAAGTAAAATCATAATGAGTATAGAAAATGAACTATCCTATCCTTGCATAATTTTCCTTTTAATTACCTGTGAGTCTTTCCATTGAAACAAGGTTGAGATAGTTCATGTAAGCATGCACACCTTGTCAACTTTCATTCATCAGTGGTGGTGGTAACTGGAAGGCTGCATGTTCTAAATTTATCCCCTTAGTGAAAATTGGTAGGGCTTAAGTTTTTCAGGCAAAGATAAATTATCTAGTAGGTATCTACAGAGGGAAAACAAAAGAATTTATGTGCAGCTGATAGCATCTCCTGAGTGGTAGGTGATGTTAAAAGACAAGACCATTTGGGAGGTGGCCTATGCCAGGCTGTTAGGGAAAGGAGGCTGCTGCTGCTGCTGCTGCTAAGTCACTTCAGTCGTGTCCGACTCTGTGTGACCCCACACACGGAAGCCCACCAGGCTCCCGTCCCTGGGATTCTCCAGGCAAGAACACTGGAGTGGGTTGCCATTTCCCTCTCCAATGTATGAAAGTGAAAAGTAAAAGTGAAGTCGCTCAGTCGTGTCCGACCCTTAGCGACCCCACGGACTGCAGCCTACCAGGCTCCTCCATCCACGGGATTTTGTAGGCAAGAGTACTGGAGTGGCTTGCCATTGCCTTCTCCGGAAAGGAGGCAGTACTATGCAAATACTGCCTAACATTCACACTTCTTTGAATAGCTAACAAACAATTTCTGCTTTAATGACAAAAAGCAACTTAAGGATCAGTTACTGGCTACACAGCTGCAATTGGTAAGGAAGCAACACAAACAGGTGAAACTGGCTCCTGAATACCAGAAGCGAGGTGTGCTTTCAGTTTACTATTTTCTCTAATACAAATATATTAATACTATGCTGAAGTGCCAGTGAATACCCTCATGTGAGGTCCCAGTGTATATGTCATCTCTGGCTAGTGACATGTTTCCAGTGTTACATCCCAGTTTATGCCATGCTATGTATATTCAAGGTGTTCTGGACTGTAATTTTTAGCATGATCCCCTTCCAAATACAGAAGCTTCTCTAGACAGTCCCACCCATTTTGTGATTTTTTGCCACACTGATGCAACTTACTGTATATCTTTCACAACACCACCACAGAAGATTTATTATCTATAATGTGATGATGCTGGCTTGGTGCCTGCCTTTACCACCCACTGCAAATTATTTATAATAAAATGAAGCTGCGGCTGGTCTTATTCCCATTACCACTATTTTGGCATTCCTAATAAAAGCTTCCTACTCTCCATCCACCAAGCCTTTCCCCCTTCTTGTTCAAATTCCTGTTCTGAAAGATCTAAAGTTCCTGAGGAAACTCTATCTGCTTTCCAGAACTGTCATCAAAAGTTATTCTGCTCTGTCTGCGAAGGAAGATAAAGTAGGGAAAGGACCAGGAATAAAGCAATGCATCACACTATCTAGAATCTGAGATGCAATTTACTCAGAATGCACGGCTGCTTCTCCTTCTGACACATTCCTCCGGTTGCTTAGGCCTGCTAGTGGTACTAGTGATCATTTCTTTTTCCAGGTTATGTTGAAGGGTAATAACATTGCAGATCTCTGATTAGCCTGAATATAAGAAACACTACCTCTCAAAGATTGCACAATGAAAATATTCCTTAAGCCTTTATTTGGTGCAAATCTGACACTACACTGAAAGGGAGGATAGACATTATAAATGTTGACAAATGTGAAGGAAGTGCATAGCATCTTAAGAGTTTTTCTATCATCAATTTTTTAAATCACCAAAATGCTAAAATGGTGGATGAACAAATACTTAAATCTTAGCTGTTTTAGAATAGCAACTCTAGTTACTCAATTTAATCACTATCTTTTGCTTTCTCTTCTCTACACCTCTCACATTCAAAATCTAGATTGAAGAAAACAGTGTAGCTTGGTGTACGAAACCTTAGTTCTCTGATTAAGCTGACATTGTTACTGGGAAGGGTGTGGAGCCAAAGGCCCGGTAGGGAATGGGTTGGACCTGGTGTGGGGAAGATCAGTGCCGTCACTTGCCTGGGTGGAGTGTCTACTTTGCTGGGGCTGATTCTTGTTCTGAGGTTCCCCTAGGCATTGGCAGGAGAGAAACAGGAAGGGAAGGGCTAAAATAAGCAAGGTGTTGGTTGGTTGTCTGGCACTGCCAAGCCTACAGTGTCTTGATAATCAACTGCCCAGGGAGCCCAGAGTAGGAAGGAGCATTTTTATCCTTCTCCAGGTGGCCTGCTAATAGCCAAACATGGGTGTTTTGCCTGGTGTAATGCACCCTACTCATCTCACATGCTAGTAAAGTCATGCTCAAAATTCTCCAAGCCAGGCTTCAGCAATATGTGAACCGTGAACTCCCAGATGTTCAAGCAGGTTTTAGAAAAGGCAGAGGCACCAGAGATCAAATTGGCAACATCCGCTGGATCATGGAGAAAGCAAGAGAGTTCCAGAAAAACATCTATTTCTGCTTCATTGACTATGCCAAAGCCTTTGACTGTGTGGATCACAATAAACTGTGGAACATTCTGAAAGAGATGGCAATACCAGACCATCTGACCTGCCTCTTGAGAAACCTGTATGCAGGTCAGGAAGCAACAGTCAGAACTGTACATGGAACAACAGACTGGTTCCAAATAGGAAAAGGAGTACGTCAAGGCTGTATATTGTCACCTTGCTTATTTAACTTCTATGCAGAGTACATCATGAGGAACGCTGGGCTGGAAGAAGCACAAGCTGGAATCAAGATTGCCGGGAGAAATATCAATAACCTCAGATATGCAGATGACACTACCCTTATGGCAGAAAGTGAAGAGGAACTCAAAAGCCTCTTGATGAAAGTGAAACGGAGAGTGAAAAGGTTGGCTTGAAGCTCAACATTTAGAAAACAAAGATCATGGCATCTGGTCCCATCACTTCATGGGAAATAGATGGAAAAACAATGGAAACAGTGTCAGACTTTATTTTTTTGGGCTCCAAAATCACTGCAGATGCTGATTGCAGCCAGGAAATTAAAAGATGCTTACTCCTTGGAAGGAAAGTTATGACCAACCTTGATAGTATATTAAAAAGCAGAGACATTCCTTTGCCAACCAAGGTCCGTCTAGTCAAGGCTATGGTTTTTCCCATGGTCATGTATGGATGTGAGAGTTGGACTGTGAAGAAAGCTGATCGCCGAAGAATTGATGCTTTTGAACTGTGGTGTTGGAGAAGACTCTTGAGAGTCCCTTGGACTGCAAGGAGATCCAACCAGTCCATTCTAAAGGAGATCAATCCTGGGTGTTCATTGGAAGGACTGATGCTAAAGCTGAAACTGCAATACTTTGGCCACCTCATGCGATGGGTTGACTCACTGGAAAAGACTCTGATGCTGGGAAAGGTTGGGGGCAGGAGGAGTAGGGGACGACAGAGAATGAGATGGTTGGATGGCATCACTGACTCTGTGAACATGAGTTTGAGTGAACTCCGGGAGTTGGTGATGGACAGGGAGGCCTGGTGTGCTGTGATTCATGGGGTCGCGGAGAGTTGGACACAACTGAGTGACTGAACTGAACTGAATGCACCCTACAGAGTGTGGCTATCTCTGAGGGTACTTTCTAATTGGTAAGGTAAGATGTCTGTAATACCACACACATATAGGGACATATAGACCCAAGAAGGAAACATACCAGCTATGGATGAAATTCATGTATATTATACAAGTGTCACATCATTCAATAAATATGTGAGTGTCCACCATGTGCCAGGAACAATTCATTAGTGAATAAAAGAGAAAAAAAACTTTTGCTCTTTAGTGTATAGGGAGAAAAACAAATAACAATGCTATTTTAAGTTAGTGTTACAGAAACTAAAATAGTTCAAGGGGATTTAGGAGTGCTGGGAGTTGTGGTGATTATACTTTAAATAGGAAAATCATTATGGCCTCATAAAGTGAAAATCACTGTGGCCTCATTTTGGGGTATATGTTTTTTGAGATTGCAAAAAAATCAAAATGCCTGATAGTATATACAGATAGGGAACGTATAGGGAACTGGGCACTCCCTATTGGTGAGCAGGCTTGTCAGTACAGCATTTTTAGAGGGATAATTTTTAGTATCTTTAAATATTTCGTAGTATCTACCAAAACTAAATATGTATGTTTTCTTTGACCCAAACATTCTACTACTAGTAGTAATCCCTAAAGAAACAAAGCATGAATGTGTAAAGATAAAAGAGTTCAGTTCAGTTTAGCTGCTCAGTTGTGTCTGACTCTTTGAGACCCCATGGACTACAGCACGCCAGGCTTCCCTGTCCATCACCAACTCCCAGAGCTTGCTCAAACTCATGTCCACTGAGTTGGTGATGCCATCCAACCATCTCATCCTCTGTCGTCCCCTTCTCCTCCAGCCTTCAATCTTTCCCAGCATCAGGGTCTTTTCAAATGACTCAGTTCTTCACATCAGGTGGTCAAAGGACTGGATTTGCAGCTTCAGTATCAGTCCTTCCAATGAATAGTCAGCACTGATTTTCTTTAGGATGGACTGGTTGGATCTCCTTGCAGTCCAAGGGACTCTCAAGAGTCTTCTCCAGAACCACAGTTCAAAAGCATCAATTCTTCGGTGCTCAGCTTTCTTTATAGTCCAACTCTCACATCCATACATGACCATGGGAAAAACCATATCCTTGACTAGACGGACCTTGGTTGGCAAAGGAATGTCTCTGCTTTTTAATATGCTGTCTAGGTTGGTCATAACTTTTCTTCCAAGGAGCAAGTGTCTTTTAATTTCATGGCTTCAGTCACCATCTGCAGTGATTTTGGAGCCCCAAAAATAATGTCTGTCACTGTTTCCATTGTTTCCCCATCTATTTGCCATGAAGTGATGGGACCAGATGCCATGATCTTAAGTTTTCTGAATGTTGAGTTTTAAGCCAACTCTTTCATTCTCCCCTTTCACTTTCATTAAGAGGTTCTTTAGTTCTTTGCTTTCTGCCATAAGTGTGATGTTATCTGCATATCTGAAGTTATTGATATTTCTCCTGGTAATCTTCATTCCAGCTTGTGCTTCATCCAGTCCAGCGTTTCTCATGATGTACTCTGCATATAAGTTAAATAAGCAGGGTAACAATATACAGCCTTGACATACTCCTTTCCCGATTTAGAACCAGTCTGTTGTTCCGTGTCCAGTTCTCACTGTTGCTTCTTGACCTGCTTACAGATTTCTCAGGAGGCAGGTCAGGTGGTCTGGGATTCCCATCTCTTTCAGAATTTTCCACAGTTTGTTGTGATCCACACACTCAAAGGCTTTGGCATAGTCAATAAAGCAGAAGTAGATGTTTTTCTGGAACTCTCTTGCTTTTTCGATGATCCAATGGATGCTGGCAATTTGATTTCTGGTTCCTCTGCCTTTTCTAAATCCAGCTTGAACATCTGGAAGTTCATGGTTCACGTACTATTGAAGCCTGGCTTGGAGAATTTTGAGCATGACTTTGCTAGCATGTGAGATGAGTGCAATTGTGCAGCAGTTTGAGCATTCTTTGGCACTGCCTTTCTTTGGGATTGGAATGAAAATTGACCTTTCCAGTCCTGTGGTCACTGCTGAGTTTTCCAAATTTGCTGGCATACTGAGTGCAGCACTTTCACAGCATCATCTTTTAGGATTTGAAATAGCTCAGCTGGAATTTCATCACCTCCACTAGCTTTGTTCGTAGTGATGCTTCCTAAGACCCACTTGACTTCGCATTCCAGGATGTCTGGCTCTAAGTTAGTCATCACACCACTGTGATAATCTGGGTCATGAAGACCTTTTTTGTATAGTTGTTCTGTGTATTCTTGCCACCTCCTCTTAATATCTTCTGCTTCTGTTAGGTCCATACCATTTCTGTCCTTTATTGTGCCCATCTTTGCATGAAATGTTCCCTTGGTATCTCTAATTTTCTTGAAGAGCTCTCTAGACTTTCCCATTCTATTGTTTTCCTCTATTTCTTTGCATAAAAGAGTAAGAATGTTCATTAGGACACTGCATTCAGGCATATATCATAGGTCAAATAAATTATGGAAAAACCATACAGTGGAGTACTGACAGATTTCAAAATGATAAAGACTGTCAAGGCATATTTTTTAGAGAAAACATTAAATTGCAAAAGTTAAAATTCCTACACTAACAACGCAAACTTTTAATGCTGAGAGAATACAGTGTCAATCAATTTTTGAAGTTTTTGGTCCAGGTAATTAGAAAATAACCTGTTGCTTCCTTCTCCCCCAGTTTCTTTACTTTGTAATTTTCCCCACAAATAATGATTTTGATGGATAGTGCATTTCAAATCATGATAAAAGAAGCAAACCCGTTGTAGCCATTTGAGCTAGATGTCTAAAATTAATGCAGAACTCAGAGGGAAACCAAATCTTTGTCATGAAACATTTTACTAAGTTATTTTACTAAGTTGAGTGAAAACTGAAAGGCACTTAGGTCTAGGCAGGATTAGTTAAGTCAATCATACACATATTGATAGCATAAATTAGTCATATAACTTAGACAAGTTAAAAATCTCTTGGGTGATTTAGTCTGAGGACCAACCTAGATTTACTATGACAACCAAACTAAATTATGGGAGTAGGACTGGACAAGAGCACTAGAGTGTCCTTCTGAAACTTAAGAATGTATATTAGTGGTCCTCAAATTTTATCCTTGCATAACCCCAAAGAGATTTTGAAAAACTAGGCAGAAAAATTAGATACTCTTTTACACATTTCCAGATAGATATATAAACTGTTATAAGTTTAAACTTATGATAAGTTTCAAAGGACAAAATTTTCAGCATATTTACCCCTATGTCCATAGCAGCACTATTCACAATAGCCAAGACATGGAAACAATCTAAATTGCCATCAACAGATGAATGGATAAAGAAGTTGTGGTATGCATACATAATAGACTACTGCTCAGTCATAAAAAAGAATGAAATAATGTCATCTGCAACAACATGAACACAACTAGAGACAATCATACTAAGTGAAGTCAGAAAGAGAAAGACAAGTACAATATGTTATCACTTATATGTGGAATTTAAAATACGACACAAATAACTTATTTATGAAACGAACAGACACACACACAGAGAACACACTTGTGGTTGCCAAGGGGGAAGTGGGATGGGGGAAGGACAGACTGGGAGTTTGGGGTTACCAGATGCAAACTATTATATAAAGAATGGATAAACAACAAGGTCCTACTGTGTAGCATAGGGAAGTATATTCAGTGTCCTGTGATAAACCAAAATGGAAAAGAATATGAAAAAGAATGTATATATATGTGAGTCACTTTGCTGTACAGCAGAAATTAACACAACACTCTAAATAAACTATACTTCAATAAAATAAATTTTAAAAAAGATTGGAGTAGGAAAGCATGCTCTATTTGGTGACAAGGAAATTATTCCTTTCGAGTGGAAAATAAATGTAAAATTAGGAAGAGAAGTTTTAGATCCTATGTACCTAGCCTATCCAGATTTTTTTCTTTCAACAACATACTAATTGTCTATAATGTACCAATCACAGCTAAACGTGGGAGATATAGTAGATAAGAACCTGTTCTTCTTGAGGAATCTGGGGGAGGTGAGATGGGGGAAGAGACATGTAAATAAACAATTACAATTCAATGCAACATACTTTAATAAAAGCATATCTGTTGTGCCTTAAGAAACCAAAACCATGAATAACTTGGCTCTGCACAGGTGAAAGTGGTGATCTCTGAGGAATAATTATTACACAGGACATTGGAACTAGTTCCAGGATGAATGGGGATTTACTATCCAAAGAAGTGGCTGTGTAGCAAAGGGAGGGTGTTCCAGATAAAGTGAACAATGTGTTCAAAGAAAGAAGCATTTGAAAAAAAAACTTGGAGGAATGGCTAGATTACAATGTATGTACAGTGCAAATATCATGGTAGGATCAACCAGGTGGAGGCCAGTTCACGTTCAGCCTTGAATGGCATGCCTTGGAGTTTGAACTTTATAGACAGGAGGGAGCTAACTGGATGGCTTTGAGTAGAAATATGACATATTTTGTTTTTGGAGACACATATTCTAAACAAAAGGAAAAACAGAAGAGACACTAGAGGCAAGGCTATTAGTAAGGAAGCTATTAATTGTTTAGGTAGGATGATGAGGGTATGAACAAAATCAGCAATACTGAACAGTATGAGGAGAAGATACTTGAGGTATTTAAAGATATAAGAAGTTGAGATTCAAGTCTCCTCCACCATTCCCCAATACCACTTTGGGTTATAAGAAAATGATCAAGGATGACTGAGATTTTAAGCTAACATGCCTGAGCAGATGGTGCAGATATCAATTCAAGTTGAGGACAGATATGAGGGACAAGCTAGGAGGGAAGGGTAAAGACCATGAATTAGGTTCTGACTCAATGTGTGTGGAAGGTAACAACGACTGGAGGCCTAGACAAGTGGCTGCACAGTCGTATAAGCTATGGGAGAGGCTATAATGACCTAACAAGGATATGGAAAGATGGCAAATAGTGGTAGGGTGGTGGTAAAAAGAGATGACAGTGTAGCAGTTGAGAGAAGGGTCTGGAGTCAAATTAGTCGTTTAAACAAATTACTTAATTTTCTAAACTTGGGTTTTATCTCTAAAATAAAAGTTTATAATAGCACCGACTTTAGATGCTTTATCAAATGACATAATTCATATAAAGCCATTAACCAGCCCTAGCACACAGGAAGAGCTCAGTGTCTGAATGCTTACTGTAGGTTGTTCATCGGGGTGAGAGGAATGGTAGGAACAAAAATGAAAAAATTTGTCTTTTGTCTGATGCAAGACTTGTGTGGTTGACTGATATCTAAATTTTCAAACACATATTAGATTTCTGAATGTAAACCAGCATGAGAAAAAGGTGAGAAGGAGCCCCCAAATAAGGTGTTTTTCAGCAGATACAAAGTAGTAAGGCTCTCTCACTCAAATGATTGACCACGTGCTAGCAGAGTGCTTAATTTGGATTGATAATGTTCAAGTGGAGATGCCAAATAACATTATATGTCATGTAGCTGGAAACTACAGTAGATTCTACTCTGTTTCGCTATCTGGCATCTGCTAGTAGAAAAATGTTGCAACATGTTCAGTTTGGCTAATTAACCCAGACTCATGTGAATAATATGTGCAGAGTCTAGCTTCTGGAATGTGCCTAGGCCTAAGAACAGGAACTGCTCTTCAGGAGTGAACCTGGATGATGCCATTGGCTCTGTTACTCTCCAGTAGCAGATACTACTGTTAAGTTAGTAGAAAATGACATGTCCTACTCACGCAAGATGCCTTTTACTAATAATTTTTGCTTTTTCAACATCCAGTACTAAAAGTGGTCCTAAAAACAGTACCTATTAACTCTTTAAAAAAGGGTTAAGCCTTTATTAAAAAAAGGTATCTTTTATATTCTCAGCATCAGAGATATGTAGCTACTTCAATAGTATGCAAAGAAAGGGAAATAAAGAATTGTTTGATACTACTCAGTGTTTCTGAAAGCCTAACCCTTGGATCACCTTATCAAAATCTCCTGGATGATTATTAACAATACAGAGTTTTCTGGAGCCTTCCCCAGATTACTGAATTAGAATCTGTAAAATTCCCCACATTAAAGTTGGAGAACCATTGGCTTAGATTCATTCATTCAATAAATAAATATTTAATGCCAACAATATACTCAGATTGGACTGCTTTAGACATTACCAATAATAACTACCATACACTTGACTATATACCATGTGCTACACAATATGCTAATGCATTTTATGTGTGTTTGACTCACTCTGTTCAACAATCCTGAGGTTTTATACTTCTATGTAATAGATGAGAAACAAAATGAGTAAACTGTTCAAAGTTATCAGCTAATGAATACCCCTGTTCTTGAAACCCAGGTCTGATTCTAAAATCTGCGGTCTTAATTGGTATATTATTTAGCTTTACTTGAATCTAGAATAAACTTAAAACTGTTTTACAGTCCCACATGAGCAAATTTTCTACACAAAAAAAGTGACTGATGGAGTGCATTACTTAAATTCCAATGCGAATACTAAAAATATTCTGTATCAATCTAAGAGTGTCTGCCCGCTCAGAGAATTTTCTTCCTTCTGCTTATCTTTCATGATCACTGTAAATCTAGGATAGGAGGCATACAAAAGCTTGGCTGTCCTGGGAGTTTCCCTCTTGTGATCATGAAGTAAATTCTACAAACATCTGTATATCCACTGAACATAGAATGTTCTTCGTGTACTAAGTGCTAAGTATAATCTTGATTTTGCAATTTTTAATAGGCTCTGACGAATGCTACCAACAAGCTATCACAGAAACACCAGGACCAATTAAGACTTGCAGGAGAATTTCAGGGAGAAAAATAACACTGCCGAATTTGGAATGCAGCCATATGGCCAGTACTTGCCTCAGTATCTGCTTTGATAACATCAAGATTCATCTGCATTTGAATTGCAGGGCCCACACACCTTTCATCAACAGTCCTTAGGGTGCCAGGAGATGAAACTCATGAAACTATGCTGACATCAGTACACTCTGCTGTAGATGTCATTGCATCAGCTCCAAGTGAAGGCAAAGTAGCAGCAACAATTTATTAAAAGGTAGACAGTCTATGTTGCCAGTGCAGGGTACTAATACAGTCTACACAGACAGGAGGATTAAATGCTAAACTGTTCTTTGTAGGACATGATAGAAAGTGGTATGCTGAGAACTGGGATGGATTTAACGAGCAGCTCATGGTATGGGTAAGAGTAGCTGCATTTGGGAAGATTTAATCATGACTGGAAAAGGATGAAAACTTTTAGTTTTCTTACTTTGAAGTAGTCTTGCAAAAAATGTTAAATAGAATGTATGCACGCCTCCAGACCAACTTCTGATGTACGGGAAATAGAAAGGAGACAATCAAAAAGACCCCTGGCCTGAATTTTTCAAAATGACAATGTCACATGGGAAAAAAAAATGGTGGGACTGTTCTAGATTAAGGCTAAATAGTTATAATACTGAAATACAGTACATAAACCATGACTGGATCTTGAGTTTTGTTTTTTTTGCAAGGAGGAGAAGGTATAGAAGACATTTTTGGGTCAAATGGGAAAACATATGTACACACAGACTGGATGCTAAAGACTATAGAATTATTAACTTCCTTAATTGTGATAATAATATTATGTTTTCCAGGAGAACTTTAGAATTCTTAGGAAATACATGTTGGGAATTTTAGAGATGTCTACCTAACAACAAGCATCTGCAACCTATTTCCAACTGTCCCAATGACAAAAAGTGTGCGAGAAGAAATGAAATAAATATGGCACAATGTTAACAACTGTTGGATCTAGGTGATAGGTATATGAATGTTTGTTGCAGTCTTTAAACTTTTAATGTATGAATATTTCTTTGATAAAATATTGGGGGAAGAAATCGTGTTAAGTAGCAGGAACTATGCTGAAATTCTGATAAACAGAAATTCCCTAAAACCGAAGTTGCTGGCAAGCATACTGGGCATCCAGGAGACACCCAATTTTCAATCTTTCAGTATTTATCAAAATAATATCATGTACAGGGTAAAATATTAGGCTGATAAATCTGATACAAACCATTCTATTTAGGAGTAAACTGGGCTTTCTAGGTGGCACTGGTGGTCAAGAACCCGCCTGCCAATGCAGGAGATCTGAGTCTGATCCCTAGGTTGGGAAGATCCCCTGGAGGAGGGCATGGCAACCCACTTCAGTATTTTTGCATGGACAGAAGAGCCTGGCCGGCTATACTCCATATAGTCACAAAGAGTTGGACACAACTGAAGCAACTTAGCACGCACGCAAGGCAGAGAAGCTAAGAACACAAACAGCTGTCATATAAAAAAATGGTTGTCATAAAAGAGGTTCAGAAAAATGCTAGGTAAGCTCAGAGGAAATTACTTCCTGCTGGGGAAAATCTGGACACACGTCTCCAAGGATACTAGGACATGGATACAGAATCACAAAAGGTTGGTGCTTCAGTGATTAATCTTGTTAGAAACAAGAATAGTCCATTTTGGCTGGAGAATAAGTATTAAGAATATAAAAAGAAATTCAGCAAAGAATGTAGGTGTGCACCCTTGTTGTTGACTAGCGTGGATATAAACAATTTTCAGTTTACCTGAAAGTTCTCCTGATCCTTATTCCCCGCAGCTTTAGGTATCCAACCCGGTATTACGAAGATGACTGACAGGTGTTGACTCAAACCTACAGGAGGAACTACATGAGGTAAATGTGAGACACTTGTGGTAAACAGTCATGTAAAACTAACACGATACGAATATTCACAAACATTAAATTGTTCAATATACCGTAGACTTGCAGGATTAGGACAGTATACCTTCTTTCAGGATGGCAGTCAGTGCTTACAAACTCTCACCAGAGAAACAAAGGGAAAAATTCAGCCTCTGAAGACAGGAAGTAGGGAAATAAGACTTAGAGGTGTTGCCGCGGTGGTGGGTAACCATCTTTTTTTCTTTGTAGCTGGGAACGTAAAACGATTTCCTCAAGTTTCAGAATTCTCCATCCTCAAAGGTCAGGGGGTGAAAGTACTTAACAGAATTTGCGGCGGCGTGGTGAGGAGTTCCACTTTGCGAGAGTCAGGGGCTCCGCCCGGCGGCCCGCACCCAGGCCCCTCCCGTCTCGACTTGCTGCAGCTAGGCTAGGGGAGCCGGTTGAGCGGCCTCGCCCCACAGGGAGCCTCAAAGGGGCGGAGGGAGGGCGGGCCGCCGCCTGGCGAGCCCGGAAAGAAAACCTTCTTCCAGCGGAAGCGACTCTGAGCCTTGCTCTCCTCCGGGACTCTCGGTCTCCCAGGGCCCTGGGGCCCGCTCGGATCTGACCCACGGTTCGGAACCAAGGGACACTCACCTCACTTCTGGACTCCTGTCAGAATGGGTACTCCCTGGGGCAAGGGGGGCGCAAGCTATTCCCATCCTTCTGCCATGACCCCATTCAGAAGTGTCAAATGCAACTTCCAGGCAAGACAGGGATTTTCGAAGCCCTAAACTCCTGTCCACCTAGGTAAGTGACCAGACGTCCCAGCAAAATAAACGCCGGGAAACCTGCTCTCTCTAATCCCGCAACCGGGAAGGTAGTCCGGAATAGGAATTAACTTGTCTTACATGGGATGTCTGGTCACCTTTGGTCCTTTTTTGGGCCTACTTACGGATACTTCTCTTTGCTGACGGCTCAACTGTTGCCCAGGGCAACTGTGAGTCTGGGCGAAGGAAAAACTACGTCACACAGGAGACGGGAGGCCAGGAAACTCCCTTTGCCATTATCAGTTATGGCTGCCTTAGCGTCAACAGTAACTTCCGCTTGAGAGTTGTCACTCTACCCTGCTGGAGGTTCTCTCTGTGGCCCAGCTAGCCAGCGGCGCCCAGTGGGCGGGAGAGAGGGCGTCCAGGAGCAGAGGAAAGGAAAAGGGCGCAGAGAGGGAAGCTGGCCAATACCGCACTCTGATTGGGTAGCGTCGCTGGCGACAGTGCGTCTCTCTGATTGGGCAGCGTTGGCGGCCCTGGCCCCGCCTGTTTCTCTTCCCCGGCGATTGACGGGCCTGCGCTCGAGAGGTGGGGCGGGGCGGGAGGAGCGAGAGTGTGTGGAGGGGCGGGCGGGGCGGGGCGAGTGGGGGAGGGGCGGGCGGGGGGCGGCGGTTGGGCAGCGTCGCTTCCAAGGAGGAGGAGGAAGGAGGGCGAGCGAGGAAAGGATGGCGAAGTCCGGGCTCCTGACGGTAACCGGGGGCCGCCGAGGCGGGAGGGTGCCTGCTGCCCGGTTCTTCTTGCCTTCCTTCCTGTCCGTCGGGCGGGCGGTCGGTAGGGGGAGGCCCCGCGCGTCCTGACAGGCGCGAGCCGGCGGGGCCGGGGCGAGGCCCGAGGTGCCGGGGCCCTAGGAGGCGCCGCCGCCGCCGTTTTCCTGGGTGCTGTCGGCGGGAGGCCCGGGCCCTGGGAGCTGACCCTCCTGTGGGGCCTGCAGCCGAGCACCGAGAGCGAGCCGGCCGGCTGACAGTGTCCGGGGGCCGGGCCTGCGGTGGTGGCGGCGGGCGGGCGGGCGGCCGGCCGGCCGGGACAGCGCCCGGGCGAGGACGAACCGGCGCAAGAGCCGGGGCCGGGGGCGCGCGGAGGGTAGTCTCGCTCCACTAGGCTCCTGGGGTCACCGGGCCCAGGCTGCGGGGCGCCCCGTGGGCGTGCGAATCGTTGGCTGGGGCCTTGGCGCAGCGGTAGTGGTACGGGGTGGAGTCTTTCCTCGCCCCTTCCCCAAAGCCCACCGCGCTCACCGTCTTCTCTCGGTTCCGTGAAGAGTGGTGAGTCGGCTTTGGGTGTGTTGCTTGGTGAAGCGAGTTGCAGGGATCCAAGAGTGCTCTGTTGGACATGCCTGATGGCAACCTTTTTCCGCGGAGGCTTTTAGGGGTAGAGGAAAAGTACTCTTCTCCGCCTTCCCCCACCCCCCCCCCCGCCGTCCCCCCAGTGCTGGAGGCTTCGGGACAAAACCATTTTCCCCCAGCCCCTCAGTATCCATTGTTTTGTACCACCTCCCTCCCCTCCTGTCCTAGGTAGAAGAAGAATGACTCCAAGCCATTAATTGCCTTCTTTTTTTTTTTTTTCTCAAAAATCAGCAGAGGGTTTGTGTAATTGTGTTAGTGTGGATCTACAAACAGGTGAAATGAATACTGTTTCAGTAGTTGGAAAGAAGGTGCTTTTGTGTGTGTGTGTCTGTGTGTGTGTTTAAGCTTTCAGCCCTTTCAGTTGGTGATTTGATTTTCTTGTCTGTTGCTTTATATTATAATGGGGGTGATGAGAATAAAAGAGGAAGCAATGTTTTGCAATCTACCCAAAAAATGTTTTCTAAGTCTCTAGGGATGCTGAAGCAAAATTGGGTTGCAGATGTGGACTGTATAGTATTTGTCTCCCTCATGATAAGTGCCACCAGTCTATATCTAAGCTTACACCTGTGCAGTATTGTACACTTCTTCGTAAATGTCAGCACCTTCTCGTTACTCAGTACTCAAGAGTAATGGATAGTTATATCTAAAACTATTTTTTGTTAGGTTTTCAGAATCTTAGAGTACACTTGTGTCACCAAGTATTTTTTACAGCATCAACCCTGAAAGATTGTCTTAAAGACCTCAGTTTATTAGTTGCTAATCTCTGCCGTCACCTTTACATGCTGTAGCCCTTGTAACTTTGTTACTATGTATTTGAGGAGATTTCTCTATTGAGTACAATTTGTGACGTTCAGCAAGCTTGCAGTTCGTAGTTTGAATTTGTTAAGTGTTTATGTTTTCTGTGTGACAGTGACAAGAATTATTAGGAACAATTGTGTAAATGACCATTCCCTACCTACATAAGGATCTTAGACTGAATATGATAAATCTTTTAAATACTAATTTGGACCTCAGGTACACTGTAAAAGTTTTAATTATGCATATGCATTTTAAAATAGACCACAGAGAAATAAAAAGGCTTTGTCTGATGGTTTAAATGTAACATAAAGCTGACATATAAAACTGTATTCTTGAAATGCCAGTTTGGAAATAACGGTCGTGGCCTATCTCTAAGGTTACTACTTTTTCCCAGCATTTGTTCAGGTTTTGAAGAACGCATTGATCTCAGGTTGGCATTTGTTTTCTGATTTCTGATTGTTAATACAAATTTTCAGCTGTTTTTAAGATATTCTCTTTTATTTGTTGTGAATGGTAATGGATTAAAGAGTGATGTTAAGAAATACATTAATAACTTGCAGCTGATTTTTTTTTTTTAAGTTTTTAAGCTACCATATTCAGAAAGTTGATCAGAGCTGTTTTGATAATGGTAACAAGTAAGACACAGCAACTTGTGAACTAGAAACCAGTCAGAAATTTGAAACATTTCACTTTTCAAAGGGAACAGTAAAATCATAAATTCTTTTGTTATGCTGGCTGGAATTATACTTTCTGAATTTTTTTTTGTTTCTTCAGTGACTTGGGAGAGGGCTTCTCCCATATTCAAGAGAGATAATAAACTGGAATTCTAGGTGGAATGCTCCCAAAGATGGCTTCTGAATAACTGCTGGTATATTTTTTTTGCCTTGCTTTACCTGTATGGATTTTGAGGGCAAGCGTGAAAATTGAAATTCCTTGTTATCTAGACAGTTAAATTGCAGTCATATTTGTTTTAAAAATATGCTGGGTTATCAATATTTGTTGTGTAATTTAATATTTCTGTAAGACTTGTATTCTTTAAACAGTTTAAATAGTTTTTAGATTTTAAGTATCATATGAGGAAAGAATACCAGAATCTGTTGTGTTTTTTTTTTTTTTAACTGAAAAATATACACTAACCTGGGCATGCAGATATAAGGATGAATTTCTTTGGAGGTTGAAGATTAAATGAAAGACTATATCTTCATAGGATTCAGTTCACTATATCGTTGGTGTATTTTTCATGAACGAAAAAGCATAGAATATATGTTTATAGTAATTTTAAAAAATCACAAGACCAAAACACTCAAAACAATAAAAAACAGCAACAGAAAAACAAGCTGACTCCCATCCTTCAGTGAGTTCTGAGGTTCTATAACTTGGGCTTAGTGAAGGTGTTCTTGAACTGGATTATAAGATATCAATTAGGAGAGGAAACTTAGATATGAAATTTGACATTTCCTGATAAGACCTGTGGGGAATTAGTAAATACTTTGTTATAGATGAATTAGAAATGAGCTGTAATTTAGCAGCAGAATGATAAAGTATTTCTATGTGATACTTGAAAAAGGAGTACCGAAAATAAATTTGTTGCTGTTTTTTCTTATTATTTGACTTATATTTCCTGCATTACATATTTCACGTTAAGCATTAGGCATATTATAATTTAAGGCTAAATCTTTTACCGACTAAAGAATATATAGGTCAGGTTTGCTATTCCTGTCTTCTGAATTTTATGTT